>NC_053471.1:3525325-3825325 GCF_015227805.2 Hirundo rustica
CAGAAAGGCCCCTGGAGCTGCTACAGAGACTGAGTGTGATGCAGAGCATTGCAACCCCTAACTGCTGCACCACCCAGAGCCCTCAGAGTGGGGGCTCTCCCTTCAGTTTAAGCTGAGCTCAGTGGCAGCAATACCTAATTACCACAGGTTCTAAAACTAAATAATAAAAAGGCACAAAGTTTCTAATGTACATGAAACAATGAGCAGAAAAGTATCTCAGCTCATCTTTCAGCAGCAGGTAAAAGAGGATTTTACAAGAAGAGATACTGAAATGTGAGGAAAAAAGTACTTTGCTAACTTTTTTCCCCTCGAATCTGCAAATTCCCTCTTAACACTCACCCCTAAAGGAAAAATTAGCCTAATCTTAGTTCATACACTTACTTACCCTAACTGAAAGACCAAGCTAATGACACAGAAAGAGAACCCAAGTAAATTCATGTTTGCTGGACATCTGCAACATTAAAGGCTGAGAACAGGGTCAGTTGTATGAAGGTAACTGTGATGCAAGCAGCACTACAAGATTTTATTTACCAAGTCTTTGGCTGAACACAGCGGAACAATCTGCAAGTTAAGCAGATACATCCATGGGCTCTAGGCTCATTTTTCTGAGTGTTTTTCCTATTACCATTTTAATGGGAGTGGGAAAGCCCAAATATACACACTGAAAACCTCATTTCTGTAAACTGAACTCCCTCAGCCTTGGAGAAAACAAAATTATAATCAAATTTATGGCCACTTTGCTAATGCTTTGTATTAAAATATTTCTGCAAGACTAAAAACAATGCAAGAATGGAAATATTTTCCTTCTAATGTTACAAAGCAGCGCTGCCACCCAGGAATGGAGAACTTTTCCTGTATTCTGAATCATGCCCATTTACAAACCAAGTAATTATTCCAGATTCCAGGACAAAGACTCGTTCCATCATTTGGTTTACATTTGCATGGCAATACCAGTTAGATGTGCAGATTTACCACACAAACATGTAAAATCTTACACAGATTACAACTTTTGCATATCTTGAGCATATTTCAAAGCTGGAGAAACATATGAAATATTTCCTAAACAAATTAAGAGACAGAGCATAGAGTTGAAGCAGTTCTTCCAGTAGTTATTAACAACACAGACATTTTTTAATTCTAAATTTGCAAAAGTATCCATGTATTTCATTACGAAAATGCAGTAATTGAGAATGAACTCGTTTCCCATTAAAATAAGCAATCATAAAGGCTCCTATGCAGTCATTTTCTAAAGTTCAGACTATGCACTTCAGATGTATGCAGAACCAGATCTCCAGATGCTGGGGTAACTTCAGAGTCCAGTGAGGTGCCATCCTTAAGCATGATTGCTGACAGAATGATTTGGTGAAAGGAAGGTAGCAAAGATGGAAATTGATGCCAAGTTCTTCATTCTCATGGGAATACAGCTCCATTACTTCCTCCAGAGACCTGTCCTGCAACTCCTCTAAACTGACAAAGGCTCACTTAAGCCAGGATTTAGCAACTTCCAACTTTTAGTAAGCAGAAACCAGCACTGCTACTTGGGGCATTTTACCAAATCCAAACTTTATGCTGATTATTAGCTGCCCAAATAGCTCAATGGATCTGCAATCATTTAATGCTGAAGACAAATTTCAAGGTATCATGTCCAGCCAGCATGAACTCTGGGGTGCTTGACAAGGTATGAATATTCACACTTTTAATTTAGTGCCAACACCGTCAGAAAATTAATACTAGTTATTTGCCTTATTTGCACACAAGAAATTTAATACTGTTTTAACTAATTCTAGGTTACTGTTGTTGAGATGGCCACAGCACTCAAGAGCACTCCTTTAAAAACTTCAGGGGGCTCCAAGTTTCAGGACCTCATTAACTAAAATACTTTCTCTACATTGCAGTCCCATGTTATTTAAAAAGTCTTCCATACCTTTGCCATGTTGCAGTCCTATGAACCATCCCACACAGCTCTGACTCTTTCTGCTGCAGTTTCAGCTTGCTGTTTCCTGTCCCTCACACGGCCACCTCACCCTGTCTGTCCCTTGGACAACCTCCTGTCCCTTCCTCTTCACAGCACAGCCAACAGACTCCAACTGACTCCTGCCTACTCACTCTTCTATCCCCCACAGCTGTGAGGGCAAGGCTGTTCCCACTCTTGGGTAATTAACACAGCTGCAACAAAGCAGGGGCAAGAGTGCCCCCAGCACCATCTCCGCCTGTTCTCCCACAGGTTACAGCTGAATAATCTATGTCATGAAATCAGAGAATATCCTGAGTTGGAAGAGACTCATGAGGGTCATCAAAACCAACTCCTGACTCCACATAGGGCAACCTAAAAGTTAAACCATAGAGCCAAGAGAAGTGTCCTCCAAACACTTCTTGAATGCTGGCAGGCCTAGGCCAGGAGCATCTCCCTAGGGAGCTTGTTCCAGTGCTTGGCCACCTTCTCATTTCAGCTCAGACTTCAGAAGAACTCTGTGAGAATCTCAACAGATGTTGTTTTGAATAGTACATGGTGGTAAAAAGGTTTCAGGGGTCTGGGTTGGGAGAAAACACAGAAAGGAACAACACACCAGTAGGGATGCTCCATTTTTATTTACTCAGCAAACATTTTTCCATGTGATTTTTAAATGCCATCCAAGAACTAACTAGGATTATTAGATGCTGGCTGCTTTTTTGTGATGAAGCTTCTTGCTAACAGGATCTTTTTCCAGAAATGAAGACCTTTGGTTTGTTAAGGTATCCCAGTTCAGATAAGTACAGTTACTAATTTCACCCACAATTAAAGTGTATTTACAACAGTACACATTACAGTTGTTCTACAAAGGATAAGACTCTCTATCTAAATTTGTCCTAGTCCCTATCTCACGACAGGATTTCACTCTTTCAGTATTAGAGGTGCCTTCACCTGTTCAGCCACTTCCTTCCCCAGCAGCGTTTCCACAATGGCCAACCCAAACTCAAAGCTGGTGCCAGGCCCTCGGCTGGTCAGGATGTTCCCGTCCTTCTCCACGCGGCTCTCCGAGTAGGAGTAGTGTGCTTGGGGGAACACACAACAGGGACAGGGTCAGTGTCCAGCCTGGAGAGGGTTGTTCAGCCTGGAGAAAAGGAGACTCAGGGGTGATCTTATTCTCTACAGCTCCCTGAAAGGTGGCTGTGCTCAGCTGGGGTCGGTCTCTTTCTCTAGGCAGCACTGACAGAACGAGAGGACGCAGTCTCAAGCTGCGCCAAGGGAAATATAGGTTGGATGTCAGGAAAAAGTTTTTTATGGTAAGAGTGATGAAGTCCTGGAATGGTCTGCCCGGGGAAGTGGTGGAGTCACCACCCCTGGATGTGTTTAAAAAAAGACTGGATGTGGCACTCGGTGCCATGGTTTAGTTGAGGCGTTAGAGCATGGGTTGGACTCGATGATCTTCAAGGTCTCTTCCAACCTGGTGATTCTGTGAATTCTGTGAATTCCACAGCTGGCACAGAGGCCAAAAAGACCTCAGCACGGCCCCCCTGCAGCTCACCCCTGCCTGCTGTCCTCAGGGAGGAACAGGGCCCACAGGAAGCTCATTTCCATGGTGTGGGAATGCCCCTCTGACTCTAAAAGCTCCTCAAGAAGCACTCACTGAGCCTGTCAGCTCCCATGAGGTTACTTCTGGAAGTCAGACTGCTTTTGTGGAGCTGTTCACAAATTCCTTTTTTTCCAAAAGCATGCAGAAGATATTGGGAGAACCCATCTCCAGCCTCATGAATGCTCACAGAATGACCTTCCCAGCATTCACCATCACTTCCCTTAGGCTGGAGAAAGAAGTGTGCAGTCATCAGCTGCCACAGAACCAAAGCAATAGTCACAAGAGAGTGGGAAAGGTTCTCCCAGTTTGCTGTTGGGACCACTGAGGCAAAGAACCAAAGGGGCAAGAGATAGCTCAGCCTCGAGAGGATAAGGTGATAAATGCTCCTAACATGATAGCAGCAGCAGAATTCCCCCAAGGATGAGAATGTTAGTAGAGCCCTCTATTTTGTGGTGATATAGACTCAATACAGTGAGAAAAATAAGATAAAAAAGCTCTTTTCCTTTCTTTAAATTGTGGGTTCAGGTAAAAAAAAAAAAAAAAATCTGAGGAGGGTTTGGACAGAAACATACCTCCATTCATCATTTTGTCTTTGGCCAAAGGATGTGTGGTGACTTTGCTTCCATACCCTATCCCATGTGCCAGAAGGGCAGTAGGACCTGTAAGAACACAAAGTTGCAGCAGTGAGGAGCTGCCTTCTGCTACGAACACAAAAACAGACATTTGGGCATTAGGATCCTCAGGGGTCAAAGCTCTCTGTGGACAGATTACCTTTTATGAAAACTGATACCAGCCCTATCTCTGAAGCAAAGAGCTCTCACATTACAGTTCACACTGATGTCTCACCCATGGCCGTGCTGCCTTTGAAGGAATGAGGAACAACACACTTCCAGATGTGTTATTTAAAACTGCTTGACATTAAGAAACAAAAGGTCTGTATTTCAATCTGAACATTAACTACCTACAATTACTTTACAACCTTGTTAAACCTTGCATTTAGAGACTTAACAGATAGGATTTCATCTGAGCAAATCTCTATATGCTGCAGCTGTGTGCCAAGCAGTATTTTGGACAGATCATGGACTAACTGTTCAAGTTTTGGTTTCAAGAATTTCTCTTTCCTTCTCATACTTTGTCCTTAGCCTGAATTGAGGAAAGAATTTGTGTCAAGAAGTGCTAAGTATTCAGACAGGAAATCCTAATGGGAATTCCAAAAGAAACTGAAGGCAGGATTTGTCTGACATGAGTTTCATTTCTGTTCATTCATCTCATTCTGGATTTAGTGAAGGAAATAACCTCTTTTGTGTTCAGCTGGAATGAGCTCTAAGAATCATCCTGCTTACAAGCAAAGGCTGGGCAGGTGTGAATTTGGATTGTTCTGCAAGAGACACAGATGAAGCAGAAGAGAATCATTGCCAAGTTGAGGAACATTCACAGCTCTGTGTATTTAGCACAAAAATGAGGAACAAAAGCAGAAACTCCCCCAGCAATGCACCAAAAACCAAAAGTGAAAATCCCCTCCTGAAACACACTCCAACTGCCTTTTATGCATTCATAGCCTCTCTCCTCACTCTCAGCTTCAGGTCCCTACACCAGCCTTCAGTTGCAGTACTGGCAATTTTTCACCTTGCTTTTTAAAACACAAATCTTACAAAGTTCATGATCTGGATACCAAGCTGTGCAGATTATGGAAGCAGGCAACCCTCTCCTCAAACCAAGTCCATTTTTTGCTGCAGCTCAGGAAGGGTGAGACTGTAATTCTATATTTCTGGCCTTCTTTCTGAAGCTAAAGGGCAGGAGTGGTTATGTGAGATAAATTTACAGCGATGACATTCTGTCAGTACTGTATACTTGCAGAAAGATCATCAGAATAAGCTTTTAAATACATACACTTTTTAACACATCCTTTTAAAATAAATCCTAGCACACTACCTTTCACTTTTTATTTTAAAGACAGCACCACAACTGATTGGAAGGAACCAAGCAACAAGCAGAACTTTGCAGGATAAGTGCTCACAATAATTTTACAGATTTCTCTACTATTAAATGTAAAAAATCAGATGCTGAAACATATACACACACACACACACACACACACACACATATATATATACACACACACACAGAGGCACAAATTCCTGGTCCTAAATTACAGGAACACAGATTTCTAAGACAGGAAACTGTCTTCATGCTCCTTCAAAATATCCAAATGCTTTACAAATCAAGACACTTTGTTAACCCACCTGCACATATTGCAGCAATCAGGCCTTTTCTGCTCTCCTGGTCCTTCAAAATGTCTTTCACAGCAGCAGACTGTATGAAGAAACAGCGTAAGTCGTTGTTTGGGGTTGGGTATTTGAAGCATGGTTGAAACAGTTTTCACTGAAATTTCATAAACATGTTTTGTACAGAAAACCAACTGGAATTTTCCCTCCCTGCCTCAGGACAGAGGGCAATGAGAACACTAAGAAGGAGAAAAATCGAAACCAAGACGTACTTGCCCCAGAAGGAAAGAGGAAGGAAAGAGGAAGGAACTGCAAGGAAGTACTTGACCCACATGAAAGCTGGTTAACTTTCTTTAAAAACAGGGTTTTTTTAACTGGCCATATACATTTGTTCGAAAATACAGGACCAACAGAAAACAGTATTCACGAGATATCTCCAGACAGTCTCTATCATTCTTATCAAGATTAATGCTGGATATTTGTCTCATACTCCATGGCTTACAAACTGTGATACCACCTAAACCCTGTTTGATAGATCAATTTGTTTGTCTGTTTGCCTTCCACAAGGAATTCATACCACCACTGCAACAGTTTTGCACCAGAGGCAGAATTCTGCAAAGGAGCAGAGTCCCTTGTGTTTGGACAGTTCTGTGTCTCAGCAACAAATCTTCATTTGTGACCATTTCATCTTCACATGAGTATGAACAGAGTCCCATAAAGCACAACACCTTTCCATTTTTTATTCTGTTTTACTAGGTACTCATGGCCAAGAATTTACCCAGCTGTCCCACCTATATAATCACAAGAAGGTTTAAGACCATTAACAAATAGTTTACTGATTCATTCAGAAGAGAATAGATGCTGAACTGAATCTGCAGAATTACTAAGCAAGTGCTGACCACCCCACTACACAAGAGAATGCCCATCAATTTTTAAAATGTCAGAACTTTACCTCAGACAAGTTTTGAGCTCCAAGGTTCCCTCCAGGCAGGACCACAACATCGTAAGGTCCCTAAAAAGGAAAGATAAGTGTTCTGTTGAATAGAGGTTGACAGATACATTACACTGTTTACATACATTACACCGTTTGAAAGCCACTGCAGCTGATTCAAGTGGTAAACAAAGAAATCTACCTTTTCTTCCACTGAACACTTTATGATCAGAAAACCAGTTCCAATTATGAAAAGAAAACCATTTCCTGTTCCAGGAAAAGCCTATTATCAATTAAGTCTCTCACAGAACTGACTTTTAAGCCTAGTGCACTTAAAAGCTTCAGCGAGCAACAGTTCTTGTGTTGTGGAGACAAGTGGTTTTTTTCCAAGCCGACTGTGCAGGACTAACTACAACGTTATTTAGCTTCCCATCAGAGCTTTTGAGCTGGTCCAAATCACAGTATTTTGTCAAGCCAGCTAACTGGAAAAATAAAGTTCTGTGACTGATGCTTTGCAAAACCAAATACCTGGGCAGAATGAAGAAATCTGGCTGAACATCACTGTCAGGATATCACTGAACGGGGCACAGTGGGATGTGCAGTTCTCTAATTCACTGCTACACAGAGTTAACACAACATGCAACATACATCCAAAGGTAATGCATAAGCTTTCCAAATTCTCCTCAGGAACTGTGAGAAAGACTATGCTGGCCATTCTATCAGAGAAGGGGGATGACCAACCTCTTTTCTGGCATCTTCAAGACTGGCATCAGGACAAATGAAAACATCTCGACTGCACTGCACTGGTTCTTTTCCTGTTAGGCCTGCAACAGTCACCTTGATCTAACAGGAGAAAAAATATATTATTACAAAACAAGAATTTGGGGCATTTTCCCTATATATTAGTTCTTAAGTAGCACACAGAACAAGCAAAGCCACACTGAGAGCTTGTTCTTTTATGACAGCCAAAATGGGGAGCACAGTGATGGAATGACAAAGGTGGTGAGAGAGGGTAATTTTTATTTCAGTCATTTCCATGTAAGTGAAGTAGGTGTGTTTATTTAAAGTATTCATTTAATTCCTAATGAGATGATAACAGTGTGCTCCTACAAGTGCAAGAGCAACAGAGTGAGGAATCCCAACAGCCAGAACTGTAATTAATAACTGAATTTCTAGCTCAAAAAAAGCTGTGCAATGTCATGAGCTGTAACGTACTGAGCTTTTCTGACCCCTACAAAAGAGGCACTTCCAGTTACTATACACTGAAGTAGCTGTGTTTTCTGACAGTGTAGGATTTACTTGAAACATTTGCTCTAGCCCACACTAGCCTTGTATTTTGAAAGGTTACCAACAAATGTCAGTTGTCAGGCACACTCATTAGGTTTCCTGGCAATGAACATCAACTTGAGGCAATGAGTCCCCTTTGACCAGGCACTCAAAAAGATTTTTCACTGCATACTCACCCCAGCTCTTCTCATAACATCTGTGGGGATTACAGTTTCCATTTCCTCAGCCCCTTTAGCCAGAATCACCAATGCTCTCTTTGAGGCCATGTCTTGAGGAGCTGCTGTTAAGGAGCTGGTTGTGAAGGAAGAGGCTGAGGAGGATAGAAAGACAATGTGGTAAGAAGGCAAATCCCTCATAAGAAATCCTCCCTTATGCTGAAATTGAACAGTAATTTGTACTTTTGCAACTTACTTCATTTAAACCACCTCAAAATGGTTCAGCAGCTTAAATCAATATTCATAGCAACCCTACTGAACTGAGGAGCTTTTTAAAAATAATGCAGTACGATGATTAAAAGACGAAGGCACTTGTGCAAGTGGGAGGCACAGCACATCAGCACCAGAAGAGGAAGCAGCTTGGCCTCAACAAGACCTTGCAGGACCTGTGTCTGCCAGAGAGAGGGGCTCAGGGTGGGCGGCAGAGCTGTTTTCAATTTGCACCCCCTCAGTCATTCCGAGACGATTGACTCCTACCCAGGTCAGCACTTACAAAAAGGGCTTGCATGAGCTTTGACCTCATGTCTGGTTTTTAGTTTCCACACAGCATGCTTCATGAGGAGTTTCCTGTGACTTAACAGTGACTCGACCTGTGCCCGTGCAAAATCTCACCAACAGATTTTCTGGGTTATTTCACAACTTTGTGGGGGAAGAAACACATGTGCACATGTGTGATGGGGGAGCAGACCACAGGATTCAGCAAATGGAAAAAAAAAACGGGCTTAAGACTTTTTATTTTTTAGCTTCTAAATTCAAGTCGAGGTGAATGGCCAAATTTCCATTTGAAGGTTAAGTTACAGTAACTTTACATCATATAAAATACCCCCTAACTCTTACAGGTCTGAGAGAAGTCTGTGAAAACATCTGTGATGTGAGAAGGCATTGCACAGGTTATTACTCTAGAAGACAGAGATTTTTGTCCTATGCAGAAACCTTCCATCAAGAACTGCACATAGTACCTGGGTACTCTTCATAAAATGTGATGCACATTTAGGTGCCTACACAAAATAAAATCACTGTCACCTTGCTTTAACTTCATCTGTTTTCAGCATGCTGGACCAGCCCAAGCAGAATAACTCACTGTGTCAAATCCTACTTTTAGGGCAGCTTTAGGTACTGTCAGTGCAAAGCCCACTGATCAAGTACACCCAAATCACAGGTATTAGTAATAATTTCAGGACAATCTAGAGCTTCTTAATAGCTTGTCTTGAGGATACACATTGATTCTGCAAAATTTTCATATGAATTTGACTAGCAAAAAACTACCTGAATAGCCACCATGCAGAAATGCTGCATTTGCTTTTTATTGAAAAAAAAAAAAAAAAAAAAATAGTCTGGATCACAGTTTGCATCCCTGCCTTTCAATAATTATTTAGATGAAAAGAGGCACCCAATCCTGACTCTTTCTCCTAGTTTTGCAAAATGCAGTCTCTCCATATTGCCTTTAGGTATTTATTTTACAAACTGCCGATTTCTTGAGCATTAGTACTGTTCTTCATGTGGCTGTATATGTAAATAGCTGTCCCACTATTACGGAGTTTTTGAGAAGGCAGAACTAAGTTACACAGACCTAACAGCGACTTCATTTAACAAGTCATTTAACAAGCTACCTACACACAGTAAATGCCACTCTCCCATTTGCTCCTCAGTGCCCGCTAAGGCCGCCTCAAACCTATCAGCCAAACGTATTGCCCTGCGTGGGAACACGTGCCTTTCTGGAGACGGCGGCTTTAAAAAAAATATCACACCCTTCAGTGCCGCGACCGCAGAGCCCGCTATTCACAGGCGGGGACGGCGGAAGGCGCAGCAGCTCAGCCAGCCCGGGTGGAAAAGCCGCATCCCTACGTTTTCATCCGTTCCTTTCGGGCCACGGCGCCATTCCACGCAGCGGGGTCGACACAAGGCCGTGCCCGGGCCGAGGCCGCCTCACGGGCACGGCGGGCAGGTCGGGCCCTGGAACGCGGCCGCCCGAGCACCGCAACCCCGCCCGGCCGCCGAGCCCTCCGCCCACACCGACACCCCCCGCCCGCCGGCGCTCTCCGGTCCGGGCCCGCGGGGCCCGCAGCGGCGGCAGCCGGGACTCACCTCAGCGGGGCCGCGGGCGGCTCTGGGAGGCTCCGCCCCGGCCTCGCCCGCGCTCCGCCCCGGCCCCTCCCCGCCGCTCGCCCGCGCTGCCTTCGCCTCGCCACGGCGCTCCGCTTTTCTCTCACGGTGGTGTTCTCATGGAACGCAGAGAGCGCTCTGGTGCTCACCACCGTGACAAGAGTCACCTCCTGCGGCGGCGCGACCGCGAACCGAGCTGCTGCTGCCGCCGCTGCCCCTCGGGCAGCTCCGCACGTACCGGGCCGAGCCGAGCCTTGTTCTTCTGCGCTCTCTGCCCCAAGCGTCTGCCCGACACTTCTGATTCCCGTGTGCGCAGGGAATGGCTGCGGCTCAGGGGTGATGTTGCCCTTGGTTTAAAGGAGTTGCGGTGTTTCGAAGGACAGACAGAACTGTTAACGGGGACCTTTAGGAGTGCAAAGCCCTGTTGGGTAAAAGGCTGCTCGCAGGTGCTGGCAGGCCCGGTCTGGCTCCTGGGTGCCGGGCTCACGAGAGCTCCGGCACAGCGGCTCAAGTCCAGGTGAGGACAGCCGGTCATAGGAACGGACTTTGCGGAGGGCTCTCCTGGGATCGGTGTGGGGTTCAGCTCCGGTACGGGGCGCTTTGTGTGCTGCCCACAGCAGACTCCGCTCAGAACCCCGGACAGACTGGTCCTTGCTCTGCCTGCCCGTGTGCCGGGCACACACACACGGAGGATACGTTCGCTTCTCACAAGTCAGCACTCAAAATTCTCAGCGTTCTCCGCCTCAGCTCCTGCCCGCACTCCGGGCCCGGCTGAGGGGCAGAGCCGCGGCCGGGGATTGGCTGCGGGGAGGTGCAAGGGGCGCAGCTCTGCCCGGGGATTGGCTGCGGGGAGGTGCAAGGGGCGCAGCTCTGCCCGGGGATTGGCTGCAGGGAGGTGCAAGGGGCGCAGCTCTGTCCGGGGATTGGCTGCGGGGACGTGCAGGGGGCGCACCTCTGTCCGGAGATTGGCTGCAGGGAGGTGCAGGGGGCGGGCCCTGCCCGGGGATTGGCCGCGGGGGGCCGCAGGGGGCGGGGCCGCGCCGCTCCCGTGCCGGCCGGTGCGCGCTCCCTCGGGCCGGGGGCGCTCCACACGCTCGTGGCCGGAGCGCGGCGCTCCCTGCGCGTCCCTGCCGTGCCCCCGTGCTTCAGCATCTCCGCGCACGGCTCCGGCCCGCCAGCCCCGCCCCTAGCCTTTCACCTCCCGGGGATTCCGCGCGGCGCTCACCGGGAAGCCCCGGTGGTGAAAAGGGCGACCGCTGACCGGCATCGCTGAGAGAGCTCTGCGGGCGCTGCCCGGCAGAGCCGAGGGGTCGCGCCTCTGAGAGGGTCCGGAAAGTCCCGCCGGGCCGGGGTTTCCCCGCCGCCCTCGGGATGACGCAGCCAGAGCCCCCGGGGGCGGCCGCTAAGGGCCGGTGCCGGGTGCCCCGCGCGCAGTGCCGCCGGCCGCTCCGCCCCGCTCCATGGCTCCGGGCCGGGCGCTGCTGCCCGCGGCGCTGCTGGCGCTGGCGCTGAGCCCGGGCCCCGCGGCCGCGCTGCCGTGCATCGCTGATTGCCCGGCGGGTAAGGGCCGGGTCGGGTCGGTTCGGGCCGGGGCGCGCTGCGCCGGGCGCGGCCCGCGGTGACCGCAGGGTCTCTGCCCGCAGGTACGTTCGCAGCGAGCGCGGACTGCGGCTGGGGAGCGGGCGCGTCCTGCCGGCCCTGCCCGGCCGGCACCTTCTCCAGCGAGGCGGGACGCGAAGCCTGCAGAATGTGTCGGCGGTGCGAAGGTACCGACAGCCCCGCTGTGACCTCCCGTGGCAACGACGTGCCCGGGCTGTCACTTGCCCGGCGGGGGGACGCGCCACCAGCCCAGTAAACTGCGGGGCCACTGGCTGAAGCCACCGGCCTGGTTTTTTGTGAGAGCAAAGATCCGAGCCTTTGCTGCACCACGCTGGGCATGCCGTAACCTGAAACTCGTTTTCCCCTTGCAGGACTATTTCAGTATTTAAAGGCGTGTTCCTCAACAAGAGATGCTGAGTGCACGTGCAGGAAAGGCTATCGCTGCGGCGGTGATGGCTGCTCCTACTGTACACGAAGCTGTGGCGTGGGACAGGAGAGCACCAGGAACGGTAGGATCTCCTTTCCCGAGCAGCTGAAAGCTCCTCTGCTTCCTGCACCAGAGACACTGCCTCTTGCACAGTGCAGAAGCAGATAGAGGAAGGATCTCACAAGATAAAAGCTGCCACTGCTGCTAAACACTTTGCATGGTGTGCGGAGTAAGCTCAGGAGCTGACAAGCCCACCACACCCTGAGCCCTGCTGCAGCTCAAATCATGCACCAATTGCGTGATTTACCTTTGCATGGCAGCTCTTTGGCTGCCAGAGGGAAACTGAGCTGGAAACTCGGGAGTTAGGTATGGTTTGTGGCATTTGTAGCCAAGTACTGTACTGCTCTCTCGCAGACAAGGAAAGACTTTGCCTTGCATGCTCAGAGCAGCTTATGAAATAGTAATTCTGACGTTGTACAAGCAGGCAAAAATACCATTTCATATGCTGTGTTTTAAATGCTTATCTTGCATTTAAAATGCAATTCTACCTCTCCTTGTCTCTTGAAGGTTGCCAGACTTGCCGCTATGGAACCTTTAATGATCAGCCCAATGGCTCCTGTAAAAACTGGACAATGTAAGTAAACAAACAAACAAACAAAAAACTACAGCTATTACACTTGACCGGATTTTTAAATTGTTTTTCTTTCCCCTATTTTGCTGTAAATGTCCTTCAGGTGTTCTGGAAACCAAGTCCTGGAGCCTGGAACTCCAGCAAAAGATGTGGTCTGCAAACACACTTCAGTTAATTCCAGTTTAGTCACTACTCTACCTACCACATCTCTTGAAATTCCCTTTTCTACCACTGTGCCAGGTGAGTCATTGTATAATATCACTTACGGAGTAAAGAATTATGACCTAATTAAACATACTGTAGCTCATTCACTTTCCATTTAAAGCAAAAGTCCTTTCTTCTGTGCATTTCCAGGGCTGCAGACTGATCAGAAGCAGAGTGGGAGACAAAGTTTTCAGTTAATTCAAGGGGAGTAGAATTTTGTTCTGTTCATACTCTTAGAGAATGTTATTTATTTCCTAGGGAAGAAGGATGTTCAGACAGACATGATCAGGATTTCTCTAGCTGTGGCTGGGCTGTTGTGCATAATGTTTCTGCTGCCTTTGTGCATCTGCTTCAGTGTCTGGCAGAAAAAGAAACTACCTGCTGTCTTCAAGAAAAGTAAGATAAACGCACTCTGCAGTTCTTTTTGAAACTAGACAGAAGTCAGGAATCCAAGTTAAGTGTCTTCCAAAGGTAGTTGCAATAGCTTTGTTTTTTTTGGCCTTGTAAGTCAGAAGCAACTGAAAGGGAAACAGTTTTGGAATTTTTATTACAGAAAGCACTGTGGGTGTTAGGTCAAGTGCATGTTTATCCTTAGAAGTGAAATATTTGCGAGAGATAAAAAAGCTCAGCTGAGCTTTGCTGCTCTGGTTAGAGGTCAGTTTAGTTTATTACTTCCAAGCATCATCCTTGGCCTGCGTGGCTGTAACACTTTGGAGTTGTCTCTGCTCACAGAGTACACATGGCCCGAAGTGAGCCTCTTGGAACTCTGGCTGCAGCAGGAGAGGGGGCATCAGTCAGGGGGTACTGGTGCAGAGTCAGCCTGAATCCAGCACTGCCCTCTGAGAGCTGGTAACTCCTGGGCAAGCTCAAGATGAAGCTGATTCCATTCAATGTAGTTTATAGTTGGTTTGTTTAGTTTTTTGGGGGGGGGTTCTCTCTCCCTTTCTTTTCTTCTCCCCTGTCCTAAGGATAAGGTCTGAATCTTCTAATGCAGCTCTAAATACAGAAGACCATAGATTAGTTTTATCAGATATACATGCTGTAGATAAATAATTTCAGATTATAGAATAACTCAAAAGATTTTTTCCTTCCTGACATTTATGACTGAGGGATGGTGAAGTAAGATGGCTGAATAAATGAAACAGAAAGGGGACATTTGTCCAGTTCTGGGCCCCTCACTTGAAGAAACATTGAGTTGCTGGAGTGAGTCCAGAGAAGGGCAACAAAGCTGGGGAAGAATCTAGAAGGTGAGTCTTTAAGGAGCAGCTGAGGGGTTGTTTAGTCAGGAGAAAAGTAGATCAGGGGAGACCTTGCCCTCTACAGCCCTGAAATGTGGCTGTATCCAGATGGGGGCCAGTCTTTTCTCCCAGGCAGCCAGTGACAGGACAAAAGGACACAGCCTTAAGCTACACCAGGCTGGAGAGGAGGAGGAATTTCTTCCCAGAAGGGTTGTTAAAGAATGGAACAGGATTCCCAAGGAGGTGGTGGAGTCACTATCCCTGAAGGAGTTCAGTAAACACTCGGAGCTCTGGTCTGGTTTACAACGTGTATGGTCAAAGGTTGGACTAAAAGGTCTCTCAGTTCTTTTCCAACTTAATTGATTCTGTGGTTCTGTTCTTTTTCTTCAGGGCACACACTTGAACAGTCAGTTCAGGAAGATGATGCCTGCAGCTGCCACTTTCCTGAGGAAGAACAAGGTGAATATCAGGACCCTGGCAAATCCACAGAATCCAGAGATCTTCTGGCGAATTAGAAATTGAACTGTCCAAGTCAGCCACATTTGAATTTTCTTTTGGAACACAGAACAAGAACCTGTTTGTGTAAATAGAGCGGGTGTCAGCAGCGGAATGTTAGAGCGGTAGATAGCCCAGCCACTGAGGAAAAAGTGCCTTTTTAATATTTCTTTGAAAATAATTAAAAACCCCTCCAAAACAGTTTGCTGATTTTCTTCATCTGGGAGTAAAGATATTTCTAATAAGTGGTTCTTGATCTACATGTAGAAAGAAGTACTGCATTTAAAGGCTCTAACAGAAGTGCAGAATAGTTTTCTCGTCCCTCATTAATATTACCTGAGCTATAATTTACCTGCATTTGAAGCTAAAATGGAGATGTGTAGCACTTTGTAGAGTCACTGGTGACACTCACCAGTCATCCTCTCGAGTCTGGAGCCGCAGCTCCTCACAAAGTCTGGCTCAAACCCAGCAGTCTTGGGCTTTGTGTGCAAATACAGATGGAGCTCATTTGATCCCAACAGCTCCCTGGCCCACCACTGCACCCCTCCTCACGTGCAGGGGAAAGAAAGCCATAAAAATCTCGAGCTGTAAATCGTTCCACAGCAGCATCTGCTGTTCTATTACCCTGAGTGGCGTGAGGGAGGCAGTGGAAACACTGAGAGAAGCTGTGGTTGACTTGAACTTAGAAGTAGCTGTTACTTTGCAGCTGGACTGCACCACCTTCAGCCATACATCACTCAGCTTTGATCTCTTAGGTGACGTAAACTTCATGTACATTGCAGCTGTAAGTGCGATATCTTTGCGGTACTATTTTTGTAACTGAGGTTGGAAAGATTTTAACATCAGACACCGTATCTGCCTCTCTGATCAAATACTGTTAAGGTGGGTCTTGAGAAAAAAGAAAATGCGTGTTTGAGTCATGGCATTCGCAGCAGCGTTTTTAACCATTTACAAAACTCACAGGTTTTATTACTTCAGTAAATGTTACTCAAAAAACAGAATGAAAATGCACCAATCTGTGGGTTAAGGGTGATTTTCCCCTCTCTGATTTCAATGCAAGAGAAAACCATTTTGCATTTGAATAATGACAAGCAGTCTCCTCATTCAGGAGGTTACAATAGCAGATTATTTGCACCAAGCCACACCTACACGTTTTGGTAAACTTATGTACAAGTAAATATAAAATAGTAAGTTTAAACAGTGAGAAAATAAGTGCCATAAAAAGCCTGAAAGCCTAGATCAAGTCTTCTCTCTATTGGTACTTTCAACCATGAGAACTGAGTGACTATTACGTCAAGATCACAAACTTGAAGGCATGAACAGCACACATGAAAAGCCACCAAACTATTTATAAAGCTAGCTATCTATAAATCAAAGAGTGACCTTTGCATCATTGACTAGTCACTATTGCCTATATCTTAGAAAAAAATAAATGGTTCTGCTTGTCAGTAATTTCTAGCCCAAACATAATTAATGTAGAGAATTAATGTCTCGTAACTCAAAACAATTGGGTGTTTTCTCCTCAGAAAAAAAGGGATACCAGCTGGAATATTACAGTTGCTAGCAAATTCTGCAAATACTTTGAAATATATTTTGAAATGCTTCAAATAAAGTGCAAAACCATTATTCTTCTTGTCCATACCTGAAACAGAAATAAATCTGCTTAGTGACTACTGAGGACACATTTCCACCAAAACTGGAGTTCTGGACTGTCTCAGTCAACAGGCATTCACAGAAGAGTGAACATTCTGAATAAAATGTTAGAAACAACCTTCCTTTCAATCAAAGAATTCTGTGGATAATCTTACCCGTGATTTGACAGTACTGAGGCCTGAATTAATGATAAACAGATTTTGTTGGCACAAACATCTGTTGTCAAATATGCACAGATGATACATTTGGATTTCGCAACAATGCAATCACCTGGCCACAGAAGCAGCACAAGAGATTTGCTAATTTCTACTTCTGTGAAATACTTCAAACACATTTCAAAGCAGACATATATACAGATAAGAACCAAGGAAAGACTGGAAGATAGCATATTTTGAAAAGTGAAATAAATCGTGGCACAATTGCACTTCACAGTGTGTAGTGCTTGCTCACTCTCCAAAGGCTTTGGCAGCAGAGCTGTATTTCACGTGGTCCTCACAGAAAATAAATACAGGTGAATGTATCTGTTTTGCCACCAAGCACCCAAGCAGGACATTCCAATTCATAACAAGAGCACCACTACAAATACCAAGATAGTTGGAGTATTTAGCTGTTTTCAGATTTATACCATATTCAAATTCTGGAACTGGAATTTCACCACCTTGCCTCGCTTGCCAGAGCTGAGGAATTGTCCTCAGTTAACTCTGGTGGCCTCAGCTCCTCTGCTGCTTCCTCCTCCCATTTTCTCTCTTCTGGGGCTGTGGTGCTGAAGGGACAGCTTTGAGGTGCTCCTGAGCCAGCAGGGCCAGCTGCCCGAGGTCAGCACCCCAGAGGGGACATTTTTACCCCCAGCAGTGGAGAAGTGCCAGCACAAGCATCTGCAGAAAACCGAGCTGGGTGGAGTGGCTACACAACTCTGATTTGAACAACGGAGCTTCTGGGGGTTGTTTATCTCTAGTTTTTGTTGTTTTCAGGCTGGGAGGGACATTCATCGTGGGAGCTCTCCTCCCCATATTGCCTTTGTTTCCCAAATACTACATGGAGCAGGACAGAGGAATGGTCAGGACAAAAGCATGATCTACAGGAAGCATCTGCCACCATGGTTGTTTTGTTCCCTATAGTGAATACCTTCTCTTTTGTGTATTTTTGCTATTAATCCAACTGTTGTTATTGTGTGTCTCATTCCACTGCTTTCTGGTGCTAGGAAATCGTTATTTCAAAAAATAATCTCTCCTTTATTGTCCCCTCCTGCACTGGAAGGGATAGAGGAAAGAGAGTGGCTTATTTGGAGTTTAGTCCCTTGCTGGTGTTAAAAATCAGCACACCCATCCACACAGCAGAAATGCAGATCAGTCCGTACCTGGCTGGCCCAGCAGGCCAAGCCCATCCTGGGCTGCAGCAAAGGAGGAGCAGGCTGCAGCAAAGGGGAGGTGATTCTCCCTCTCCACTCTGCCCTTGAGATGCCTCGGTGCTGTGTCCAAGTCTGGGCTCCTCACACACAAGAAAAGCATGAAGCTGTTGGAGCAGGTCCAGAGAAGCCCACAAAGATGCTCCGAGGGCACCTGCAGCCAGGCTGGGACAGCTGGGGGTTTGCACCTGGAGGAGAGAAGGTTCCAGGGACACTGAAGCCTTTCAGTACTCAAAGGGAAATTATAAAGAAGAGGGAGAGGGACTTTGTGCACTGACAGTGATAGAACAAGGGGGAATGGTTTTAAACTAAAAGAGATTTAGATTAAGTGTTAAGGAAGAAATTCTTTACTTAAAAGAGTGGTGAGGCCCTGGGAGAGGTTGCCCAGGGAAGCTGCTCCATCCCTGGAGTTGCTCAAGGCCAGGTTGGACAGGATTGGGAGCATCCTGATCTATTGTAAGAACCCTGTCCATGGCAGGGGAGTAGAACTAGATGATCTCTAAGGAGCCTTCCAGCCCAAATCATTCTGTAATTCTGTGATAACTCTGCTTTCTGTGCATGTCTCTTTTTTTTGACAGTCATTTATTATATATTATACAGCAAGCAAAATGGAACTGGGAATGCCCTGATGATTCTCAAGCAGCCCAGGTAGCCAAGGATGAGGTAACAGGCCAGATGCAAGTTTTTTGAATTTCCATTTGTTTTTCTTGGAAGTCAGAGTGTGTCCTCTTAGCCAGACCGTGCACAGAGGCCCAAGTGATGTCAGCAGAGGTCTGAAGGCATGGAAGAAGGAGAAAAATTCTCTTTAAAGATAAATATAAGCAGAGGAGCCTGCTGCTTTTTTATTGCTTCCAAAACCAGGCATAGTAAGTGGCATCAGTAATTAAAATCATGCTCATCACACACCTTGGCTTTGTAATTTCCTGCAAGAGTTGTGTGGCTAAGGAAAGTAGAAGGTTCATAGCAAAAGGGTTTCTGTTTCTCAACAGGTGTTTCTGTGCCTACTACCTCTGGATGATAGAGACTCTGAAACTGTAGTGGCTCCTCTAAAACGTGCAAACATCAAACAATTTTTTTTTAAAGCAGAATATAATTTCTTATTTTCAGTCTTTCTATCAGACCCTTCATAGGACACTTCTTGCTAAACTGGAACTCAGCTCTTGAACAGTGAAGATCCTACACGGCTGACTGCCAAGGACACATTCATTTACAAAACAACCTTGAAAGAACTGTTTTAAACCTCAAGTTGCCCAGTGAGACCTATGCCAACCCTCCCCCGTTAAACACACGTATTTGCCCTGAAATGTGAATCACTGGGCCTGCAGAGGTTCCATTTAATTAATAAAAAACCCTCTGATAGCGAAGGATTAAAGGGATTATGCAGCCAGAAAACACAGTAAAAAAATTAAAGTCTGCTTTTGTGCGCCATTCATTTACTGCCTACGCTAAGTGGACGACAGCTAAATGCCAGTGATGATTAGCATTCCTCTTAATTAGTCAGTGGCTCCTGCCCACACACTGAACTTCTACAGAGCTACCTGAAATTTGTCCTCTGATATTAGCTGTGGATATTGGAGTGATAAGTAATCCTAAGTCTCTGTGATAAAAACAGGAAGAGCATGTGTACACCAAATGTGAAAAGCTAGATAGAATTTTTTTTTTTAAAAAGTGCAAGGACACATCTGACAAAACTGTTTTGTTCTATCACCACTGGAGATTAAAGTCCTTATCCTCTACCTCTTTTAGACAATGAAACAGGGCAGATAGTAAAACAATGAACAGATGGTAAAATATTGCTAAGTTTCCAATAAAATTATTTGTAGTAAGAAGCTAAAGAGACAGAGCACCATGCAATTAGCAGAGCGTGAAACAGTCTCAGGCAGGAAAATCTGGAAGATGATTCTTATGCCTCGTCCATCTCTTGTAATCTGCTGTTTTATTTTGGGCCAGAAAAAGTTTAAGACAACAGCCTGGCCTGCCCACTCCATCATCCAAACTACTAAGAAAAGAATCAGCAGTGAATTGCTGCTTCCATTTTTGACATTAGTAGTACCTTTTAAAAAAAAAAATTGCATTCATAGCCCTAGAGGCAGAAATGTTAAGCTGGAATTCATTCCTTTAAATCTTCAGCTGAATAGATGTCTGTGTAGGCAGCCTCCAGGACAATAATTTGTTTGGAAAACCCCTCAATACTCTACTTAAAAAATAATGAATGGTGTAAGTTTAAGAACAGAAGGAGTGAAAAATGTCACAGCATGCAGCAATCACACCTATCACTGCAGCAGGATTAGCTTGATAATTTTTTATTAAAACCTAAATGAAGCCTGAGGAAATCTGTGCTATTGGTTTAAAAAGGAAAATACAGTATGGATTGCTGATAAAATACAGCATGGATTGCTGATAAAACTGGTGAGGAACACATTTAGTGCAGCCAGCTTGGTGTGCAGCTGTAGGTTGAGCTCTGGATAGAGGAAGCCCAAGGCAAGAGGCAATGAATTGGCACCAACTCTTTGCAACAGTGGTGCCAGTGACCAGACACCCAGAGATGAGACAGGAGCTCAGGAGGAAGAGAGAGGAAAGGTAAATTAGTACATGAAATGGAATAAAGCATCAGAAAGGACTTACAAAGGGGCTGCTACATACACGCCCTGTGAAGGCCAAAAGCCTGCACAAAATGCTTTAGCTCTGATTTCACAGATTTAAATGACATAAAAAAGGCATAAACTTCTTCTGGTGAGAACAAGCCTTGATGGCTTCTAGAGAACCCAAGACAGCAAAGGCGATAGCAGAAGGAGGATGATGGCAGTAAAAGGGACAGCAGAGCAGATCCCACCACTCTTCATACAAACCCCACTCCTGGATAACAACTCTGTCCTGACCTGTGTGCTTTGCTGTGCTCCACACATTGCTGGGGTGCTCCTTAGCAGGCTGAGCCTCCCACCCAGCTCCAGTGCCTGCAGTGATGCTGACTCCTTGAGTGAAGCGACTCAAGAAAAACCAATGCCTAAGGACACACGGTATGAGTACTTCCTCTACAGTAAGAAGTCTCTTGATCATACACACTGACACTCTGCTGTCATAATTTCCAATTTTAAAAATAAACTGCAATTGCATAGTTAATTCCATTACTTTTTTTCTTGTGAAAGAAACCCTATTTCAAGATCTGGTTTCTGCTCCTCTGTTTGTGGCTGCGTTATCCAGAATTCAGTTCCCATAAGATGTTGACGTGCTGGATTTCCAAGTCTCAGTCATGCCAGATTTACCTTCCTTCACGTCAAACAGCGTGAGGGTTCAGGTTGCTAATTCTGCAGTGCTGAGAGGACAGGAGAATCAGGGACCAGCTTGTCAGGCTTCACTTGGAGAATATACCCAACTACAGTGGGCCAGCCCAGCAGAGCCAAAGAGCAAGAGGGATTTTTCCCCTCAAACTGCTGGAAACTGTACTACAAAGGAGCAGTGTTTTGGCAGCTGTGATCCCGTGCTCAACAATTTTTAGACCTTGTCAGTTCTGTAGCAAAATAAAATATCTTCAGAGAGGCCTAAGGACCCATCATCTTCATCACACACGGAAAAGAACCACCTTATTGCATATATGATCTCACAAGGTAGCTATCTCAGTACGCAAAATAGGTCTAACAATCATGTCACGTAGCTGAATAATCAGCTAAAATGTTAAACTTTAGGTCAAAATAAACTTTTTAGGTGTTGATGAGAACAGATATTCGCAGTGACAGCAAAGCAAAAACCCCAAAAGCTGTATTCCATAGACCCTACCAGAAAAATTAAATGTTTTTGTGCAAATGTTTTTCCAGCAACCATGTATAAGTCATTGAAACAACATGTTAAATTAAAAATGGTAAAATTCAAGGAAGAGACAGGTATTCATACAATAACAAGCTCATCTGCAATTACAGTGCCAGTACAAAATCACTGTACTGCACACCTCTCTTCTTGTAAACTAAACTGAAGCCAAAGTTTTCACTAGAAGTTATATCCTCTGAAGAAGTCCCTCATACAAATGCTACTGGTAAATCACACCTCGAATTCCTGGTTTTGCCAACATACCAGGAATTTTTGTTACAATATTTGACTAATAACAACTCATGCTTGCTTGCCATAAAGCACTTAGCAAGATGGGAAAGAACTGTTGTATTATAGATTACATTTCATCCATACTGTTTTACACAAGAGCAGATAATTTTTTGGGATGTTTGTGATTGGTTTTATTGAATCTTTTTTTTTTTCAAGTTGTCTTGGCTTCACTAACAACTTGTTCTTCATGAGCTATCATATTAAAGTAGGAATTGTTGTTAGTTCTGACAATGAAGGATAATCTTTTATGATAGGCTAACATATATTTAATGCTTAGAATTTGCCCAGTAATTTATCTATCTACTGCTGCCCTGAAGCACTTGAAAGACTAAATAAGCACAAATAAGAGCTTTGAAAACTTTGCACACAAAATATTGCAGCAGAGTTTCAAATCAATTCCCAACTTTTCCAAGCGCCGTTCCCATTGACTTCCCTCTCCCACCGACCCGGGGCTTTGTACCTTTGTTTAGGATGAGCTGTTTCTTTGCTTGGCGTGATGACGTTGGCACTGCTGCCCGAGGGAGATGCCTTTGACATTTTGGGAGAGGAAGGAGTGTCTAAGTGACAACTTGAGACCGAAGCAGAGGCAATAAGCTGCAGGCAAGTTGCCCAACTTGAGCATGACGCACTTCACGATGGCTCTAAGAGGCTGAGTCTTCCTTGAGAAAAGACAAAGGACAGCAGTTGCTGGTAAGAGTGCTTCATTAGCTTTCCTTGGAGGATGCTTAGAGTGAATATTGATAATACCATTGTCATTGATAGTTCACTGAAGGAGAAGCATTTGTACAGAGCATCCAGCACCAACAGTGAGATCATGCATCAAATCAGACCTAATTACTGTCTGCAGTTTTGGAAGGAGGAGCTGCATGACTCAGATGAGGAGAGAGAACTCCTCTCTTGCTACTTATCTCCCTCATAGGGAAGCACAGGGAAAGGGGAATAAAATATATTAGACTAATTCTGGAGAGAAATTCTTCTGTCATAAACATTCAGTTCAGCAGAGAGGAGTCCAGAGAAACAGGATTTGTAGTTCAGATACTGAAGCATGCTTTCAGCAGTCAAGGCAAGTCAAATACCAGCCCTCTCTTTGCACACAGGGACGTTTAGAGAAGTTTAGGCTGGCAGGATCTCTGCAGATCCTTTCCCACTTTTCCCACACCCCACTCAGATCAGAGCATTTGAACTCACACAGGGATGCCAAGGCCCTTCTCAAACTTAGTTTTGAAATTCTGTCCCATTCCATCCTTGGATCTATTCAAACCTGACTAGACACACTCCTGGACCAAGTGTTCTGGCTGAGCCTGCTTGGAGCAGGGGGATTAGAGTACGAGATTTCCAGAGGTGCTTTCCAGCCTCAACCTCCTTCTGAGCACATTGTGTTTCTGGACACCCTGTTAGCCCACCCAAGGGCTCACCCTTGAGTTAGCCCTGCAGCAGAAATACTTCTGCTCTACATGACTGATGTAGCCAATCTGATGTTAGTCTTAAGAGCCACAAGAGGCACAATACAAAAAATTAATCTTCAACAGGAAATGCTAATAGAGGAAAAAGATGAGAAGCAGGTAAGTTCACATCTTTTGCAATTTAAACTTACCACAAAATTCAGCATAAGGAAACAACTTTAGTAACATTAGTTGGATTTTATAGTATTTTGAAGAGCATTTGAAGACAAAAATTTTTGAGTAGAGAGGCAGAAAAGAAAAAAAACCTCAATTTGTTACAAACAGGCATTACCTTCTCACTATTAAAAGGAAAGAATATTGCCATAACTTACCTTTTTTGTTATTTTCAAGGCTCTATACAGTTGGATATGACACTGTGTAGAGAATGGAGGTGAGAGGTCATTCCAGTCAGTCCTTGTTCTGTGATATGATAAATCAAATTGTAAGTAAAGAAGACAAAAATACGCTAAATGGAGGGAAACAAGGACTAAAGTGATGAGATTACATAAGACAACTCCTGTGTCAGCATTAGGCAAAAGCAGAAGGCAAACGGGAAAACCTTGCTAACATACTCAGAATTAAGTAGTTAGTTCCAACTGAAAGAGAAGATAAGTGAAATGGAAAATGGTCTTCCAGTGTATTGAGGGACCTGTGTTTAATATCAACAAAAGTGGTTTATTTGTACCAAAAAGTCTCCAGATGGAAGCTGTACTTTCTCTACCAAGACAGTTCTCTAGGGCACCATTGGATGAGGACTTCCCAAATAAAGAGATGTGAAATTCTGCAAGGGGGAGCAAAACAAATTAAAAAATTAAATTCTCCTAATATTATCTTTGTAAGTTAACAAGCTTTTTAAACTCCCTTTTTTAAAACTTTTTCTGGCACAACAAATACAACACAACACATTCATCCATCTCAAAAAAGAGAGAGGGGAAAAAAAAATGGTGCATTTCACATCAGATGCTTTGCGTCAAGTCTGCTAAGGCTCATAAATCAGCTGTCTATTGCCCTGGTCATTTCAACCAACGTCTGACCCTTTTGTTAACTCATGATTTATAGCTGAAAGTTACTTTTTTTTTTTTTTAATGCCAGATTTATAAACTTTACTGTGCTTGGTTTGATATAATATCCATTTCGTACACCAAGCTATAAGACAGTAAATTTATTGTCTATGAACTGTTACCTTGAAAAATTACATCAATGCAAAGTGGTTTCCATTTAGAATCAATGGGCAATAAATTCATTGGATTTTTTTTTTTTTTTTTTTTTGAGGGGGGAGAGAACATGATGATATTTATGAGGTCATGAGTGGCTATATAATGGGTGAAACTGGGAGCTGAGGCTACAGTTAGACAGGAGTTCTGAGTTACAGGGTTAGACACAACAAAAAGCCCAACACAGAAACGATGCATAAACTGATACTTTGCTGCCTCATTATCGTCAGCTTCTCCTGTCCTCTCTTGACTCTGCCCATCATCAATGCCAGTGAGATGTCTTATCAACACTCAGGTAAGAGTCTTTTGATTTTAATGGTTATCATGCATGGGCTGGAGCAGTAAAACCAGGAAAGCAGCAGGTGTGCTTTCCAAGGGGCCTGTCTCTGTGCTGCTCAGCTGTTGGAAAAGCAGGAATGCCTTCAGGACACCAGCAGCACAAGGGACATATCAGTGGGTGCTGTTCTTGTACAATGGGGAGGTTGGGTGCCCTAAATAGTTACCCCTGCTGCTTTGAGATGCAGGAAACAAAAGAATGCATTGAGAAGAAAAAGGTATCTGAGCCTTACAGCACTGAATGTGAGCTGGTATTCAGTGTCTGGGCATTCATAGGCATTGAATAACTTAAAGAATTTTGGCTGCACAGTTTCTCCTGTTTCTACCCTTTGAAATGAGCTATTTTGTGTTTTAAAAGGGAGAAATCTGTTGCAAACATCAAGAACAGGCAAACCTCTCTCACACTCTTATGTATTGAGAATGCTATTTGTTTGCACTAATTCAGATCCCATTCAGCCCACAGAAAGAATAAATCTTTGCTTGAGAAAAAGATGCCTAAAGTTTGAAATGGCTCAGCAAAAATGCACAGCAGAACCTGGAAGGTTACTGTCATCAGACCTGACTGGTACTGGAAAACTTGCTGAAATGAGTTCTGAAAGAACAGGCAAACCAACCCAGAAGTTACTGCATAAAGCTGACCATTAAAAGTGGCTGCCCTTACCTGCTTTTCAAGAGCACTTGTGCTGCTTCAGAGGTATCAGCAGTCCTCAGTCTGCTTTGAAAATCCTGCACTCACTCAGCCAGCATCTTTTCAAGCCTTCCACAATTTAATTTGCACTTACAGGTACCCCTGACTCAATATGAGTAATATCTGTCACATCATAGCTGGCTCTAACCATTATTGCATTAGGTTCAAGACACTGAGCTTCTTAAATCTTCCTTGCTAATATAAAGAGTCTCTAGGAGTGAGAAGACGGAAGATGAACTCTCTTAAAGAGGGTTGGTCTTGTTTGGGTTTTTTTGAATCTCAAAGCAAATTTACCTACTAGCACTGTTCTGTTTTAAAGAGTAATCCATGGCCAGAGATACAGACTGTCTCCATGTAGCACCAGGAAATTTTTTGTATCCTCATTCTGAGTCCTATAATGAAATCCCCGCTGTCCTGTGCAAATGTCCTTTTGTGCGGCGAATAAACTAATAACATGTACGTCCAAGGTCTTTAAGTTCCTGATATTTGTGCAAACTTTTGAATTTTGAGATTATTTTCAGTTTATTTTCTTACCTATCCATGTGAGGAGCTACACAGTCACACACATCCCTGCAGGTCAGAGCAACTGAAACTCCACAGGGCCACCTACAAGTACAATTAACAAAATTAAATTCATCTGCACAAATAGTGTTTGATAACGACACTCTCTGGTTGCCCGTAGTTTTGGATGTCTGCTACATATTAGCAAAGATGAAATGTACTGCTCAGATTACAGAACCCCAAGTTACCTGGAATATAGCACTGCTAAGGGCTTCTGTTGGCAACCTGCCTCAGGGCACAGGCCAGCCACAGAATTCTAAATTCTTTAGGCACAGACAAATTAATTCTATCAGCTACCAGCAAGCTGTTGTGTTGGAGAAAGTTGTAACATCGGTACTGGTACACACATTAAATGAGACTGAAACGCACCAAGAAGCATAGCTGCCAAAATAAGTTCTAAGTTTTCCTACCTTTATTCCTGCCCTTCCACAACTTCTGTTGGATTTAGTAATTGCAAAACTGAGCAGGTTAAGAGGTCTTGAACAGGAAGTTTTGTCTTTATTCATAGGAGAGCTGAAGCATAGGAACTAGTTGATAAAAAAATTAGCTAAAATAAAATTTTAAAAATTTCATACAAGTATGGGCTGTGTACTGGAAGGATGAGGTTGAGTACCTCAAGTGACAGGAGGGGCTGCTCTTGGTCAAAAACTTTTGTAACAAAACATCCACCAGAGAAACAAGAATCAAGATTAACATCAGGACAGTATCTTTTCTCAAAGCTTTGCAAGGAAAGGAATACAAACCCAACCATCCCTGTTGTAATAATTAAATAAGGATGGATTGTTGGTGCTTTCATGAAAATCTTCAGCAGGTGGGGCCAGCAGACCTGATCAGAAATCACCTGAGACAGACAAAACAGGGATGCAAAGCAAAAGACTCACCCTATGCCTGTTTCTGTCATCTTCTGTTGGCAGCTGATGAAGACTCGAGGTTAAACCTGGAGAGGTTGGGCAGCCTCGGAAGCACCTCCCTGCTCCAGTTCCTGCCAGAGCTCCTGGGCACACTGACTGAGGATAACAAAGCAGGTGAGGATTTACCACAGCAGCGGTGGGGTGCCCATGGTTTGCACCTCCAGCTTCCATAGATATCCCAGCCCAGCTCCCAGGTATTTGCTAAAATACAGCATCATGCATAAGCAACAAAGAGCTGTCATTCAGTTAACTGGGACTCTGGGGAAACCTGCTGGGCAGCCAGGCCTGCAGCTCAACACCACCTCATCAAGTCTCCAAACGGGTGCTGCAAAACTTCCAGACAGCAAAACCAGAGCAAGGAGAAGCTTGGCCTAAGAGCAGCTGGCAGACAGAACAAAATAGCAGTCTTACAAGTCATCAGTACTTGCAGAAAGTGCAGAATCAATAGCAATGGATGGTTTGGGAAGCAATAGATGTTACCCTTGTACATTCCAGTCCAAGACCTCTGTCAGCTACGGCAGATGAGAATTACTTGCCTAATTCAAGATTTCTAAATGGTAAAACATTTCATTGTGTCTCCCCCTCTAACAGGTCTTACTGCCAGCAACTACAACCCAGGGGAAAATATCAAAGAGGTAAGTAAATGACCATCTGCCACTGAAACAAGAAAAATAAGACTTTAAACTGCACAGAATTGTTACCAAGACATCATTTCAGATGTCGCAAACAGTATAGACTACAGCAGTATGCCACAGTGTTCTTGAAGCTGGAATCACTTAGCAGTTAAATAGGCAGAGAAGGCAGGAAAAACAGAAAAGGAAAAAAAAAAAGAGAAAGCAACTAACCTAGGACATTTAATTCTAACCCCCTTCCCGCCCTTCCTTTTCTTCCTCCTAGAAAAACAGCTAAGTAAAGGCCAATTTCCAACTTCATTAGCCCAGGCACCAGTATTTCCACCACAGGCTACAAAGTATTCTCAGATTTGTTATGAACAATTGCATACACGGAGAATGCTCACTTCCTGCTATTCATTAAATGTATTTATGAATGTATGAATCAAATGTAAATTGCAGAGGACAGGAATGAGTTTTAGTGCCACATCTAAAGCAGAGGTCCCACTGGGCAGTCCCCTCCTTCCCCCTGTCAGAACACGGGGCTGGGTGATGAGGAAGGCTGGGGGCAGTGGAGAGTGTACTTTCCCACTGGGAACCACCCACCAGTAACCTCTAATGCTGTTTGATTTCAGACTTTCTATGGGAATCATCCTCGACTGGCTTTGCTGGGACGCTTCTTGACCAAGGACAGGAAACAGTACAAGAAACGTGGGAATCTTTCCGAGTGCTTCTGGAAATATTGTGTGTAAACAGGAAACTCTCAGACTGGTTGCATAATTTATACAGATGTCTGAAAACATGTCTATAGATTTGCTTGATTTAAAATGAGAATGAAGAAACACAAAGGCAGCGCCTAACTTTAGACTCTATGCTACTTGGAAATGAATAAATTCTCGATGTTTTGCAATTATGTTGTGACCAATGTAGTAATTTCTTAAAGCTCAGCACAACAGGAAGGAAGTAATGGGAGAAAGAGACAAATACACAACACAAAGAGAACTTGGGTAGGGGAAGGAAAATTCCCATGGGGTTCTGTGAAAACTCCCAGAAGAGCTCAACTGTGTCCCAGTTGAGAGGCAAGGGGACTTTCTCCTTTGTCACTTGATGTAGATTGGAGTGCCAGAAAGAAGGGTCATTGCTGCATTGATGTTGAGCAGGTAGGGGATGGCAGCTTAACAATGCCCAATCCCCTCCTGCCATCCCACAAAAACACAGCATGTGTCAGGATCAAGGCACCGCAAAAACAATCAGCACATGTCAGGATCAAGCATCTGCTCCCACTACTGCTGGAGATGATTGTTTCCCTCAGTCACTTGTAAAAAGACACCAATCTATTTCTCTGCCTGTGACAGGGCTGCCTGTACATAACCATGGCTTTTAAGAATCGTGTGTGATTATCATCAAGCACGGTATGGAAGGTAAACATGGCTGTCAAGACTTTACACCCAGATTTGGACAGTCAGCGGAGGCAGGAATGACACCACGTGAAAGTCTCTGTGGCTGTGACCTGCACACACAAGTGCAGGAAGGTGATCCATGGACAAAGATAATCTGTGTGACCAGGGCAAGCCACCTCCTGCTTGGACACTCAAGGGCAGAGACATTTGCTCCCCTGAGCTACCACTCACTGACAATGTTGCTGTATCTTGGCATGTAAGGTAAATAAAGGAGAGGACAAAACAGTAGCTACAAAAAGCTTCTAGCCTGACTCCTCTGTATGCAGACTCCTTAAGTCCTGGGTACTTTCTGATAGGAACTGCAAGGAATAGATCTAAACAGTCAGGAATTGTCTCTGGGGGATGCCATTTTTGATAACATGCACAAACTGTCTGAGCTGTGAACCCCTCCTCATTACATACTTTGTATAACTCCAACCAAGGCTCACAGAAAGCTTGAAGTAAACACCCAACAGTGATACACAGGCTACATTGATCTCAATAGTACACATCATAAATCTCTGACTGTGCTGTTTAAACAAAGCCTACAGGTTTAAAACAGCTTGTTCAATTCGTGTAAATTATAAGACAGATGATGCCAGTTGTAACAGGGAAAAATGTCCTCAAAGTCAGAGCACTGTGCAGCTATTTGAAATCTCCTAAACATTCATCCTTCTCTTCTACAGGGGAGCAAGTCAGTGGCTCTCTGGAAATTACTCCTTTTCTGCTACCTCATCAGCCAAGAAAAACTTGTCAGAAAAAGCTTCAAATATATCTAAATGAATAACCAGCTAAGACAGACATTTAGACAGGGAGAAGTATAAAGCCTGAAAAGACAGGGGGAAAATATTTTCAAAAACTGCAAGCATAAAGCTATATAAACCCAGTGTGAATGATGACAGAAAAAGCATTACAAGTATTAACCATCTACCTGAGAGCGGAAAGAAATGAAGGGCTGTCAGGTGTTGAGGATGGGGATGAGACAAGGTAATTGAGGTATAAATAGTGAAACCATAGCTTTTAAAACTACAAAATACTTGCTAATCTTTCTGGCATCTAAAGAAGCAGTACCAAATCAATTTATTATTCTAGCTAGGCCAGGCCACAGCAGCAGGGGCTGAGGGGGAATTCAGCTAAATTCTAATATACCAGAATTTCATCAGAGCCTGAAAGTTTTGTCAGTCACAGTCCTTGCCACTGGAAAGGAAGGAGTTCAGACTATCTTTGGACATCACTGGTAGCTCTCAAAGAGACAACACTTTGAGCACCCAAGTGCTTCCTTCCTGAAGGACATTCCTGGCCTTCCTGGAGAGCCTAGCCAGCTCATGACACAGGAGGGCAAACTCCACTTCTCCCCCATCCTGCTGTGACATACATCCTGCCAGCTTTCAGCTCCGAGCTTTTCCTCACTCCTGCAGGCCGCAGACAGGGCTGGAACTGTCACAGAGGACTAACCAGGCTGTAGAAAGAGTCTGGAAGCCAGGCAGGTTTTACAGTTTGGAGAAGTCAGCCAGCAGCATCCTGAGCCCCCGTGTGCTGGTGGCAGAGCGCAGCTGCAGCTGGGAGCCCTGGGCAGAGCTGCACAGCAGCAGTGTGATGGACACCCTGACAGGGATCACGCTGCTGTGAGGCAAATCTACTACAGACAACACAGGCCCACTGCTTCTGAGAATGGGATGATTAAGCATCACAGGTGCAAAAGTTATTTCTCACCATCTGCCAAAAATACAGCAGTGCATCATGCAGCTCGTCTCTGACATCCACACAAATGTGTAACCACAGGTTTTCAGCTGTGAGCCAGAACTTGATGACTGCTATTGACAAAGAGATGTGGATGGGCTGACAGAGCCCAGATCTCTGAATAAAAACATGGATCTACCCTGAACATTTTTCATTTCACATGCCTATTCCATTTATCCTCATTTTTTTGGGATAGATAGATAATTTGACTCACATTTTTAAGAATGCTTAAAATGACCAACTAACCCTTAAAAAAAAAAAATCAATAAACCCTCAGCAGTGATATATCCAATTTACTTTCAAGATGCCTGTATTTCAAGGCACTGCATCACTTACCTTATCAGAAGCAGTTCAGTTACGTACTCATCTAAGATTACTTCTTTCTTTTCCAATTTCAGTATGATGCTACTTTTGTTCTGTACCTTGTACTTCCTGCAGTGATTTTGCCCTCCTCCTGCAGGCTTCTTTAAGCACTATCAATCATATTTCTCTGTTAAGTCCCTTAAAGCAGAAAAAGATGAACAAATTGTTGCTCTGCAATTAGTTAAGAACTTCCTTGCTCGACGAGACATGGCCATGAATTAAACCTATGAATTTTTTCTCTGTACTTCCTTTAGAACAAAACATTTTTAGAAAAGTCTTTACAGACAGAAGCTTTAAGTCCTGCATGCCAAATCCCAGCAGTTTAGAAACACAGATGTAGTATTTTACACACAAAATGCTTGCCCTTGTGGGATACAGTTAGAAAAGAAAGAACATATCCTGGATTCAGCAAGGTGACAAAAAAACAACCACAAAACCCCTCAAATAACAGCATAAGTGGCCCTACATGGCCATTTTCACTGTACCCACAACCCCATGGTCACTGTACCCCACCCCATGTCCAATCAAAAAAAGTATTGAGCATTCTGTTCAAAGTCTGTTTTCTACACATTACCAAGAACAAAATAAACACACAGTTGAAGAGTCCTTTGCAGCGTACTTTTCAGTTTTATTTATAAAATCAGATGCTCCTTTAAAGTGTACAGTTAAAATCACAACTGTAAATTCAACCACAGCTGAATATTGTTTCAATAAAAGACTCCTACCAACTGATGTAAAAATTCATTCAATTGTGATTCAAAACTCGATTCAGCTGGAAGATAAACTTACTAGTACATTACTCATTCAGCAAGTATTTACCACACTGTAAAAATACATGAGGGTCCCTTCTGTTCATAGCAATGCCATGAAAATATCTGCACAACAACTCATCTTTTAAAAACAATTCTACATTTATGAATACAACAACAACAACAAAAAAGAATAAAAAAAATTGCCAGCGAAATCCTCCAAGGGTTTCCAAACTGCTGACACCCCCACAGGGGGTAGTAACTGCATCAGTGCTGTACCAGCATGTTTTCCCTCTGACCCCTAAATAAGTGTTTTTCCAAGCAGCTCTAAACTGCGACATTTTGCCAGGTGAAACAAAGCCACAGAAACAAAATCCAGCTGCAACAGTCACTCCACTGGCCTTTCTGATCAGAACTGCATCTTGCTGTGATCACTCCAGCACACTACAAGGACTGAAAGATTAGTACAAGCTGAAGTAAAAACTGCCAGTTCCTGAAAACTTATGGAAATGAGGTCAAAGGCTTGATAAGGCATTTCATTGCAAGATGAAGTTGTGGTTCTAGCAGGGTAAAGAGTACCTTGGGAAAGTTCGGGGGGTTTTTTTTTTATCCTAAAGGGATAAAACCTGCTGATTTTGCAGCCAAGACCGTTTTATTTTTGGGTAAATAATTATCTCATCATCACACAGGGCACTGATTCATCCATTCATTTCCCCTTACATTATTGTCCCACGCCACAATTTTTTACATAACCCAGGACGTGTGTAGCCCCAGAGAAGGGATCCTGCACCTAAGAGTTAGCCAGAATTACAAACTTGGAATTCAAACTCCTAGGCACATGAATTTTCATTAATGTGGCCAGAGGGTCTATGGTATTCACAGCAATTCAAAAACTGCCTGGGCTTTCTGTTGCTCAGTGATTCTACTGGGTACAAACTCACAGCAGTGGGGGGTACAAGAAGGGCTAACATCTCTGAACAAGAGACACAGGTAAGATGATCACATACAGAACCTTGAGCACTTGTAGCAAAGACAGCACAGGATACAGCAAGTGAAGACTCACAGATTTTACTGCTGAATTTGGAATGAACTGCAGGTATGCACCTCTGTGTCTCTGCCTCTTTTTATACAGCTGGGATAATAACAGTCATCTTTTTGACACGCTCATGGACCTATGGATCAAAAGCATTATTCAAGTGTTAGGTACATATTGCCATTCTCCTGAACCAAGTCTCACTGGTTTATAAAACAGATGACATGTCTGCCTGCTACGACATTGCAAATCAGCTTATTTTCATACCTGGAAAATAAACTAACACTGTTAAATTCGGGAAATAAAAATAACGTACACAGAAGAGTGTACTGTTATTGTAACTTTCCTTCTGGCTTAGGGTTCCAAACTATTTTGAAGGAGACAGCTCTCCTTACCTGAAATATTCAATTTAATCTATTTCACTAAGTCTCAAAATGTATTGAAGCAATCATTTTAATTTAAGCACAGCTAAGCAGAATGAATTCTACTGAGTAAGTCTAATTTGACAGATAAGTTAATTAACAAGCTTCCCAATCAAGAAAGAAACCTTACACAAAGTATCTGATTACATATTTTAGAGCAAATATTTTAGGCAGTGTGGTTATAAAGAAGTATACCACATTTGGAAAATGCTGCAAAAAGACTAGAAAAGGTGTAAGATACTGCCCACATCTTCCTACTTCAATACCTGACCTGCTACCTGTAAACACCTACTGAAGTCTCTTATTTTAAGAGGTGTTGGAAGTTTGGACACAAGCAGTACTGAGGACGTGCAGACCTCTGCTGATTTACAACACAAGAAAAAAAACAAGTTCAAGCTGAAAAAACCAAAAGGAACAACTAGAAATCAATAGGTATAAAGAGCAGGCAAAGAGACTGAAAAAAACCCCCAAACCCATAAAAAGAACACTGCCTGAGTCAAATTAGCCTTGAAAACTCAAAACTCTGTAAAAATAGCTTTCCTTAAAATAAACTTTTACACAAAAGATTGTCACTGGATTGACTTTTACAAGTAGAGAAACCTTTAGATAAATACAGTTTCTCTTCAATGACCTGCATATCACAGTATTTTACTTGAAGCTTACCAGTAACTGAAACCAGAGCAATGAAAATATTTCACACAGCAGCAAAAGGATTACACAGAACAAAAGGGTAAATAACATGTTACATTCTAAACCCCTTTGCTGAGAAAGCTAAGGTGATTAATAACACCACAAGGAAAATCTGATTACATTCCAGCTTTTGATAAACAGAAGGGAAATCAGACAAAATTTGCCAGATTTTTAGCCAAGCATGTCCTGTTTGAAGAGCACTTGGAGACATTAATGAGAACAAGTCCTTTTACATACTGAAAGTGGTTACCAAATTCTGAACTACAAACTCCTTTTTCATCCATGGATTTCAACAGCCAGAGACTCCACTACAATGAAAGAGGTGAAATCTTATGCAGGAAGTCAACAGTGCTAAGAAATAACAAATGTACAGTCTGATGTTCGAGTTTAGCTCCACAATATGTGAGTTTTGAAAGCAGAAGATATGAAATTAATTCTTTATGGGTTTTGGCATCACCACAACAAAAATCAGAGAAACTGCTTATATTTCCTATTTGTTATGTCTGGATTCAACTCCTCTAACCACTCAACAAAGAAAACATTAAGATACCAACCCACCTTCCCAAGCACTACCAACGTAAAATAAAAGATTGCATGTAACTACTTTAACTGATAACTACTTGCCTTGATAGGGAAAGTTTCCCATGGGTCTGTTTTTAAAAAACAGAGCCTGTGGATTGATACTTTGGGGTTGGCTGGGTTTTTTTAATTGCTGCATGTCATTTTCACCTCCGGTGTATTTGCAAACCAGTTATCCTCAATTAATTTATACACCTTTCTTGATAAACACAGCTTTAAAATCAAAAGCTGTAAAACTTTACCTCAAAACACACACCACAAAAAACATAGGGAAAAATCTGCTTCTTTTTACTTCAGTTTACTTCGTTTCAATGGGCACAAGGTGGCAAAAGGCATCTGATGCAGAATAACCTGGCCAAGTTTCAGGCGCTCTTTAAAAAGCCTACTGGATTCTCAAACCACCTACAGCAATTTTTGAGCCTCAGGATATTTCAATCTTTAGTTTAGACCTTTAAATATTGAACAAAAATGAAGAGTACTGTAGCTTGGCCTCAATACATCCACCTAACTTGGGGGAATAAACATGCTCTGATCAGTAGGTTCATCACCACAGGTTCTTAAACACTGCATCTTTTCACACTTACTTGCCAACTTCAAAAGAACAAACACCCAAATAAACAAACAAAAAACTTTTGTGTTTTGCTCATCATTGAGCAGTTAAAGGTTACAAACATAACCCACTCTATGTCAAGTCTGTGAGGTCAGAAAGCGAAACATCCTCCCACTGAAAGATTGTCGTCAGAGTCAGGCCAGGAGTGGAGGAAGGCTGAGTTTCATTTGTGACTGCTTGTGTTGGAAAGAGATGGCCACGGAGGTTCACTGCTGGTATGGAGCAAAGCCAGAGGGAAAGAGGGAGGGAATTACACCAAGAGTTGCACTGACACAGGTGCTGCTGTCCTCAGCGTGGCAGCACTGGCGGTGGCTCTCCCTTGTTTTCCATGCTGTCATCAGCCACTGCAGCCTCACAACTTGCTTCCCTGCTGTCACACGTAACACAGCCCTTCAAAAAGGAGCAAGAAAGAGTAGTTTAAATTCTTTTTATGAGTATATTTCAAAGGGTCAAATCCTATGGAATGATGCATTGCAATCTCTTGAAACCTCTCACCAATGGGGTGAGATCTCTCTAAAAGCAGATTATACAGGTATCTTGCAGATACTTGCACCTGCCACTTACCTTGCCTCAGAGATTAGTTAATTTGGTTAGGGGAACATACAGTTCTACCTTTGAGATAAAAAGGCATGTGACTGTCTTGAATTTGAAGACCTTATCGTTCAGCTTTATAAGCAAGCTCCTTATTGAAGATTTGGACTGCAGCCTGAACAAAAACAGCACTGACCAACGTAAACGGCTGAAATGCCTGAGTGTATTGATATTTTTCTTGCTCTTGAGAAACGGTACAATATTGAAACAAAGTCCCCAAACAGAAGTCCTCTATTTCTTGCTACTGTCAGAGGCCTGGTTGTATTTGCAAAATCACAATCTGCACTGGAAACACGACTTTCTGCTTAGGAACAGTTTCAGGACCTTAGATAGAAAATAATGATATTTACATATCAATACATTTCCTAACAATTGACGTTATAAACATTCAACAGAATTTCCTACAAGATCACTGGACATAATTTTATTATCTGAATCAAACACAGTGTTCTTAACCACAACAGGACACAAGTTATCAGTGAGGTATCAGGAAAACAAAGACAAGTTTTCTGGTCTTGTTCCATAGCCAAGGACATACACGTCTTACTTTTTCTTCTCTAAGAGTAAATATCACATCTCAGAACACCACATTTGACAACCCCAGCCCAACATGCAGTCCTAAAACAGACGAGATTTTTCTGGTGCACAAGTTCATGAACACAGCCTTAAAATTTTCTGTACAACTCAACACTGAAGCTCTAGGTCTCTGTGGGACTAGATCTGTTTTCCCATTCTCCATAGCACCTGGCAGCACTTTAAACTGATTAGGACATTCTCTAACACACATCAGTGCAAACCAGAAGCAGTTTAGCAGAGTGCCCAAGAGTTATACCAGCTAAAACAATGAAGATTGAATGAATGAATACACCTAACCCTCCTCTGTGACAGCATTTTTCAGTTTCCTGAACACACTTGATCCAATTTTTACTGATATCCCAGCATTATATGCTATTCAATTATAGCAACAATTTTATAAGAAAAAAGAGCAAAGGACTTAACACCAAGAGAAACAAAGACAACACTAGATGCCTTACATGAGATCATGAGACCCATAAGCCAGATGGGCCTGGTGAGGAATGCCTGGGCTGGCAGAGGCAGGGATGATCGACAGCTCCCTCCCCACTGCTCACCTGGGTGCTGATCTGCAGGGGGACAGTCTGGGTCCGGATCCACGAGTGCACCTCTGCAAGCTCCTTCTTCTGCCCGTCTGTAAACCAAGGCTGCTGCTTTTGCATGACTGCCAGCTTCTCCAGATCCTGCTTTAGAACTTCCTCCTTGATTCTGCAGGGAAGAGACACCTGTGAGCAAGGCAGGCACTGACACTGTGAGAATCTCTTCACCACAATCTACGGCTGAAGCCTGGACAACATCAGCTGGTGAAAGGGAACTGTACTTTGTACCTTATTTGCTTTGTAAGGCTGCTTTCAATACTGGGCTAACAGTCTGAGGTTTGCCTGCTGTTAGTTTCGTTGGAACTTTTTGGTTGTTTGGTGTGTTTTATGGCTTTATGTGGTGCTTTTTTAATGTGGAATCCAGTTACAAATTATATATAACCTAATGACAAGAAACTTGCAAATAACCTGTAGTTTTACCCCTTTATGCATTCAAAGTACAGGACAATAACCAATCCCATCAATACTTCAGCAAAAAAGTTTACATGCTGCCTTATTTTAACAGATGGGGGAACTGGGAAAAAAAGTAGACAAAAGTAAATAACAGGCCTAAACTGCACAAAAATAACCTAAGACACCTTCTTGAAGTTTGATTGGTGTGTGTGCTGTTTCCACAGTCTCACTTTAATCCTATAGCTCCATACACAATTCCAAACTACATGTCAGAAATTGTTGATGTTTTCCAACCTGTTTGGCATTTGGTAATTCATTAGAACTCTCTCAGGTGTCTGATCCATCATCACCCGGGCTGACTCATGTTTTGATTTATAAGCTGTCCCTTTTTCTTCTGCTTCCTGATTCTTCTCTTCTTTGGAAGTTTCAGAAGAATAATTACTGGCAAAATACTTGCTGCTTTTCCCACTACCTGCTGAAAATGACCATGGAAGCAAAAAATAAAAAAAGCAGATACCTGGAAAATCCCAGTAACTCAACACAAAAAACACACCACCCTCAGTGTATTCATGCAAGTTAGCTCTGTAACACAAACACAGCTATTCCCAGATGATTGCTCTAGCAGTTACTACCCATTGAGAATTCAAAGATAAACTGCATTCTCTCAAACTATTCAAAATCTCCAAAGGTCCATTCACCTTTCTCAAAATTAATTGGTTCAGCTTCTCTGCTTCTGAGTGGTCCTGCCCTAGGCAGATTCACCTTTAGTCAAGAAAGATGTAAAGCAGTGTCTAATGCAGAGAAAAGTGATAATGAGAAAAGTGAAGAGTGACTTTTAGGTTAAAGGAATAGCTTCTTAGACTCACATTTCCAACTATAGTGACTGAATCAAACTTGGCTTCAAACACTGAAAGCTGGTAAAAAGTAAAGGCCATGGATCTCCTTACATGGATTTCCCATCCCCACAACAGTATCCTGCCATTAATTTATGTTAGCAAGCCATCTAACACCAAATACCTAAATCTTGGGACTTCCCTACCTGTGCCATGACCAGAAGTCTCGTTGAAGCTAGAGCCTAAAGAACCAGATAAAGCTGATCCACTGCCTGATGCTGCTGAACCTGAACCCAACTGTGAGTCCTCGTACGAGTGGCCAGCAAATTCAAGAGCAGCATGGTTACCACTATCTTCTGGATCATTATCCTGGAGACAAAAGGCAGATCCAACACATCCACAGAAGTTACATTTAAGTATGCAAAAGGAAATTCATGCAGTTACTGAATTTGTCACACGTTGACCAAGTTCTCATATCAATTCAACACGTTTGGAGTTTTTAGCTCTGAAAATGAGTGGCGGTTTAGAACTCAGGATAACGTTCTTCATGGGTGAAAATGAACAAGCATCTGAACTCTAGTTTACTGGTTTCTGCTGTAGATCCTTCCCCAATTTGTCAGGATATTGTAAGGTTGCATAAAGTTAACAATTTCTGCTGACAAGAGAGGAGTCAGTTCCCTTCACATCCTGTTAGATGGCATGAAGCAGCCATACACATCAAGCAAAGGTGCACTACAGGGAAAATGAGAGTCTTCCCCTGATCCACTATGCGAAGCAACTGCTTCAGCAGCTCCAAGTACACCAGCTCCCCTTTCAGGACCCTACCCTGCAGTTTCAGCTGATCCAGCCTTTCCAGCCCAATCTGGATTCAGGAGGCAGCATTTTTTTCCTTGCCTGCAGAGCTCAGACTCCTGCCTCTGAGTTTACCGCGGAAGTTGGAGAGGCCTTTTCTATGCCCATGTATGGAAACCGACCCACACGGATCCCTGTTCTTCTTTCATTAGCTGCATCCCTGGGAGACAGAGGGAGGAATTAGAAGAATATCTTCCCTTTGTTTTGGTTCTCCATAGAGACTGTGGGACTGGGTGAAAAAGGACGCAAACTGCACAGCACTAACCAAGTTCCACATGCATAAAAGCCCCAAACCCCAAATTCTAGCTGACAGTTCCATTGAAAAGGCCGCTGCCAGAATGCTGAGCAGAAGCAGCCTGTGGCAGCCTAGACCAGAAGATCTCACATTTCTGTCATTTACTAAGTGCCCACATTGTACTGGTACAAGTTCCCATAAGCACAAGTATAAACTGCTTTCTCCACCTCCTGTGCTATTTGTGACCTGCAGCCTACATAGCACAGCCGTCAGAAAAAGCAGCTAACAAAATCCGTGTCCCTGACACACAGACCATCACCACCAGTTCTCATGACAGAATACTGTGAAAGCCAATTTCTCCTCCACATGAGGAACCTTTGTTACTTACACGTTTATCTTCTGCACGCGGCTTAGCATCAGCACTAACGGAAAGCTCCATCGGTTTTGGCAGCTCTTCTTGAAGCAAATTCAGCTGAAGTGGGGAGCTGCTCCTCGAGCTGCTCAGCAGTAGGGCCTGGTCACACTGGCCCTCTTGCTGGTCCTCCACAGATGAGTGAGGAGAGGCTGGAAAGGGCTGATCCACAGAGCGTGGTGTTACTGGTGATGGAGCACAAGGAGGGGGTGCTGGAGGTAGCGTGGTGCATGGATATGAACAGGGGGTATAAACACACTGAGGGCTCGGGAGAAAGACATGGGGAGGCGTCTGAGTATACATGGGGAAACCCTGAAAAAATACAGCCATAAATGTGCCTATGTTTGGGGGATAAAAGACTGGGTATGACTGTGTTCCACAGCATAGTTGTGATGACGGCATGGACTGAGGTGGTAATGAGCGAAGGGCAAGCTGCTCTGCTCCAGAAAAGGCTGGAAAAGTAGACACTGGATTCAAATAGGCAGGAAATCCCACAGGAGGATGGACATTCACACTGGAGGAGCTCAGATAGGACACTTCTGAGGGAGAGAACAACTGTTTCTGATTCGCTCTCTTGTCACATGGAAGACTATTTCTATTTTTACTAGAAGAGTGGCTATCTGAGCACTGTCTCTGAGGTTTCTGGCGCTTGAATTTTCCATGTTTTCCTTTTTTACAGCTAGCTGGGCTCATCTGCTTTGAAGGGGAATCGCCTGAGGAAGAAAAATAAACATATTCACTGAAATGACAGACACAGGGAAAAAAAAAAAAAGAGAGAAAAGAAAAAAGAGAAAAACACACAGATAAGTGAGTGTGGCTTATTCAGAGAGCTGACTTTCCTCTGGATAATTCTTCCATAAACCAGTGATGGATTTGCTGACATATGTATAATATTTTCCTTCATGTCATCAATTTTCTTATTGATCACTTTGGCTTATCCCAACCAGATCTTTTACGTTCTTTCAAGGGGAGGTAACAAACTACCTGGGATTTGCAGGCTTTATTGGAATAACTATCTGCTTTGTGAAAAGTCTAAGACAGCAAGATCCAAGATGGAGCAGACCTTCTGTGTGGGCAATGCTGCTGTCAAATCTTGGCAATCCAAAGGAAGCATTCTGTAAGCAGCCACAATAAGACACTCACTAAATTATACAAAAGAGAACCAGACTTCATGGCTAGGCTGGTCTTGTAAATCAGCTAACAAGTCTTTATTTCTCAAAGCTGCTGCCTACCTTGGCCACAGGAATGTCTGTTGTTACTTCTGCTTCCTTGTTGAAGGTAAGTCCTAAATGGAGAGAGCAAGACCCTCTGTCGGAACTTGTCAACATAGTTCTGCTCCTCCTTTTGAGTGTGGGCTGACAATGTCTCTTTTGTTAGCCCAACTGGCTTTAAGTCCTCAGGCAGCACTGCAAGACTCTGAGCATTCACAGGAGGCAGCTCAATTTGTTCACTTCCAACAGCGGCATCCTCCATTGTAGTCACTTCTTTGAAGAGGGAAGAAAATAAATCACTCTTTGCTCTGCCCTTCTGGTGTCAACCATCACAAAACCCAGAGTGTTACACAGAAAGCAACCTCATCTGAGCTACTGAGCAGAGGCATGGGGAGAAAACAACCTTTCAACTCAAATATAGTTACACTAACATCAACTGAGCAAATTACTTTGTGTGGTCTGGAAAACTTCAAATTCACTTTGAAGTCAGAGGCACTTCTTTCTTCATATTTTCTTAGTACAATAGCAGCTACATACTCCTTTTTTTTTTGTTTTGTTTATTTCTGCATTAAAGTGAAGTAACATTGGCCCCATAGTAATTTTTATTTGAATCCTCAATGACCAAAAGCACACTTATGTCTTTGAGGCATATGCAACGAAGTTCAAGGAGAAAGGAAACAGTGTAGCCTGTTAAAACTATTTTACTAAAGCACCCTAAAAACTTCCAGCCTGAGCTGAAGTTTTTCGTTCACAGCATCCTGAGAAGTACCTTAAATATTTCAGAACTCACATTCATCGAGGACGTATCTTAAATGAACAAAACTTTCTCACCGTGTACTTCAGGCTGGAAACATTGCGTAAATTTAAATATCAGTCAGTGTTTCGTGAGTGTGAACAGTACCTGATTCAGGGTGTGGGACATGCACTATAGTGCTGCTGTAGCTGCACTGGCTGGTGACAGATATGACACTTGGAGCCTTGTTGGACAGGGTCAGGTCTGCCAGAGGAGCTCCCACCATGCCTGCAGTTGTCTGGTCTTTCAGCGTCTCTTCCAGACCAGCAGATATTGGCGTGTGGGACTCAACTGCTGACAGCATAGCAGTATCTATTGGCAAATGACAAAGTTTCTACATGGAATCCAAGCACTATGCTCCCAATTCATCAAGTCTCACTGGTTCAGAAATAACCAGTAACTATGCAGACTATTAAATAAGACAGTCTTATATACTAAAAAAAAAAAAAAGCCATTTACATGCCAGTGCAATGGCAGCACATACTAAATGTGGCGCAAAATGAGTGAGCAACAGAGGCTCATTTAACAACAACAAACAAGAGTTCCTTTGATGCATTCAAAGACTTAACATTTTAGCTTTTGTTTAATTGGGAGATCTAGGCAATTTAGGCAAATAGTTACTAAATATTTACTAAAATACAGCAACACAGCAGTTTAAAAAGTGGACAAACCTTGGAACACAACAGTGACATATAAAAAACACCAAATCAGTTTTTGTGGCTCTAATACAATTGTCAGTACACTTTGTGTTACCTTCCAATGCCCTGACTTCCTGCTGACTTTGCTGGACTTGTTTGTCATCTTCTGAAGATGACGATGATGTATTTTCAGAAGATTTACATTTCCTTTTCAATGCTGGAATACTGCAGCTCTCTAGATATCTGAAATGAAAGCATATCACAGGAAGCTCTTTCTACTTTGGGGGGATTTTTTCTCCATTTGGAGATATAAACATTTGAACAATCCAAACTGGAGATCCAGAGGTTGTTAACTAGTATTTTAAATTCACTGCAGGAAGTTCTGGACACGTATCTGCTTTCCAAGGAGTATTTTAAATAATATCTATCACTCTTTGAGGGAAAATAAAAATAAAAAAGATTACATTATCCACTGGCTTAAAAAATACGGTCATTTTATAAATATCAGCTTTCTGTTTTACGTGGATGTTCTCAGAGTGTGTAACGAGAAGACACGGACATATTATGACCATCAAAATTCACTTAAATTCCTATTGCACCAATGACAAATGTCAACAAATAGTTGCAAATAGAATCCTAGGTCTTAAACTTTTTGTTACTATGTAATTCAGATTGGGCAATCCATCCCAATGCTCAGAGAGGCAGAAAACTTGACAAACAATCCCAAATTTATCTCAACTCAAACCCCAAACAGTTCAAAGGCAATGCAAACTGCTTGGATATTTACTGTCTACCGATTAATCTTAAACCCGTATCACTAAAATAGTTTCATCGTTTATTACCTGATGATACTATCAACACAATTGATCTGCTGATAGGAAGGAACATGTGGAGTCTTCTTTGGATCATCATAAAATGTGTTTCTTGCTTCTTCTGTGCTATCCCCTCTCAGTGTCTGAAGAAAACAGGAAGCAGTGTGCCTCTTCCCTGGAACAGAGGAAACCTTCAAAGATTCCTCTCAAGGGCATCTAAACACCATCCTCACACAGACAGATATATACACACAGATAAATAGATACTGGAATCCACCTAATGATACAAGGACATATGGTCTGTGACAGCATAGCCCTCATTATGAAGTTATTCTGCATTTTCATCTCAATTTATGTTTTGAGACAAGGGAAGGAGAGGGGGAAAGGCACCTGAAAAAAGCCAACCCCCCCCACCTTAAACATCCATTTGAAAAAGGAAGCAAACACAAAGAAAACAGTATATAAATCCCCCTGCATTTAAGTTACAAATAAAGCAGCAATTAATATTACTCTTCTTTCAATTTATACATCACAAAATCCAACCCATTATCTAACAGTAATTCACAGCTTTGTATACCATGGACACATTGGCCAGAGTCCTATCAATTTTGACAGTACAGTCCTCTAGGACAACACCTATAAAAGTTAACTTTTATAGAGTATCACAGAGCAAAATGTTTTAATACAGATTCCTATGATATTTGAGAGAACATCCAGGTTTCTCCATATTATTTGTGCCACAAACTGCAAATAATGTGCATGGATATAACATTAAGCACTCAGTTACTAAACCCCTACTTCAGCGGGAAGTTGGGCCATATTTTCCAGCCTATGATCATTTCTAGGAGTCCACAAAGTAAGCAAGGGGAGCTTCCACACTTGCTACAAGCATCTGTGCATTTTTACTAGAAAATGTTAAAGTATAAAAAAGGAGAAGTCTGTTAACCTAGAAAGAGATAGATATGTTCCTCCATATTTCAAGGAGGAGTTAAAAAGTTATTGCATCTGCTGAAGTTATTTTTAGGGGTGAATTGGGGGGAGGGTGGGGAACTTGTTTGGGTTTTAAACAAAACAAACATCTTATGTCTGAGACATGCTAAAAAATGCTGTCTAAAGTTCTTCAGCATAACACCAGGTAGCCAAACTCATGGCTACAGATCTACAGGAGTTTGTGCTATCTTAAGGATCATAACTACCATTAACTTACCACCCAAAACTTCTGAGCTCACAGCCTGTTCATTTGCATTCTGTGGCTTGCTCCTCGATGCAATGTACAGCTGCTGCCCCAGGTTCTTTATTCGGTTGACATCTGCACAAACTTGTTGCAATGTCATCTTGAGACACACAAAAAATGAAAAGTCACAAATAAATGAGTACAAAGAGCCCATAGGAGCCGACTTGTGTTCTTGTATTCTTCAAATTGAAAGGAGGAGACTATCAGCCTAAGCCTGGTATTCATTGGTATTTGTAGACTTTATTAATCCAATCACCATGGTTAATTTAAGTAAATTAACTATGATAAAGCTCAAACAGCCTCAGCATTTGAATGCTTTAGTACCCATGCCAAGCCCTGTGAGTGGGAATAAGCTGATGACTTACTCAGGAGCCTCACAAGGAAATGAGGTAATTGCAATGTTTGTTTTAGGACAGCACTACTTCCACTCTCTTCTATAGCAGTCAGCAAAATTAAGAGCAAAAACCAAGAGCCAGCATTCTGTAATCAACCATTTTATTTTGAACATGGCTGTATTCTTCCCACTTCACTAAAATTCATTATGAGAAGCACATATGTACACAGTAAACATTTTCATTTTTCCTGGTGTATTGTCACTACTCTGCAGGCAGTGACACATTTATACACTTACTGGTTCCTGTGTCTCCTCTGCACAGTTCCCATTGGAGTCACTTGAAGATGCTATGCTGATGTAGTGCTCATAAGAGCCACTGCTTCCAAGGCTTCCGTAACCACTGGAAACATTGCTGTGAACTGGCTGTATGAGAGGGACAAAAAATTTAAAAATCACCCTCTGAGAGAACAAAACAAAGGAAACACCATACTTCGCAACACAGAACTTCAAACAAACAAAGACAATCAAGTGAAAAGTCAGTATTTGCCTGGGCTCTACCATTTGCTAACAAAAAACACTCTACCATACTTCAAACTGTTTCAAGATGCAAAAATGTCAAACAGGTTTGGTGGTTTTTTTGGTAATGAGGTGGATCTGTATCCATGTAGAACTTTCCTTTCAGACCTTTTAAAAGGCCATCCTCAAAACACCCCACTAATCAGACTCAGCCCTCTCACTCAGAAGGCCAACCTGTGTTCTGAAATTCTTTTGCCTTCTTTACCTGCAGAAGCAGTTTGTAAATTTGTCCTTGTAATTCTCTTATCTCTTTCTCCACGCTGCTCATTTCTTTACTTCTTGGGGCAAAGACATCTTCATTCAGAGGGCTTCTGGAGAGAGCCAACAGTATTTCACTGTTCATTTTCATTTGATGAAGAAAAGATAGCTACAAACACTTATAACAGATTCTGAATTGATTATGATTATTTTATTTTGACTGTTGAGTCAACACAGGAATGTCATCTGTCCCAACAGCTGCTCTGCTGGGGTACTGGGCAGTGATACCAGAGCAGGGAAGCTCCAGGGAAGTCAAAACACCCATAAAATCTTGTATAAAAGATCACTTCGAAAAGCCAGACGACCATTCCCAAAAGCCATTTCCTCTAAGAGAAACCAGGTAGGAAGGCTGTCAGACTATTTTTAAATTTCTTGAAAACCAAGGAGAGACATCTGAAAAATTAATTTGTACATTCAATACTAACTGCATTTTAAAAAGACGCTGCCTTGGTAAATATTTAAATGCTGTATTAAGGATATATGCCAAATGAAGGTCAATTAATTGGGTTCTTCTGGTGACACAACCATGAACTAATTTTAGGTATTTACTTGTTAAAGTGATCTAATTTTATGCTGCTTTTTAGCTTTTGCTCAACTAAAACTGGTACTTTGATTTGCATCAACTATGCAAAAACCTACTAAAATAAAAGCTGGCTTTGCCTTTTACTTCAAAGTAATTCACTTATTTTCACACTTAATAAACAAGATTACTGCTGTTGTGAAGGAATGAACTGAAGACAGATGCTAGGCTATTGTCACATCTGCAAGAGCAAATTACATCTCTAGTTTAGTACTTAGGCTGGTTTGTTTTTCAGAGTAGTCAATGAAAAGCACTTTATTTGATCAATCCTGCAGCTGACTTACGTCCGGACTTTGTGTCGGCCAATGATGAACACAACTTTCCTGCTCCAAGGATTCACAAAACTGGACCAGCTGGTGTCCAGTATGACATAATCTCCATTTTGAGTACAAAATCTAATAGGTAAATGCTCAAAAGGGGGTTGGCCAGCAAATTTCAGGACTGAAAGAAAAACATAATCAAGAGACAAGGCTTAGCTTACATTATGACACAGTAGTGCAAGCACAAACACTGATGACTGGGGTTCTTAGAACATTACATGATTACTGCATGAGTTAATTAGTTAATTTTTGTCTAGACTGCAGATCAGTCACATGTCAAGCAATATGATAAAGGTATGATAAAGAATCATAAAACCAACAGAAATTCCTCTAAAAGCAGCTCTTACTTTTCCGGTGAATAGTGATCATCAAAGGACGATCTTCTGGGTGCAAGTACATCAGAATGGATGTTCCAATTAAATCCTGAGGTAAGTAACCCAACAAAGGCACTGCTCTGAAACCCAAACACATTATCACAGGTTATAATTTAGTTTTGACTACTTCCACCCTTAATCCTTTGGTCAGTGAAGTGCTCATGCATGATCTACAGTGAAATGAACTAAGGCTACAGAACATTTCCCAACCCATCTCATAATCCTGCACTGTAATTTCAACACATAAATACCCATGACAAACATTTCTGTGCCTGGAGATTTAACAGATATTCACATTTGCAGGCAGTTTTGTGCTTGTTTACATGCAAAGGAAAAACAAAATGGATCTTGAAGACAACGGGTCATAGGCAAAATGTCAGTAATTATGCTCATTTTCCACTGTTGATGCTACCACAGCTCCCCATTGCCCTGGGTAAGGAAAACTGACTGCAGTTCTGTTCAAAATGTGTTTTAAACTAACAAAGGAGATTACAGCTGTGGAGTGTGAGATGTTTTCCATGAGTGGAATAACACAAAACTGTTTTGTTTAATTATATATTGCCAATCACACAGCTCAGCTACTTTACTTGGGTCTCCAGCTGCATCATTCAGTGATTTTTTTTTCTACCTCTCCATACATACCTCACAGGTCTTAAAAACTCAAATCTCTCACCTGTCATCTATGTCCAGAAAAACACATCCAGGGGTGTGTGTGGTGGTGAATATTCTTTTATCCATAGGAATTCGAGGAGCTAATAGAAACAAAATATGCACTAAGACAGAAAACTCGGGCATTACTGTTGCTCATGATATTTACTGGTTCCTGAAATTTATAACTGTTTGCTGCTTTCTAACCAGTAACCCACAGAAATATTACAGATTCTTAGGTACTACAGACTTCTCTCAAAAACAATAATAACAAGTAGAGGTCAAATGTTTTGGGGCCCAGCAAAGGCAGCACAGATATTCTGGATTAGCATGCATGCACACACAAGCTGTGACGTACACAGGTGAGGCTACCCAAGCACAGGTTCTAAACAAAGGAAGAAGACTTTCATAGACTGCATTTATCTAGTGGTTTGGATTTTTCTCCACTGGAGCCTCCTGACTTGCCTTCATATCCAGAGTGGATTTTCTCGGCCAAAGCTAAGCAGCAGGACTCTGCATCCACACGGACAGAAGTGCACACGTGGACCAAGTACGGGGTGATTCGGAAGGGGTAACAACGGGCTTCTTGTTCTTGATCTTTCCCACCCCTGAGGAAAAGCAAAAGGGATTAACACCCTGGTTTCCCGACTCACACACTGTGTGCCAGGGCCGAGAGCCCTGCCCAGAGAAGTTATGCTGAGCACAAACCCAAATAATCAGGTCCTATGCACACTCCTTTGAGATCCAAGGTCAACACACTCATCAACACTGACCTCCCTCCTGTTGAAGCCAAGCAGATGTTTTGTCTCCAACACTTACATTCGAAGGCTGTCTAGAAATACTTCTACTCTAATGGTTAAAAACTACCTTCTAATTCTCAGTCCAAGCATATTCACAAGAACCACTCATTTGGTTTCATGCTCTCCTTCAAGCTAAAACAGTTCTTCATTTGTTCATTCTGTACCATTTTAAGGAAAAAAAACATAAAATATCTGTCTTCTTCAAGGTTAGTTTCCACAGACCTACGTAAGAAAAACTGCTCCAGACTTGGTGCATTGTTGTTCTTTGACTATCTTCCATAAGAATTTGTCTTGAATTCTAGAACGTGTTTGAACTGTAGCAGCACACAACATTCTTGATGAGATCTTAACCACGGCTTTGCAACAGTTGCAATAACGACTGGCACTTCCTATTGTAAGTGCTATTCCACCTGTTACAATTTCAATATTGTACCCAACTCTTACAGAAAGAATTGAGTTAAACTTTTGAACATTATCCTTTACACTAAAAGTTACTTTCTTATTCCACACTTAGTTTTGTAAAATGTTTCTAGAGAGAAGCGAGTGTCGTAAAAACTACTTCTGACACTTCTGTCTCTGGGATAACAAAAGATACAAATGGAAATTGGATACAGCAGGAGTTTAACTCATAAAAACCCATTTCCTTACTTAAGACTAGAGAGTGTGCTTGTGAAAAAATATTTTTACTCATAAAGCCAACATAATCAAAAGATCTGTTACAAAGAGAAGTACATAAAGATGTTGTACAAAAACATGGAGAAAAACTGTTGTAAAATGTTTATTTATCCAATGAACTGTTATCCCAAGCTAACACTGCTATCTGTCCTGCTATATGCATTTCAGGTGCCCTTACACAATTCAAGAGACAAAGGTGGTTTAAGAGCTATGGTTGTTTAAACACATATGAATGAATCAATGATCAGCTGAAAGATGAGTGTCATATCTGCTCAGAAGCAAACAGTTCTTACTGAAATCCAGAGATCACCTGAGTCTGGGACAGAACTGCACTGAAGACTGAAGGCCAATCTCAATTTTTTTCCTCTTTTAGCTCTAAGATTAGTCAGGTACTAAGCAACAAACAGCATTCACAGCAGCAGCAAGTCAGGCTTCACAAGCCTCAGGAGTCAGGCTTTGCACTGGGACTTAGGTGACCTGAGTTTCTGTCAAGGCTTTTGCCCCAGTCTCTCAAGCAATCAATCTCAAGCAAAATACTTTTTGCCTCCACTCTCAAACAGCAAAAGTAAAAGCAATTTTTCACAAGATCATTCTCCTGCATGACAGGAGGAAAAATCAATCAGTCCAAGAGAAAAATGTATAAACAGTTTTCCTTCTGTCCCAGTGCAAGTTTATGCATCACTTTGGGAAAGACGTTCAAAATGTGCTAGTGGATGCGCTATTAAACACAGAAAGCTCATTTTGTAATGGAGTTTCATGAACTCACATTGGTCAGCTACAACAAGAAAACAGTTTCTGCTAATACTGTATCCCTCGTCAGCCTTCACAAAAATAAAACTATAATAATGCACTTACCTGATCCTACAGAAAAAGGATTTCACCTGGGCATATTCATATGGAGAAGCTAATAAGATGAACACATTGAAAGTATCAGTTAATATCTGAAAAAGGTGACACCTATCAGAACTCTGTCAAACTCTGCATTCTCCAGACTTTCTGAAAAAGACTGAGGTCTCACAACCTACTCTTTATTAACCACTGAACTGTCTGTTCAACAGTCTGCTCACACCTTGAATGTTTTCTCTCTGGTCCACTCACTCTTAAGAAAAATGGCTGACCTGAACTAAATTCAGAGGAAATGCATATGAAAAAAACAAAACAAAACAAAACACAAAAACCCCACCAAAAAACACCAAAACCCCCCAGCCAAACAAATCAACCGACACACCAAATAAACTTTCTCCAGTGCATCACCGTGAAAAGGAAAGGTGGTATTTTCTGCCTTTATGAGCCAAGTACCAAAAACTATATACAGACAAGACCACAACTCCACTGGGGTGCCACTGCTCTGCTGGGTAGGCACATCACTGGAATCCCTGGCATTCAAAACCTCCACATGTCTCATATCCTTTGATACCAAAGGACTTTGGACTTCTCAGAGCTGATGCCAGAACAGCCCCATGTCAAGGTGGCCAAGAGACACAGCCTTGGCCTGCAAACTATGTTTGATTGTTATTTGATCACAAAAAACACAGGACTCAAAAGTCACAGTTTGGACACATCCAGCACTAAATAGCAAATGAGCTTGAAACGTGGATTTGATGAGCTGTGTTCACAGCAGGCAGTGAGTGGACCATAAAGATGAAGCACTTCAGCATCCATAAGGTGTAGATTAAATGACTTTGAGCTCACAATCAGACTTATTTTCTTTTCAAGAAGCAGCAGTATTTGGAATGAGTAAGATGATGCATGAAACAATGACGTATGTGCCTTTTATTTACCCCAAGTAAGAGTTAAGCTTTTAGGAGACCAGCTAGGACTGGTCCCACAGCCACTCCAGTTTTCAAAGTGGAAAGGAACAAATGAGGCTGATACATGTTGCTAGTGTAAGCATTTAAAATTAACTATTACTCTGTCCTCATTCTGCAAAGACAGAAAGTCACAGAGAGCACTTAAGAGCATTGCCATGTCCCACCTGTTTGACTTTCCATGTTCCAAAGAGGCAGGTGAGACTGATCAGTGTGTGTGTAGAACACACTCACATCCTGAGGGACAAGCAACTCCACAAACCGGGAAGAGTCCAACACTTTCTTCTTACAGTTCAGAATAGATGCTGCCTGCTCAGAAATATGCACTATGCGTCCAGACAGCAAAGAAAATACGGCCACAAACGTGTCCTGGAAAACAAACATTGAGGGCAATTGTTGCCTGAAACGTGGTAATGATAACTTAAGGATAAAAAGCAAAACACCCCCAAAACAAACAAACCAACCCCAAACCACCACACACCACCTGAACCTCAGGGTGAGGTTCAAAAATGTGCTGGGTAGTGTGTGATCTACTACACTCTCCAGTGATACAGCAGTGTACTCGAGATTTACAAATGCTAGTAAGACTGCATTAGTCTTCTCAAACCAGATTAATGCTTATCTTTGCTCTGAATGACTGGTTATCACACACTCCTCCACAAATTTCAGAGGATTCAGCACAATTCCACACGCAAAAACATTCTGAGAGCTTTCCAATATCTTTGTATTTTTTCAAGCATTATTAATATTTCTGATACAGCATCCAACAGTACTGAATTTCAAGAAACACTTCTTTAAAGCAGAGCCAGAAAGCATAACATATATTGCAAAACAAGAAAAAAAAATTAAATGCGGAATACCAGTAGAAACCACAAGTCCCTCACAACTATGGATCTGATTGGTTTTTAGAAGTTTCTGCTGTCTTAAGAGACTACTCTGCTGTAAATGAATTCTCAAAGAGCAAGTAGTTGCTTCTGGCCAAAAAAACCACCAGAAACCAAATCAAACTAACAAACAACAAATTACAAAAAAAAAACCCACCCCCCCTAAAAAGCAAAACAACCCCACAAAAAAAACCCAAAAAACAACAAACCCACACCCCCAAAATCTTAGTATTTCTTCACTCACTATTGTACTGACACAGCACAGATAAGATGTAATCTTGATTTACCTCAAAAAACTTGAAGGTCTGTCTGGCTAAAATGCAAAGGCCTTTAAATTTTACACATTCTATTTCCACAAAACAATGTTAGGAGACTAAGTTTACTGAAATTGAATGAACTCCTTGAGTGTGCTGAATTCTTACAGTGTTTTTTGGAGTGTGTTCAGATGCAACTGCCACCAATTCTTCTATGCTGTATGTCACCACATCTGTCTGAAACACTCTTCGGTCATTCAGAGCCTGGAAAAAGTCATTGTTTGCTAATTGGAAAAAAACAAAACAAAACAGAAAAAGCAAAACAAACACAACGAAGTCAGTAAGGAGACTACTTTTAAAGTATTTCTTACAGCCCTTGTACTTTTGTCATCTTTTTGGTGAAGTCCAAGGTGAGATGAGAAGGTCTGTGCAGTGACAAAGGGAAAAGGAATACTGATTATACTACTGGAGTAATCTCATTTTGTTACAGAAAACAAGCACGAAAAAGTAGTACAATTTTAGCTACTTAGTTCTGTGGGAAAACACTAACCAATAATTTTTCAAAGTGGGATGGGAATACTGTTTTCTCAATATCCATAAACAGCTACTATTAGGGACCTCTTAGCTATGGGACTCTGAAGAAAAGCGAAGCAGTAGGGGGTTATCTCAACAGAAGAGATAACATGGTTGTTTAACAAAAAAATTGGCAACAAAACCATAGTGCTTCAGGAAGTCAACTCTTTGCAGGGTAACTGGAATGCATTCTTTTAATGCTACTTGTTGCCAGACACGTCTATGCAAACCATGCTGTTGTTCTTCCAGATTTTCCCCACACGTACCTTGGACCTGCTGGACACACTGCAAGGCATAGTTGAGAGCACTGATGGTACTGGGCTTGTTAGAACTCCTTTTCTCTTCAGGCAAACACCTTTTCATTTCTTGGATCATCATCATCATATCTCTGTGGGACTGGCTCCAATTCAGCTGCTCACTATAAAACAGAGGTTAAACTTTACCAGAGAATTCTGGTGTAGGAGGTCTCTTTTCCTATCACCCAATTAAAATTACACCCTAAATTAACATTTTATGGGAATGGCTGCAGAGTTATGCAATATCCAGGAAATGTCCTAATGCTCATTCACTAAATTTCCTGCTGCATCTTTCTCACTTCTTTGCAACTGAAGACTTTCTCCTCTACCTTCCTCCTTCCCAAGTCCAGCGTCATGGATGGCAAAGTCACATCAAAACCACTCTGCTTGCTAAGATGCCCAGCAAACTAAAAATGTTTACTCTACACTGTCCAAATATCACAGGTATTAACATAATTAATAAATACTGATTCTTGAGCTAAGTTTTTCTAGCCTTGAAGGCTGCACCTGGTTATAAGCATCTCAGGGAACCATGAGGTCCTCAAAATACAAAGATTTCATTCCTCGTGACTTCAGAGTTTTCATCATACTTTTTAGCTGTTGACTTCAACAGCTACAGACCTGTTATCAGATAAAATGAAATTTTATCTCTCCTTACATTTATTTCACTGACTTAAAAAATAAGCAGTCAATAGCCTCAAATCACAGATTCTAACCTACAGATGAGATACGAACATAATTTCTTTAAGTAACTTTTTTACAGTTGACACTGTCATTAATATCGTACTCATACTACATAAACCATTACATAAGTCCAAGTATTGCGTGGTAACTTTAGATGCCTGTTCAACGCCGCATACATTACAGCTCTTGAACTCTTCTTTAATTTAAAAAAAAAAAACCCAAAAAAAAAACAAGAAAAAAACTGAATTTCCGAACTCTCATGAAAAATGTTATTCCAGTAATTTCTACTTTGGTACGGCTAAATAAGTCTTCAGCTGAACTACACGTCTAAGCTACCCAAGGGTCGCTGACGTGCGCGGCTCAGCCGATGTCAGAATGAGGCACAGCTTATCGGAGCCGCGAGCAGCTCCGCGCTCACCGCACCTGCACACGCCTCGGCCCGTGACCCATGGGGAGACAGAGCCCGAGCGGCGTTCCGGGTCCCCGCTCCCCTCCCGGCCCGGCCCCGCCGAGCACATCCCCGCGCGCTGCCCGGGTACCTGTTGGTTTTTTCGGCGGCCGAGCCGCCGCTGGACTCGGGGCTGTGCAGCTCGGTCCCGCCCGGCCCGGAGCGCCCCGTCCCGCCGGGGCCGCTTCCCTCGCACGCCGAGCACCGAGCGCCCGCAGGCCCCCCGGGCGCCGCCGCCGCTTCCCGCCCGGCCCCGGCCCAGGCCGAGCCGTGCTCCGCGCTGCCGCCTCGGCGCTCGCTCGCCTCCATCCCCGAGCCGCTGAGCATCACAGCGCGGGAGGCATCGGCCGCCGCGGCACGGCCGGAACCTCGGCCTGCGCTACGGGCGCCGGTGCTGCAGGGAGAGCACGCGCCGCCTCACGGGACGGTGGGAGGAGCGGCGCCCCCCCCTTCGCCCCCCGCTCCGCCGAGCCGAGCGGTGACCGGGGCCGGTTCTGCGCTCCCGCGCCGCTCCCCCGCCGCCAGCGCGGACGCCTCGCAAAGGGCCCCGGCGGCCTCCACTTCGCCTTCCCGCCCCTTCGAGGCCGCGCCTCTCCCACCGACCCCGGGCCGTTCCCGCTCGGGGCCGGGAGCGCCCTGAGGGGCCGCGCCCCCGCCCCGCGCCGTTACGTAACGCGGCGCACGCGGCGGCCCCGCTCCCACACACCCGCGCCACGTGCGCCGCGCCCCGCGGACAGAGGAGGAGGCGGAGGCGGGGTCGGAGCCGCTTTATTGGAGGAGACCGCGCGCGGGGGGCGGGGCCCGCATGAGCGGGGGCGCCGCCCCGCCCCTCACGCGGCGCCGCACGCGGCCCCCGTGCGCGCGCATGCCCCCGCCGCCACGTGCGGAGCCGGCCCCGCCCCTGGGCGTGGTCGGGAGAGGGGCGGGGCCGGGACGGGTGTGGCCCGCCCCGGGTCCTGGAGGCACCGTGCGAGCGGTGAGCCGTGCTGGTTAGTAATTAATGACAGGAGTGTCTTAAGGCGACCAGTAAAGTTAGTTAACATCTCGGTAATCAAAATAGTTTTGCTTTAAACAGCAGTATACGGGCTGAGAAGGCAGCAGGTTTGAAGTGGAGAGGCTGAAGAAGATTCTCAAAGGCACCTTCAGTTGAAATGAGTTTCTTCTTGTAACTCATGAATATACGCTCCAGACTGCAAAAAGAAGAAAAAGGTTGGACGATGTCTTTCAGCCCCTCACCATAACAATCCTGCATTTTAAGAATTTTAGATAATAGAGATAAATCCCGCTTAAATCCCTTAAATCTAAGAATTTGCTCATGTTTGTTTTCTTAGTTGTATTTTTCCCTTGTGCTTGCATACCAGAACTGTGTCTCTGATATCCGTGGTTACTGCTGTGTTTGTTACTATTACAGTACAAACTTAAAAACTCTGTCTTCCCTTTAAACACTTGGTGATTACATGAGGACTCAAAGACTGATCCATACGTTCCCTGGCTCTCTATCCTAACCCAACGTTAGCCTCTCATTTCACTCGGCAGCCAAACCTCTACAAAGCCTCCCTGGTGTGGCAGCACATTTGTAACTGCCACAACAAAGCAGGAAGCCAAGGCAGATGATAACAGTTCTCAGACAAGGACAGTGTGTGGAATCTCAGGTTACACTTCCGCAACAGGCAGCTGTAAAAAAACCCCAAGGCCGTTCCTGGGTTCCAAGTCCTTGCTATTTTCACTTTCGCCTTTGTCACCCTCACTAGTGGTTGAGATTCCAGTACTGGAGCACCCGCTGTTATTGCAGTTTGCCACTCGCTGCATGCAACTGTTGTTAAATCCATCACTATTTCAAATTCATGTTAGGTATACTTCCATTTGAGTATCCTGCCTTTGCTTAAACTGTACCAGTCAGCAAATTAACACCATCCATTCCAAATCTAGGAGAAATCCCTGGTTTTGGTCAAACTTACCAATAATGATGATGATGATAATGACAACAACAGCTATCAATATTGCCCACATCTGTGAAAAAAAGTCATACAACACTTACTACACCCCATGCAACAGTATCAAGTACCCCACAGGGGAGAGGAAAACAGCCCTTGCAAGGGACTTTTAGCACTGTTTGTCAGATCTAACGTGGCAAGCAAAGGTTCTTCAGTCAGCAAGCTCAATGCACTACTAGCACTCAGAGATGGCAGGCCATGCACGCAGGCAAACAGAGCAATCTGGTTTTCTCCACGTAAAGCCTGTCCCAAGTGAATGCACAAGCTGTTCTGTTACTCACCAAAGATGAATCCAACCTTTGGCAACAGCTACAAGTACAGGAGTCTGAGTGAGCTTCTTCCACTTTCTAATACTTCCTGCACATTAATTCAAGCTACGCATTTTTAGCCTTTTCTTCTTGTTTCTCAAAGCCTCAGATTACTGAAATGCTTCCCCTCTGGCCATTATCAGACAAGATAGGGCAGCATGGCCAGTAATGCAGCTTGTTGTTACTTCACCCAGCCACCGTGCCATGCTTTAAAAACTAGATGCTGTGACTTAAATAACACTAGCTAAACTTGCCATGCTTTAAAAACTAGACGCTCAAACAACACTGGCTAAACTAAACTGCCTTTTGAGACACGAACTGTAACAGTGTTACTGGCACAGTGCAAGCACACAAGCCAAGGTTACCTTGCAGTTCTTCCACCAGTACTTCCTCTTCAACTTGGCCGCGCTGGTCTCAAACTGGGAAGCCCCTGCTTGCAGGGCATCAGCGCGGTCATCCAGCTCTGACAGCTTCTGATCTCGCTCCAATACCTTGTCCACGTTCACTCTCATGATGTCAACAACCTACAGCAGTTCAATGCTTGCAGTAAGTGACCACACAGCAGAATGTAATAGCAGCCAACAGACAGCACCACAAGGTACGCAATATCTTCTCCGAAGTAGGGGCTATTGCCTTTTAGTATATGCAGCCATAAGCTTAAAGAAAACTATGAAATCAACCTGTGGCTAGAAGTCCTGAATGCCTACTTTAAAAAGTCAGTAGCGCTGGCATTCCTTCAAACCTGGGAAATGATTACTGACTTGCTTCAGAAGGATTTGAGAATATAAACATGAGAGTAAACCACGTCAAGAAATACTTGCCAGCCAGCCTGGCTTTCAGACTCCACAAAAATCACATGTGGTAGTCAGCTCTCATGGCTACTGATGAGAAAACAGCTTCTTCTCTTTAAACAATCTTTACTTGTGCCAAATCCTCAAGCACTAAGACTGCAGCTGATGTTCGGACACTGGGAACCTCTTTCTGCTTCCCCTTCATATAATGAAGGGAAAACTAATCTGGGAAAAACATTCCTTCTAACTGCATAGGTTTCCTGCAGAGTGAGGACAACACTACTATCAGACCAGACTTTTACCTCATCTACTTGGTGCTGAGTTTGCTGAAGCCGGCGATTGCTGCTAGCAGCCATGTTTGAGCTTCCGGGGACATTGGCTGACCTGCAGTAAAGAAACGCATCATTATACATCTGTCCTAAAAACTGGCAACTTGCGTCCTTGTAATCAATACAGGGCAGCTCCTTACTGGAGAAATGGTGCTTTAACAGCTGACAGTGGGTGCGAGTCATGCAGTGTCCCAAACATCTTGGCAAAAAGCTGCCTGCTGTGCTAAGAGGCAGCAGTGGCTTGCTAACACCACACTTTGCAATGAGGCAGGGGACAGCTCCAACAAGGGTCCACAAGGCTCAAAGAATGAGAAGTTTGGGCTCAGGGTTGCTCTTGCTTTCTTGTATGAACACAAATACTAAGTTTCAAGAAACAGTAGTTCAAAAAAATTAAACGCGAAAACTCAATCCTTCTTCTAACCATGTGATTTTCAAGTGATGCTTCTCTTTTCTTTTGAAAAGGTTGGTATGGAGCAAGAGAAAGCGCCGGAAGAAAAAAAAGTATTTGGAAAATACAAGAATTTATTTTTGGTCAGCTTTGAATTCGTAACAGAGTTCTTTTTACCAACGACAACACTCTGTATCTTTATAATGGAGGCAAGAGCTTCTGTACATACTCCTCATTACCTTTTCACCACCTGGCCAGATTTTTAATGCATATCTCTAGAACTATCTGCACTCAATTTCCTTTTCCATGTTCTTACTTTTTTTCACATCAGATGCTCGTTTAGTGCATCCTGGCACTCCAAACAGCCAACTCTGACTGTTTCCTGTATATACATATTTGCACATTGGCTTCTAACTTGCACGTAATGAGTACAAACACAACTCGGGAGCCAGGGCAAGGCTAAGAGCCGGCCCTGTACAGCACAGTATCACTCTTTTGGCGTTGCCGCCACTCTTTGGTGCTGCTTCAGTGCCAGTCCCAGGTGAACAGCCTCGGAAATGACACCGCTTCCTGCAAGGTTCCAAACAGAGCAACGCCCCGGTGCCCGGCAGGCGCTGTCCCGGCAGGGCGGGCCCCGTTCTGAGAGGCGCCAGGGGCTGGCGGGGCAGCCAGGCCTGCGCAGCCCGGGCCAGCGCCCCGGTCCCTGCCCGAGCAGCGGCTCAGGCGGGGCGGCCCGAGGCACGGCCGGGCCCGGCCTCGCCTCTGCCGCCGGCCGCGCCCGCCCCTCCGCGCAGCCCCTCCCGGAGCCCCCGCCCGCGGGGCCGCACCGGGCCCTGCTCCCCAGCTCCCCAGCTCGCCCCGCACTCACATGCTGGCGGCGGGACGAAAACGGAGCCGCGGCAGCAGCACCCGGGCGTGTCCAGGGAGAACTGCGCGCGGCGCCCGGCGCTGACGAGTGACGGGGCGGGGCCCGGGGCGGGATCGGGTCAGGGGCGGTGGGTGAGGCCCGGGCCCGGGGCGGGATTGGGGCGGGGGCTCAGGGCGAGGGTCGGGTCCGGGGCGGGATTGAGGCGGGGGCGATGGGTGACGGTCAGGCTCGGAGCGGGATTGAGGCGGAGGGGATGGGTGGGGGCCGGGGCGAGATTGAGGTGGGGGCTCAGGGCGAGGGCCGGTTCCGGGGCGGGATGGAGGCGGGGGCTCAGGGTGAGGGCTGGGCCCGGGGCGAGATTGAAGCGGGGGCGATCGGTGAGGGCCGCGCCCGGGACGGGATTGAGGCGGGGGCTCAGGGTGAGGGCCGGGTCCGGGACGGGATTGAGGCGGGGGCGATCGGTGAGAGCCGGGCTCGGGGCGGGATTGAGGCGGGGGCTCAGGGCGAGGGCCGGGTCCGGGGCGGGATTGAGGCGGTGGCTCAGGGTGAGAGCCGGGCTCGGGGCGGGATTGAGGCGGGGGCTCAGGGTGACAGCCGGGCTCGGGGCGGGACTGAGGCGGGGGCGATCGGTGAGGGCCGCGCCCGGGACGGGATTGAGGCGGGGACTCAGAGTGACAGCCGGGCTCGGGGCGGGATTGAGGCGGGGGCGATCGGTGAGGGCCGGGGCGGGATCGAGGCGGGGGCTCAGGGCGAGGGTCGGGCGGGGCGCGGGGCGGGCTCAGGCCGGGCTCCGGGCCGGGGCCAGCCCCGGGCCTGGGGCGGGGCCGGGCCATGGCCGTGGCCCCGCTGGCCGATGTCGTGGGCTGCGGCCGCTGGGGGGCGCTGTGCCCGCCCCGGGAGGTGACGGGAACGGGAACGGCAATAACGGAACGGCGCGAGCGGCCGGGCACGGACAGACACGGACACACACACAGACAGACAGACAGACACACGGACACACAGCCAGAGCCAGGTGCATTTCGAGGTGTTGTCACACGTGTGCTCTCGCTCCGTGCAGCCCCCGAGGCGGGCCGGGGGTATCCTTGTCGTTGTCCTTGTCCCCCGCCCTGGCTCGGGGGCGCCCGGCGGGGCTGGGGCCGATGCTGCCCGGTGCAGTCGGTGACCAGGGCAGGGCCGGTCCCAGGCCGGGGTTCGGTGCTGCTCCGCCGGGGAACATCGCCCTCCACAAGGCACCGGTGGGAGGGAGGGAGGCATTGGCTGCACCACGTGTTCTGAGTTATCCTTTCTTTTTTTCCCCTTATTAAACTTTATCTCACCCAAGGCATTTTTTTCCTCTCGTGTTTTGTCTTCCAGTTCTCTGCAGCCATCCCCCTGGGGATAATGCAGGAGCTGCCTTTCTTCAAGACTGGGTCAGCTCGCCCCTGTGGTCAAGAGCCCAGCAATTAATAACCATGTAAAATGGAAAAACGGGAGAGCAATTTAGAAAGGTGAACGCTGTTTTCTTCTAAAAGTGAAACAGAATTAAACTTTCTCTCTAGTCAATAAGAAACTCTCAATTAAATCTCGTCTTCAGTTGTGGAGCTGGGTTTTGGAAGCGCTTACTCATAATAGCACTAAGAGAGTCTCTGATAGACCAGGGGATTAATTTATTAAACCTGGTTTCAGGTTGTGCCTGCTGGGCTGGCCATGTAGTCTGGTACAAGTTTTGTTCTTGAGGACCAGTTCACGTAAGTTACACGTTTGATGAGTGTAACTCAGTTAATTGTATTACTGTGACCTCGTAGGTTTCTGCATCAGCAGCCCTCATGAATTCTGCCATTTGTGTACACTGTAGGATTAAGCATTTCACTACCAGCTCTATAGGATTTCTCACAAATTACCCTGGAAGTGATTGTCCACTGAAGAGGAACTGCCGACAAAGCTCTGGGGGCTGTGGACTGTCACACCATAAGAAATCAGATGCAATATTCTTACAAGCAGGTCATGTAGAGCAGAAACTTTTTTTGTGTGTGTGTGTGTGGTTCCTTAGAGTGACTAAAGAACTACGTTGCTCTCAAAGGAGGACGGAAGAGATGTATTCAGAAGAAGAGACGTGTTCAGAAGAAGGCACACACTTTGTATGGGGAAATTTTCTTTTTTAATTTACAGCAGAAAGAATATAAAGCATTCAGAAAACATTTTCCATATTTTAAGGGCAATTCAAAACATTTTGCATGGTTCCAGCAGCTGAGTTCTTCAACAGATCCATTGATTCAGTGATGCTTTACATGCACAGTTACAAAAATAAAACTTACAAAAGAGAAGACATCTATACTAGTTTTACATGCAAGTCTTGGGGACCCCCCATTGGGCACCAGCTATTGTGTGGAACTGCCATAAGCGTGCAACCAGAGAGGGGGTTCATGTTATATTCTGTATTTCTTTCACACAGTATTACTGCTGTCGAATGTATTTCACAAAGGAGCAATTCTATTATCAGAAGACAGAAGTTCTGGCTCCTGGCACTTGGGAATTCGAATTTTCCTAGAAAGCTGCACTGACTTATCTTAGGTGAAAATGTTAAGTTCCACAACCAAGAAGAGGGTTCGAAGAATCACTTCACTGCAGGGGAGTGCTCCTCCCTCCCCAGTGACACACTGAAGGGTTACGGCCCGACACAACAAAGCACTTGGGAGCTGAACTGGCTTCAAGCATGCCAGGAGTCCTGGAGCTGTGCTGCAGAACTGTCTGCATGGTTAACAGCCAGTACAGGCTTAAACGTTTGGCTGAAGCAGGATCTAGATTAGTAGATACACCACCAGGCCCATGGATCTGGAAGAGTAATTTGAAATAGCTCTGTATATTACTGAATCTTTTTTTTTCTGTAAAGACAAGGAGTTAAAACATTTCCACTGAGGTCACTACTCTTGTTAGGAACAGATCAATTCTATATTGTCACGTATTGGTTAATGGGTGCAATATTTCAAAATGTCAAGAGTTCTTCCAGTACTAATACAGAGCATTTCCAATTCATTCCAAAGGAGATTCTTCAGCGTCTCCTGTTTTGGCGCGAGAGGAAAACTGAATGGTTAAGGTTCCAATTGCAGACAGTAAATCGAGGCTACGAGGCTGCCCACAGGCACAGTGCGAGCGCCAGGCCATTCGTTTCGCTTTTTTTCCCTTTTTTTTTTAAAATTGAATCAGGTCATAAAGCAGCAGTTCAGAAATGTACAAGAGAATTCTGATAATGAGCTATAGCACATCTACTGTAATTCAATGCTGGCAGTGAAAAGAAGTAATTAAAAACAGGTACAATTATAGAAAAGGCACCAAGAGCACTGACCCCAGTTTTTTTGCCACAATCTTTGTTTTTACTCTTCTTTTAAAGACACCAGTTTCAAAGCTTCCTACGTGTGAATATTTTTTGGCTTCACAACAAGCCTTGCGTTTAAACATTGCAGTTGGTGGCCGGGATCAAGCAAGAACAACTATTCCAAAACTAACAATCTCAAATTTACACGTTCATTCAGAAATTTTAAACTGCCACGAGCGAGACAAACAGACAGGAGCAGTTTCTGATCTCAGACACATGTACGTGACCCACAAGTAATGACACGGACTTCAGGAGTTTCTTCCCTTACATTCCTGTGTAATGAAGATCAGAACTGGTTCCCATTGTTGAGAATCTGTGACAGTTTTAAATTAGTAGTTCAATTTAAAAAAAATCTAATTTCTTTGGCTCCTCACTATGTGGAAATAGCAATATACCATGACACCCCTACAGGATCAGTTTGCATCTTTTTTTTTAAGTTTTACTTAATTTTTTAAAATTTTTTGTGCAATTTTTATTACATTTTCTGACTTCCAGCAGGAGATATGAAAATGTGAAACATATTTTCTACTTTCGTACTATTTTTTTTTTTTCATTTTATGTTCATTCTAAGTGTTCTTTATTGGAGTGAGTGTATGGTGTTAAGCTAGATACGTTTTTGTACTCTTATGATTATCTGCTTTGCAAAAGTAACTTAATTTTCTTAAGCAATATTAGCATTCACATTACTTGGCACCATTGGCAAAAAAAAAGGAAAAAAAAAGACGGGGGTAAAAAAAAAGAAGGAAGGAATACATAAATTAAACTCAACTGAACCAAACTCCTGGTAGCCAAAATCAAATGTAAACATATCCTTTTTTTCTTTTTTTTTTCTTTTTTTTTTTAAGTAATGTTGCTCTGCCTTTTTTTCCTAAGTCTAAATACAGTAGCTCTTTTTTGCCATTTAGTCATGCTTTAGCAAAAATGTTCTTCTAAAGAACATTTAAAATAAAGTTTCTTATAGTGAAATAAAGTTTTTGTTTCATTTTACAGACCATAGCCACTAATGCTTTGCTTTGTTCATTTCTTTTTCTTGAGTTCATGCACATATCTCTTTAATATATACAATATGTACAAACAATACATCCACACTCTTCTCGTTCATTCAGACAAAACTATACAAATAATAATTTTATCTTGCCAAGTTATTGACCCTTTGTGAATAAAATATTTAGTAATTAATCAATATATTCCCTTTCAAATATTTTTTTCTCATTTTCCATTTCTACCTTCTATATATACAGAAACTGCCCAGATTTTGATGAAGTAGCCAAAATAAGAAATTTACTGGCCAGAATGCAGCACCACTGATCTTTAGGTGGCAAAAAATGTCCAGGCAACATATGTACGTGACTCTGCAAAATGACAAGAGGTTTGACAAGTACATAAGAGAAAAAGCTACATGTTTTACAAATTGTTTGAGAACTTAATTAAAACAATAGTACATGAAGGTAAGGCTAGAAAATAAAGTGCTGAATATGAGAGAAAGTACATGACAGTTGATATGTTTGCAGGTTCTAGTAAAAATACAAAAAAAAAAAAAAGTGTAAAACTCGCTTAAGCTGCTCTCTCCATTCCTCATGCAATACCCGTGTCTCTCATACACCAAACCCCTCCTGTAAGTTCCCACGGGATGTATTAAAAACCTGCAGATTTAAAAAGTTGCATTAAGTGTGCTGTAGAGGTTTAAATAAAACACAAAGGACAGGAGTGCGAAGGAAATGAGGATGCATGGACCCAATAAAGATGTACTGATCTAAGCCCCTCCACTGAGACTCTCAAAGCTTCAGTTTCTTGGAGATGACTGACAGGTGCAGGAACAGCATTCTTGTGTTGCTTGTGCATTCCCACCTTTTCTGAACAATATTTTTGGTATAATATTTGTACAGTTCCACATGTTGTTTAATACAGCCCTATATGAAAAGGATAATTAATCGCTTCTTCCTTCCTTCTCGGAGAATGAAGCAACTCACGATTTCCTCCTGGTGTCTTGTTTTTCCCCACGATCCAACAGAAGATTGAGTTCCAAGATGTCTTGCTGAACAAATTAAAAGTTGTCCATGAAAGTGCAAATGCAATGACCAAAACATTACTGTTAAAATCCTGCAGCTGGTATTTCCAGAACTGCAGTGGGTATTTTTGTTGTTGTTGCATGTCTCTGCTAAAAACAGAAAATGAAAACAGTCTGAAAAGCAATGTCACATTGCTACGGGATGCTGCTGCGTATCTTCAAGTTCCTTGGCCTTTTTCAATTCTTTCACTCTGAAAAAACAAAGAGGAGCTATGTAACACTTCTATTACAGATCTCTTGAAGACAGAACAATCAAAAGGATTCATCACTCCAACCTCCCGTGCAGAAGAGGCAGCTCCCAGAGACAGGCCAGGAGGTAACACCTTCCCAACACCATAAACAGTTGGAAGCGCAAGAAGAGGCCACTGGAGATCCCAGACACGTGTTTGGAGAGACAAACTTGGTTCCAGCTACTGCTTTTCCCCAGGACTGGCAGCTACAGCTGGGCTTTGTTCTGGTGTCAGCCTGACTGCTTGGGGTTTCCTGGATTGCTGTTCCCTGCCTGACCCTGCAGCTGTTTGCCATTGTCATGGCAAAGGCTTTGGTCAGTGCTGACCCCTCTTCTCCACACAGTGCTGAGGCAGTGACAGTGGGGGAGAAGCAGTCTGTTCAGCTTGGAAAGGAAGCTTGTATTGATTTAGAGAACCTCACATAAGAAAGTGTTTATGTACAAGCAGAAGAAGAGGTGTGGGTGTGAAGAAAGGCACTTTGTTCCACAGGTACTCCAGCTGCTGTGCCTGTGTGCCTTTCCATGCCGTTGGCAGCACGTTCACGTGCTCTCCCAGCAGTGCAGGGTGCTGTGTGCCACGGGAGGTGTACCTGCACTGTGCAAGTTGCTCCTCCTAGATGTGGCCTGATGCCCCAGTTCTCAACTTCCTCAAATGCATACCAAACATAACCTCCTCTAACTCATCAACACCAGAACTAACCATCACTGAAAGCTGAAAAAGTTAAAAATTAAATTAAAGGATAAAGAGAAGGGAATCACTTCAACCCCATCAAGTGAAACAGAGCTCTGCACTGGAGCTGGGGCAGCAGGAAACTTTCTGCTCAGACTGAGAACCTGGCTGTGTGTCAGTGCAGGCTCCCTGCAAAGGAGCCAGACCAAATCCAGAGGCATTCCTGTGCTGCCCCAAGGGTGCCCAGCTGGGCTTGGGGCTGCCTCTGCCTGCAGAGAATTCTTCTGCACTGAGATCCCTTTGCCACCTGCCTCCACGTGTCTTTCCTCTGCTCCTGCAAGGGGAAGTCCCCCACAAAGCTGGAGCAGATTACAGAAATAAAAAAAAAAAAAAAAAAAGGGGAAAAAAAAAAAAAAGTGATTTAGCTATGCGTGTAATAGGCTCAAGTGCTCACATGATGTTGCAAAAACTTGAAAGGCCAAGTAACAAAGGTATAGTACAAAAAATAGTGTCAGAGATGCAAGTCTGTAATGCAACCAGCTACAAGTGAAAGAATTTAACAAAGCCCAAGTAAATAAAAGTAAGAAAACGTGTCAGGAGAGCTGAGCAGCAGCAGTGACAGTTTATAGCTACTGTGCATAGACTTACACCCACACATCTTTTGGCTCTTGCACCAGCCTGCTAATATAAGGATATAATGAAGGCTATAAATTGGTCTCTATAAATACACCTCCATTTCACCATTTTATTTATTCTTTTTTATGCATGTACTATTAGTCAGAACCACCGTGAAAAGGGAGCTGGCTGCTTTTACCTCTGTTTTAGCTGACTCAAAGGCTCCAGCACTCAAATGCAATCTCAGTATTTGTGAAGTGTGGCCATCAGGGGTCAATCAGACTAACCTGTGTGCAGGTTAGACCTTTGTTAATTATCCTAATTCCACTGTTGGAGAATAACAGGTATGGAAAGACAGAGGGCTCTGCCAGGCCAAATGCACACTGTGTGTTCAGAGGCTGAAGGCCACTGCTGGAGAGGCCCTGGCATTCCCAAAATCTGAGCCCAGCAGAGCAGCCCAGCAGGCTCTCCCAGGTGCCAAGCAGTGCTCTGGTCCCCAGGATGAGGAAGGGACACAGCAGCCAACAGCACCAGGGGTTCTCAGTTCCTCCTTGGACAGTGCTATGCCAAACCTGACTGGCTGCTGCTCTACAGAGAGATCTTTCCAGGAGCATTCTGGCTCTACACGTGCTGGTGTCCAAAAGAGCCTGTTGACATCAAGAGAGTGGAGGCTTCAGCACTGCACAGAAGGCAGCAACAAGCCTCTACTCAGGCTGACAGCCTGAGTTCAGAGTTCCCTGGGGTTCTTCATGCTGAGTACAGCCAGATCCCCTTTTCATTGCAGGAAACATAGAAGGGCTGACACAGTAAGCCAAAACAGTCATAAATGACAAGTTACTCATCTCCAGTGTATCTAGTTTTATTTTCTTGGAGCAGAAAAGCTGCCTCTCCCTTGATTTTTTAACTAGTATTTCTAGTAGTGCACCATTAGAAGCAGGAGAGCCAGAATCCCTGGTGCTGTGCTAGAAAAGGTGCTGTGCCTCTGTGCACTGGACAATTTTTAAGGCTTAGATTAGCTGTGTTTAAGATATCATCAGTTAATGCATGATTTGCAGTGCAACTTCCAAGTGTTTTCTGTTGCACTTCAGTACTGCAATGTAAAATTAACCTGTTATTGTAGATCTCTCACTGAGAACATGCACATTAAATAAGCTGGTGGCTCTTTCACTGAGACATGCTATTCCTTACTTTAGCACTTCACATGCAAAGGCTACACTAATGAAGCACTTTTACTGGAAGAATGCAAAACATGCTTTGCTGCAAACTTCAACCTACAGCATGCAGTATCTGTACTGGTGCACAACTGTTGCATCTGTTTGCCTGGAACACACATGCCAACAGAAGTTAATTACTGCAGCACTCAGCATTTGCACTAAAACAGGTCCTGCTCAGAAAGAGAGAATCACAGTATCACAGAATGTAAAGGGTTGGAAGGGACCTTAAAGATCACTTAGCCCCAACTCCCCTGCCATGGGTAGGGACACCTTCCACTATCCCAGGTTGCTCAAGAGACCATATCCAACCAGGCCTTGAACACTTCCAGGGATGGGGCAGCCACAGCTTCTCTGGGCAACTTATTCCAGCATCTCATAATCCTCACAGAAAAAAAAAAAAAAAAAAAAAAAAATCTTCCTGATGTCTAACCTAAAGTTCCCCTCTTTTAATTTGTGTCAATTACTCCTTACCCTATCACTACAGTTCTGGATGAAGAATCCCTTTTCAGCTTCCCTGTAGCACCCTCCACACACTGGAAGGTGCCATGAGGTCTCCATACAAACTTTTCCTCTCCAGGCTCAGCAGCCCCAACTTCCTCAGCCTGTCTTTGTAGGGGAGGTGCTCCAGTCCTCTTATCAACTTCATGGCATCCTTTGGACTTGCTCCAACAGTTCCATGTCCTTCTTATGTTGGGGACACCAGAACTGTGTGCAGGACTCTGACAAGAGCAGAGTAGAGGATGTGAATCCCCTTCTCCCGTGCTGCCCACACCCTTTGGATGCAGCCCAGGACACAACTGGTTTCTCAGTGCCAGCTCATGGGGAGTTTTTCATCAACCATGACCCGACTATTTCTCCACAAAGCTGTTTTCAATCGCTTCTCCACCCACTCTGTTTGTGTGTGCCCCGACCCAGGTGCAGGACCTTGCACTTCACTTTGTTGAACTTCCTGAGGTTCACACAGTCCCACCTCTCCAGCCTGTCCAGGTCCCTCTGGATCCATCCTTTCCCTCCCACATGTGACTGCACCCCAGATCTCAGTGGTGTCAGCAAACTTGCTGAGGGTGCCCTCAATCCCACTGCCCCTGGCACTCACAAAGATGTTGCACAGTATCAGCCCCACTACTGACCCCACTCGTCACTGGCCTCATGTGGATGGAGCATGAGCTACTGACCACAGCTCTCTGCATGTGGCCATCCAGACAGTTCTTCATCCACCCAGTGGTCTATCCTTAAAACCATGTCCCTCCAATTTAGAGACAAGGACGGCACATGGGACAGTGTCAAACACCTTGCTTTTGCAACACTTTCCTTGGTCAAGTGGGATTTACATCATTTATATGCAGGTGTAATAATTACTGCTGAAAAACACAGACACAAAATGGCACAGAATTTCCCTAAAGGTATAAACTGAAATCTGCCATGGGTACATTACTTGAAGATGCTATTTAGTATACAATGGCTTAAAACAATCCCTGCATTCCACAACATTTACACACTTAGGCCTCAAGATGATAACCATCCAAATTCACTAAGCTACCATGTTATTTTTATTTACTAATCTCTTTGTTCAGTGCAATAGTGTGTGTTCCACTGCAGATGGAAGTGCAGGTAGGTGCTGTGAGCCCTTCATTCCATTAAAACACTGCCAGGTAAATATGGAAAGATGCAGTCTGCAAGTCTGTCTCCTCTCTCCAGAGCTGGTCCTGGGATGCCAGGGAAGTTCTTCCCTCTCCTTGGCAGCTGGCACAGGGCAGCCCTGCTCACCACAGGCTCTGCAGCAGGCACTGCCAAGTGAACTATAATACCTTTAAATGTTACCAAAAATGGAACCAACCCATGGCCAGAGTGTCACTGGGGAAGCTCTGAGGCACTATTGTGAACACCATGCTGCTTCCTCAAACCATGATAAACAGGAGGTGCCAGAACCAGTGCGTGCACCAAGGTAATCAATCCATTTACTTGATCTGAAATTCTTTGTCAAGACAATCTAAAACTAATTGTCTTCAACCAGTTAATTCATTCTTGGCTAGTCTGCACTGCAGCCTTTCCAATGTCTTAGAAGTCCTTCCAATCTTTCCTTAACTCTTCTTGAGTTCCTCACTCAGTGGCACTTGATTTGATTACAACAATATAAAGTTCAATAACAGGGACTGGTATTTCCTCTTCATTAATACTAAGTGTAATAAACCCTCAAAATTTTCAACTGCCGTTAAAAAATACAGGGAAGAATTTTGGACAAATTAGGACTCTTGAGACTAGAAATCCTCTGAGTAAGTGCTGCTAGGAGAGATTTTAAGTGAACAATATAGCACTGTCTTCATGCTATAAGGCAATCTTCTTTGGTTAACATTTTTCCAGTCTTAAACTGAGGCAGGGAAGAGAATCAAAGCGTAGCATTTGCAGTTCCAATCATTAATAAACTGCTGTAAGGAAAAGAACACTACTGGGATTTACAGAATTGAACAGTATAAAGAACATTCTTAGAGAAGATGTTTCAACCCAGACTTGCAGTGAGACTATTTTTTTTTTTAAACAACAGAGGAAATGAGGGCAATGGAAGTGACAGCAGCAGGCCAGGTGCTGCTGGATGATGTGCAAACCTCTCCAGGAGTCTACAAGCACTGTCATGCTGGCTTAGATCACTTCTGGGAGTGCCTCCCTGAGCTGAATGGGGGCTGCAGTGAGGACGGCTCAAGTGATGCCCAGCTGCGAGTGGAGCACCCCAGAACGGGAAACAAGCCCTGGCTTTTGCAGGTCTCCAGACAAAATGCACCATCCTATGTCAGCAGCTCTGAAACCATGCACAAAACTGTAAGGAGTGTGTATCTGATTTTGCACTGATGAAACCTTGAACAAACACTTCCCCAAATAACATATTCTCCAGACAGTAAGCGCTTCTAAGGCACAAAGTTATTCCCTCTGCAAGTGCTGAAGAGCAGATGGAAGGAAAAAGCACGTGCAATAGAGATGACCACTGCTAAGGTGTCTGAAATCACAGCCGTGATGCTGACGTACAGAAAAGGAAGAGAAGATGATTTCAAACACGAGCTTTGAACCCTGACTCCTGGGAGATACATCCTGGTTCCCAAACTGCTCCAGCCAGCCCAAGTTTCTGCCCCTCGAACCATGTTGCTCACTTGGACAGTGTGCAGGGGGTGCATCAGTATGTGCCGAAGCAATGTAGAAAGCAACAGCCCCAGCGAGTGGCAGCTCCTCTCCCCGTGCCCTCCCCAGTCCTGGACGGGGTGTCAGCGAATGAACCAGCCCTACTCAGAAAAATCACAGCAAACGATGCTTCATGGGTAAAGCGGAACACAAAGCTGCTTCAGCAGAGTGACTCCGTAATGCCCAGCCAGGGAAATGCTGAATGAGTCCGAATGCCCAGGATCAGTTTACAGGACAGGGTGCAAGAGCCAGGGAAGGCTGGCTGGAGAGTTACCTGTGGCTCTGAGAGCTGAAATGGCCTGTGGGATATTTAAGACAAAGGGAGATCTTGCCTTTTTCCAGATACCTCATTTAGGCAGCAAAACAAAAAAGACAGAAAGGCCCAATAAGAACGACACCCCAGAGCATGCGGTCTGCAACTTAATACACACATCTGAGCTCCAAATACATTCAGCCCCTGCAAGAGGTAAATGAAAAAAGAAATTACTTTGAAGACTTTTGCTGCAGGTACGGTGACGCATTTCCCAATACGACATTTTCACACATTGTCCTGAACTCAAACAAATGGGACTTTCCTTCAAAATTTTCCCCCGTTGTCTATCTTACTGAGAGAGGCAAGAAACCAGGTACCTCAATGCAGTGTCTGCTGAATGGTACAGATTAAAACCACATAAAAAATACAAGCCCTAGATGCACAGGAGCAGGAAAAGGTTTTTTGCTAAAATGCCGAAAGAGGGAAGCGTATGCAGAGAACAACAAAACACAGCAGATGTTGTTTATTCAGGTATTAAATGCAGATGTACTTACCAGAGAAATGACTTCAGATGCTACACACTTACTCCCCGAAACTGGAGAGCAGCATTTAACCAAATTGGGAGAACATGGTGGGATAAGGGGGCCTATTTGTACATGAGAAGTGAATGAAGAGAGTTTTTATTACTCATGATCACGGGTAACAAGTGCACTTGTTCTGCCCCAGAGAGGACAGAAGTTTTGCTGTAGGCAGAAGGTGACTGACTGGTCATCCCTTGAGATGGGAAAGACTCGCTCCTTGTGATTTCCTCCAGATCATCTCCAGCCAAGGGTAGGGCAGAGAGGGTCACACTGCAGGCAGCTGTGCAATTTGTTCCCCTCTACACCTGGACTGGGAGCAAAGTTCTCTACTGAAGGAGGCTGCAGAGGATGGTTTGACCGATACGAAGGCAAACATAGGGGGGCATGGTGAGTAGCTGAAATCCCTCTACTGAAGCAGGTTTCCTTGAGATGAAACTGTTAGTTAAAGGCAACAGCAACTGGATGGGGCTTTATTCCCCTAAAAGTTATTTTAATTTCTACTGCAGAAGGATACCAAGTCTCATCTCCCAAGAGTTGGCCAGTAAAATCTCCTGCCTCTCCCTCTATACTGATCCTGGTGTAACGTCACTCAAATAAATCCAGAAAAAACCCCACCCAGTCTGGAAAGGTTTTACAACTGAAACCCAGGAGGAAATGCTGCCATCACGTTATCTGCACCTTCCAACAGCACATGGACAGAAAACACCCCATTTGTGTATTACAGACATGTCTGCAGCCATTCCCTCAGCACGAGGGGCTGTGTCAGCCTGTGCACATCAGCAGGCCTGGAATACTCCTGGTGTTTGTGAACTCCAGCAGCAGACACACACAGGGTGTTACCAGAATGCAAAGCAGCAAAGAACATTTTGCCATTACAGACTTACTGTGGCAGAACAGCAGCCAGTGCATTTTGAGACAGCTCACAGTTCACTTTTTCCAGACAGAGAGCCACCCCATTTCCACATCAATCACAGCATTGGTCAGTCCAGGCAAAACCTGCAAATGCTACCAAACTTCCAGAATCTGCTTCCTGCTCATTTCTCATATGCTGTCACAGACACAAAGCCTTGGAAGAGCAACAACTGTTTCTCCTCCAACACTGACAACTGGCCTCTGCTGACAGCAGCCCCTGCAGAGCCTGCCCTCAGGGCACTCCCATTTCACCCAATTCCTACTTCATCTGATACTAGTAAAAACTCCAGAACCTGTAAAAAAACGAGGACATGCAACAAAAAATGGTAACACAGAGGTCATCATTTGGAAAGGAGCTGCTGCTCCTTTGTTAGCCTAAACAGTTAAACAAATAATGGTGTCTCCAGCAGGCTCAGACCCAATTCAGGCTCTCACTCTTGGGTCTTGAAAACGATCTCTGCAATTCCAAGTCAATAAAATTCCGTCATCAACAATGTAGTTTTCTTTTTACAGCGCTACATGGAAGCAGGGGTCCAGGCCACCCCTCCCTTGCTGAAAACAGGAGCAATAAGGACACAAAAGGGTGATGTTTCCAGCAGCAGTTTTTTACAGAAGCCCTGCTGCCCTAAAAACCTCTCAGGTGTGAGATGGGACAGAGCAGCCTGCTGGGACCTGAGGCACATGCCTTGAGAGACCTGTCATGGGAATTCTCCTACCGATACCTTCAACTTTTATTTTTTTCATGTATTTGTAGCTTTTTAGGTTTCTAATATATAGTTTTATATTTTCTAGCAGTTTATTACCATTTTTTACACTTTAAAACAATAGCTTGAATGTCACACTTGAAATTCTATTTAGTCTTATTTTCAAGAAGAGAATTTCTAACAAGGACATCTTGTTTTGCACCACCGTGTGAGAGTCAAAACAAGATAAAGGGCAAAGAACCTCCTGGAGACACTCCAAGGGGCAGGCCCAGGGGTGGAACTGTTGAATTTACCTGCTAGATACACTAATTAATTAACCTTATAAAACCTGTAGAAATCCTATACTGCACGTGCTCATACCTATGTTTTCTGCACCTGAATGTTTTCATTAAAGAAGTGCTCTTTATATTACCCCACTTTAATATTGTTTGGAAAGCTTTTCTTTTGATTCCAAGCAACACCAACCACCTCCTGCCACCTTGCTGTCTCGCAGCCACTGACCTGACTGAGCACACATGCTGAGAATGAGACTCCCAACAGATCCTCCCTTGGCACTTAATATAACAGTTACTGCATCTTCACCTCATTTTTTTTTTTTTTCTTCCCAATATGTGGATTAATAAATGAGAGAAATAGCTGTCAAAAAGCTGGCCCTATAACACAGCCAGACATGTAACTTACCAAAAACCAACTTACAGAAGAGAAACACTGGTGCTTAACCACCTTTGGGAGTAAAAAGCAGTGTGAGGAGCTCTTGAGCTTCCATCTGGCTCAGGCAGAAATAAATACCCATTTAGAGCAGGCTGCACCTGCAGTGCAGCTTCCTATGATCTACCCTGAATGCTGCTGCAGTCCACAACAACAGAACTCATTGAGTGTGAGCGAGTGCAGACCCTGTCAAATTCCAACATCTACTCACAGCCACTGTGGATACTGAAAAAACACCCCACCGACCACGCCATCTAAGCATGCCCATGATGAATATACATGTCCTTTTTCACACATTCATGCACTGGTAACATCTACTGCACAGCTCTGTCCTGTTACAAAAGCAGCACTGTTAGTCATCGCAGTAGGGTTAGTTTATACAAGATTCTTTCGTATAATTAATGGAGGTGAAACTTACTGGCATATCTCGGCCGCAGCCCCATGCAAGCAAGCAGAAAGCAAATATATTTAAAATGGAAGAGAGGAACTGGCTAGCAGGCAGCTACACTCACCCTTTTGTACAGCCTATGGTCCACCAGAGGGCTTCAGAGTGCAAAACAATACCAAAGAGCCATTAGACACACAGGGCAACAACCGTACCTTACCCAGAGCTTCACTTCAGGGAGGAGGAGACAGCACTTCTGCTTGCCTGGAGAGAAAGAACCCTTCCCACTCCTGCCTACGGGACTCCTCTTTACCAGGGAAGGGCAGTCCTGCGTGTTTAGGTGCTTTAGGGCAGAAAGTTATAAGCAGAGAGTAGAAAAAACCCAACACTGTCATCCCCGTGGCTTTTCTAGCTGCATCCTGCCTTCCCTGGCAGCAATCACCTCTTTTCTATCTCATTCCAAATGCTACTCCATAGAGAACACTGCAGATCGTAATTCCATCTTAGCAATGGTCTAGATATCCCCCAGAAGAGTACAAGTTTCCTACAAATCAGAGAAAGAACAGGAAATAGGAGTTTACCTTCCCAGTGCAAGCTGACTGTACCATACATGAATTCAGCTCAGCAAATCCAAAGCCCTTCGGAGCTCCCGGATTTCCTTGCAGCTCTAGATGTGTCACATCTGGGGATCATTAAGTAGGTGGAATCTTTGCAAAATCATTAACTATGCAAAGCTTTGGTTCTGCCTCAGGACAGCGAGCTCAGCTCACAGGGGCAAGCTTTAGGCTGGAAGTCAGTCAAGTACAAGCTGTCAGGTTTGGGCACCATGGGAAGATGGGTGAAGCTCTCCTGGGAGGCCAGGAAGTTCCTGTTTCTCATTCTCAATGAACAACACCTCTGTGACAGATCATGTGGATACCGTGTCATGCTGATGCATGGTTTTTCACCAGGTTTTTGAGAATATGACAATAGATGGATAAATATGGGGGGGGGTTGTTTGAAGTCGAAAAAATAACATGTCTGACAGTCAGAATGACTCCTGCTGATGAATGATCCCTTTGTCTCCATGACACTCAGCTACTAGAGCTCCAATATCTTCTCTAGGAGTATATTCAACTAAAACTTATGTATTTTCTGATTTTCATCAACATCTATGCATCCAATACTGAGAGCTCCAACTGCAGAACCTCTCATTAACTCTCCCAAAACATCTGAAATACCTTCTGGTCGGGCAACAAACATTAAGGTCAGGAGATCAGGCCCTCAAGGTGATCAAAATAATTTTGAGATATTAAGCCTTTGTGCCAAAAAGTTATTACGCAAAATAGGACAAGATGTCCATTTAAGCTGTTCTGAATGCAAGCAGACAAAAAGTTCTCATAATTGGCTTAAAGCAGACTTTGATCAATTTTAAACAGGAAAAAAACCCCACCAAGCAGATGGTTGCCAGGGAAAACTGAATAAATCTCACCTAAAGGCTACAGAATAAGCTTTCAAGAGTAATTTTTTGGCTCAGCAACAGAAACTGCTCATGGACAAAAACCTAGGCTAAACCATTCATTTTTTCAAAGGTTGAATTTCTGAACTTTAAGCGTTTACTGTCTTCTCACTTAGCTCACTCTCTTCACAAAGACTGCAACTGGCTTTTGCAGCCTCTTCCCCCAGCTCTTCCAACCGGCAAAAATCTGTTACAAGATCCTGTTTGTTTGACGTTCCTGTGACGCTCCCTTTTCTCACACACCCTCAGATTTTCTAAAAATAGTTGTCATTTCCATCCCTTGCACTGACAAGGCACTGTGGTTTAAAAGTGGCTCCACAGTGCCATTTTTATACTACAGAGCAGTAACTAACATTAGGTATTAGCTGTTATGGCTCACCCCTGGATGTTCAGGGAGCTTGGGTGGCTGAAATGTTTCTTTCTGGAGGCTGGGGCTTTCTTAAATTCTTGTTGATAGCAGCAGTGTGCTAATTTTGAGTAATAAAGGAGGAGACTGCAATGAGATTTCAACAAGCAGAAAGAATGTGTGGGGCTCTTAGCCCAGGTACCAGTCCCATCCTTATCAGCTGCACCCTGTGTGAGTGTCACATGGGAGACTGAAGGGATATAATTAGGAGGCTTACACAGAGGTAATCTGAAACTTACTTAGCATCCTAAGCTTTATTACTCTATCCTTAGGAAGAGGAAAGCAAGAAAAGTCAAGCAGGGAGGAATAATGTTGTTATTGAGACACAAGGAGAATTCAGAAAGCTTGAGGAAGAGTAGGTGAGGAGGAAGCAATTCCACCTGGTACCCCAGTGTACCTGCACCACAAGGCAGCTAAGAAAGAGAGTTGCAGAGCCAGATTTGGGAAGGAATGGATGCAGGTGCTCTCGCCAGGATATGGCTGTGCCAGGGGAAGCACAGGGATCTGCCCCTCAGGACAGCGAGCAAAGAAGCAAACAGCTCAGTCTGAGTCAGCTGAGATGCTGGAGCCAAGTGGGGCTCTGTTCTATTAAGCAGATGATCTGTGTAATTTCCAGTATTATATTTTCCTTTACAGTTGTTTACACAAGCAAAAAGTTTCTAGTTTGTCTTCAAAATCCTGTGTGGTAATAAAGTTTTAAGAACCTGATTTGGCTGGTGTTTGTCACTGACTGCAGAGAGCAGAGGCATCAGATCCCTGTGTGGCTCCAGCAGCCAGAGGAGCCCGAGGGCCTAAAGCAGACCTCAAGAACACAGATGCAGCCCCAGTGTACAGAGCATGAAGTGTACACTCTGTTGGAAAACACGTTCCTGCTTGCTAGAGCTTTTTTATCAAGCAGGAGAAGAATAGGGAATGAGACTCAAACCTGTCACATTTCTAAACAGTTCTATAAATCCGGTAAATTTATGTATTTTTCAAGTAGATTCTGAATGCTGGTTATGTCATTTTGTTAAGTCTTGCTTTCACTTTTAGCATTTACCAATGCCACGATGCTCCTGTTCAAATTTGTCCATTACTAACAATAGTTACCTTAACGCATGAACTCTTATGATTGCTTGGAGAAGACATGCCACCATAATCCTGTGATCATTTCTATTTTAGAAGGAAAATTAAGGCAGTTTTGAAACACAGTTAACATCTTCAGTGGAAGCATGTCACTTTTTCCTTTTGTTGCATCCCAGCCAAGAACCACGGACGAATTCCCGAGCAACCACGACCGGTACAAGAGCCCAGGGACACGGGACAGGACTGCACTGCTGCAGAAATTCTGTGCAATGTGATGTGAGCCAGAGAGAGCCTAATGACACTGAATCCCCCCCCCTGCTCCTGAGTTTCTGTCTGGAACTTCCCAAGAGCTAAACTCATCCCTCAGGGATGCCCAGAGCAGCGACCGTGCTGCTGGAGAGAGGAGACTGACCCTGGGTCTGGCCTGGAAACTTCAGTGGTGCAAATGAGCAGGGTCTCTCTACAAAGAGGAGACACTGAGAAAGAGGAAGGCAACAAGCTGAAGTCAAGAACTGATGGAATCATGGGCAATTTAAGCCCTGCAGAGTTTGTGTTACTCAACAGCTGGAGTCTTAACTGAGCCCTCTTTAGAGTGCATGGCAAATCCTGGGTGCTGGTGGGACCCCCAGGGACACAGCCAGACCAGAGGCATTCTCTGGGCCTGTGTTTGAGCTGGCTCTAAGAGCCTCTCACACCGACCCCAGAGACCCCATGGATGGAAACTTGGCACGTGGTTCTCCCAGGGACTGCCTGGACCTCAAGCAGATCTGAGAGGATACAGAAGTTCTGAGCCTCCAGGACATGCTGCACAACAAACACAACAAAACAACCCCTTTGGTCTCTTCCATATGCCCTGCTGAAAGTGAGAAGTCGCTTGGGCTTCTTCATCAATGACTGTGGCTGTTTCAAGAGCACTTGGAATCAGCCTGGGAAATACAAAGCCCTCTTTCTTGTCCACATGTTACTTCCCACAGAACCTACTTCCATAGCATGAGCCACACTGACCTCCTGCAAAGGGCAGCTTTTGAAATCCTGCAATAAGGACTGAATCTGTTTCTAAAATCAGGAGTCTATCACATGCCTCTAAGAGCTCTCCTTGATAAATGTCACTGGACTGAACTAAACATGCTTCAAAAATGCATCAGGTGTGACCAGCTCCTGAATGGATGAAATGCATGGGTAGTGAGAATGGAGGGGGCAGAGTCAGAAACATCAGGATTCACCACTGTCTAGGCAAAGTCCCAGTTTGCAACTTGCTCACGTAGGGGATCCTTTCAGCTAAAACCACAGCAAACACCCTGCTGGTATGGCAGTGCTGGCTGCCTCAGGGGAGCACTCTGGCAAGCCTGTGCTGCTCCCACGCTGGCAGGAGCTGGTTCCCTTGGTGTCTGTGGAGTGGCTGAGGTGAATTAACCTGCCCTGCTCTGCTGCCACATCCCACCTACCCACAATGAAGAGAACACGCACTTGAGGAGAGCCAACCAAACGATTCTGTGACCAAACCAAAGGCATTTCCAGCACACACCAGATGTCATCACTTTTTGCACTTTCCCACATGCAATGAATGTTTTGGGCGGCACTCAGAAGCTGCAGCTATGATTTAAAAGCTTTTTTTTTTAGACTTCCTCAAGGTCAGCTTTTAAAGTCAAACAACCTGGGCTGTTTTACATTATAAGCAATGGTGCTGTACACAATTCACTTTCAGCAACAGTCTTAAGTTAGAGATTTCCTTTTTGACAGTGCATCTTGGAAACAGCTCTGTTTTGTACTTTTGATTAAAAGATCTGTAGTGAGCTGGTTCTGTTACACCCACATTGCACTCACTGCAGACACACTTGAATATTGTCACATTGCTCTAAGGAAGGGCAGATACCAAGAGACAGTGTCATACCTGTGGCGGCAGCGTCGTAAAAACCGCATAATCTTGCGAGCAGCTTGATCCTGCTTCTTGGTAAGCAGACTGCTTCTAAACACAAAAAACCCCAACACTGAAGTGTAGGCAAAACCGGGGAGAACACTACTAAATGCAAGAATAATTAATTATCCTACGAACCACAGTCCTTTTTCCCCGCTGGCCTTTGTCTGTGAAGCACAGCACAGCCTCGAAGAGCATAAAAACAATATATAAAGACCCCAACAGCATCAACAGCCCCAGGGCTCACCTGAGTTTCTGCTGTACGATGGTGGCTGCCCGACGGTTTTGCCTCCTCTTGCCACACTCTTTGTAGCTGCGATAGTACTGCTGGATCAGCATCGCGGCTCGTCGGCTCTGCTGGAATTTTTTCTGCTCATAGTAACTTCGGAATTTGCTCTGAATAAGAATGGCAGCTTGCGTCATCTTTTTATAAAGTGCATACTACAACAGAAACAAAGAGAAGCTGAGGCATCCCAGTAAGACCAGTAAGAAGCAGGTTCCTACAGTGAAAGGCTCTTGAGCCACTAAGATGCGGTGATAAGTGAGTGAGTATCTATTCCCCGACTGGGAGTTGTGTAAGAAAATGGTGACAGCAAACTGGAACAACTGTAAGATTAGGGCAGAACTTAGTCTGCATCAAGAAAATCAGGTTTTACTGCCTGTGGAATAGTTTGACTGGATTAATGGAATCATAGAATAGCTTGCACTGGGAGGAATCTCTAAAGGTCATCTAGTCTAACCCCACAACATGAACAGGGACATCTTCAAGGAGATCAGGCTGCTCAGAGCCCCATCCAGCCTGCTCTTGAGCGTTTCCAGGGATAGGGCATCTGCCACATCTCTGGGCAACCTGTGCAAGTGACTCACCAGCCCCATTGTAAAAACTTTCTTCCTTGTACCTCATCTGAACCTACCCTCTTTTTAGTTTGAAACCATTACCACTTGTCCTGTTGCAACAAATGTCTGTCACCATGTTTCCTGAAAACCAAACAACCCCAACAAACCCCCCAAACCACAACAGTTATAAATCTAATACTGAGCCCAAGTCACAGGCAAAACTAAATCTCATTAGAAATCTGTAACAAGCATCCAATGAACTCACAGATTTGCATGGGCAGTCACACACTTCCCAAATTCCATACAGCACTGTATTATTTCTAGCCCTGTAATTCCTAGTAAAGCAGGCACAAACTCTTAAAAAAGAAAATCTTTATTCTACATTCCTTTCCTCTGACAGCATGAACGATGATGAACACTTAACAGAAACCATGTGCACTCACGCATATTTTTAAGTCCTTTCTAAAATGGAAATATAGAATACAGAAGTTGTACTCAGATTACTATAAAAGAGGTTTTCAGTGTTTGCTGATCTTATTTTGGTAAGTTTTAGTACTTTCAAAACTGATGTGTCTATTGCTCCTGGATATTTTATCAGCTTTGACTTCTGCTCACTTTATCAGACAGATGAGTCAGAGCTACTGCCCCAAACAGGGTAATGTCCTAACATATCTCAGTATTTTCCACTCTACTGGGACCAAAAACCCCAAAAGCAAACAAACAACCCTCCCAACATAACCTCAAAGCAAAAAATCCTTCAATACCATCGCAGACCACCATTTACCAAATTTCACTTTTTGGAATTGAAGCAGTCATTAGGAGCAGTTATATTTTGCCATTACTAATTTTTTTTTGTGTTTGTTTTCTTCTTTTTTCTTTTTAACATTTTTAAATTAACGGATCAGATTATGATTTGTAATTTGCTGTTTTAAATAAGTCCACTCATGGGCTGGTAATGGTTCTCCTTGAACGTTTTGGCCCAGATGGGACTTCTGTGGCTGAGTTACGAACCCCTGAACAGAAGGGTTTAAATACAAAACCGTGCTGTGAGCTGTGACTGTTCCAATCCAGTCACAAACCCACGCTGATCAGTGCAGTAACAGATCAGAGGAATAAAGCACATAAAAGAGAAATTAGCAGTCACTGCATAGACCAGACCCCAATATGTTTGCATGCAGCTCTAAGACCTGAGTGGCTGTGCCCTGTCCTCCTCTTGTTCCCTTCTTTCTGGGAAGGGGATCAGTGGAGATGTCACCTAAACTCCTCCCCAAAGAGGAAAGCCTTGGCAAGCTCTGTGTCCCAGAGCTCAACCCACTTGTGCTGACGGAACAGTCCTCACAAAACCACAGGGCAGGGGGAAGCTGTGGATGGATTATCACCCCAAGGACACACTCTCTCCAGGAAAAGCACACCTTGCCTCCTGGTAACCCTGAGAAAAGCTCAGTTGATTCTAGAATCTGATGAGATCATGATGTTGCACAGCTGGGAAACCCATCTTTCCAGCAGAGAATTACTGTGGACTGTTTAAGGCTGGCATCAACAGTTTTGCCTCCAGCATGAGCAGCAATGTACTGAGATGCTGGTCTTCAGCACAATTCCAGTGGAATTCAGCACAAGTATTCCAAAGATGAATGGCCAAAATACTTTACCACGCAAGCAGAATGCAGAGGACATTGGCTCACGGGTGGGATAAATGTTCTGTGCTCCCCAAATGCCAAGGCAAAGGTCACCAAGTGACACTAAAAGAAAGCCTGTCCTCTGGAAACTGGCTGCAAAACCCTCCCAAGCAGCTCAGCCCAGCCCTGCTCATGAGAGCTGATGCAACTGTGGCACAGCAGTCCCCACACAACTCCCAGAAAGTCTGGTTTGTCAGTAATTTCTCAATCACAGGCACTTATTAGTGGATACTATTAAAATGTTTCCCCAAAATGCCAGGTTCTCCTGGTTTATACTGAGTGTGAAAGTCAGTGACCCATGGTGTTTGTATTTGTATTACCTTCAAGGCTATCCAAGTAAGCTTGGGGAGAAACAGAAAAATATATAGTTAATGTTAGTTCCGCAAATAAAGAATTAAAAGAAAAACAAAACCAAAACAAAAAGACCCAAACAATCTTCTTTCAAAAAGAAGTGATTCCAGGATCCAAGACAAAGCAATTTGTCAAGCAGTTTTTGAAATGAATTAAGCTTCCCCTCTACAGGGAGCATCACTCCAGAATGAAAGCCATGTGATGGGTTGGATGTGAACCACAGTGCAGTCACCTGACACTAGAAAGACTTCCCAAATAAATGTTTTTGAGGGTTGTAAAAGAGCACAGGTGCCTTGCCTCCCTTTCTGTTAACATGCTGCCAGGCATTAGACTGTGTCTAGCAGGGTAGAGTGCAAAGAGGGATGTGAGCTCTAGTCCTCACCAAAAAACCCAAAACCAAACAACAAGAACAACAAACAAAACAAAAAAAAATCCCAACCAAAATCCAAAAAGGAGAGGTATCTTCTTTTTCTGGGGTTGAGAACTCAGCCTGAAAACATGTCTCCAACCAGAGTCTGGAGAAGAGTCTCAGTCCTGGAAAAACTTACATCAAGCTACAACATGTGACTTCCCACAGTTTAAAAGTTTAGAATGTGCAAAACAAAACAACCTATTTTTCATCTTCACCTTTATCAAAGGCAAAACCAACTTCAATTTCACAATGAAATTTGGCAAGCAACTCGTCGGAGAGCAGTCTCCTCAGGCCGCAGCATGCATAAAGGCCAATATATGGAATACATCACAGCCCTCCATCTCACAGCAAAAACACAGGCAATATCACAAACAAATTTCCAGGACTCCCTCCAAAACTAAGATTCAGAACACAGTTCTTCTTCCCTTTTCAAGTTCTTACACTTACACGTGCTTCATAAAATTTCACTGTCTCAATTACCTGTTTGTACTTTCGGTAGCAACGCTGAATAACAGCAGCAGCCACCTCCTGCTGTTCCCGGAGAGGACGACCCTGAGTGGAGAAAGAAAGGAGCAGCATCAGTCAGAGTGCACCAAAACCCAGATGTGGCTCTCAGCTGCTCACAGGGCAAACCTCTCCTGTCAACACTACCTGATCCACCTCAGGCCTAGGCATTTCCTGGAGATGTCTCTGCTGTCAACTCACATAAGGAACAAAACCTTCAAAGTGGGCACCTTTACACCAAATGGGCAAGCAAGCAGAGCCTCAGGGGTACATTTTGAGGATGTGCTTTGTGAGTGCTGCTCTGGCACAGCAGGTGTGCCATGGCATGGCACACACTCCCCATGCAGTACTTGTTGGGCAAGTATCAACAAGCTAATGTCAGAAGAATTGAAGAGGTTATGACATACAGTTTCTACTGTATTTTTGTCCCCAGAGTGGGTATTACCCATGTTTTGGTTTGTAATAAATGATACTCTCTCTCACACACCCATCAAGGAAGACACTGGACATTTGGGCCACATACCTTGTATTTCCTGAATACTGTCTGGACGAGTTTGGCAGCTTCATAGAGTTCTCTCTGCTCATGATCAGACAGAGTTAACTGTGCAAACTCATTTTCTACCTTCTCGCTGGTGGATGCACTCAGAAATTCAGACCAGTCTGCTGCCGAGGGAAGGCTGGGTTTCTCAAAAGCTATTTCACTGATTGGTGAGCCTGCAGGGCTCAAGCTGGTGTTCGAAGAAGGGGTCAGGGGTTCACTATACAGACTTCTGAAATATCAATCACAGTAGGAATTATTGGCTTACAAAGCGCTTGGGCTGGCATCACAGATAAGGACAACAACATTTCTGAGTTCAAGACAGAAGTTTATGCTCCCCTCCCTCTCTCCAAGCAACATCCCACACCCCTGAGCCTGCCTATCCAGCACTGCAGAGATGTGGTGCTGGAGTGAAACCCCCATTCCATGAATTTTTAGCTGTGCTGGCAACCACATATCTAAGCACAAGAGTGTGCCTGGGCCTGCAAGACCAGAAGTGAGTCTCACGGAGAACTGGCACCTGCAGGCTGAAGAGACAGAACGTGCTGCCCAGCACTCACACCAAAACCCAGAGCAGCCACCTCTCACTGACCTGATCTGTGCAGCACTGGGTAAGTGATCGATGTCAGCAAGGTAACTGGCCAGCCAGCTCATGGTGGTGCTCATGGCAGCACTGTCTGTCCTCTCCACCAGCAGCGATTCCATTGGCACAAAATTCTCCCGCTTGATCCTGTCAGGCGTAGCTTCAATAATGTGCTCTGCAAGTGTCATCATGTTCACCTGTCAAGGGGGAAAGAACAGCAAACTTTAGCTCCCTGGCAGGACGTGCCTTGTGCTTCCATGTGTGTTATAGCACAGCATTAGACAGAATTCCCCATTTTGCCCAAACCTGTGGAAGCTGGAGTCTCCTGTTTGTCTCAGCAGTGGAGAGAAATCCATTAACCAGTGCTCATCTGCTTTTCTGCCTCTGCAGGGTTTCATATTCCCCAGACCTCTTTTTTTTTCCTTTATGAAGCGCCCAAGAGGTCTGGTGAAAGGTCTCTGGGCCCTCCCTCTACAGCTGTCACCAGCATGTTACTTCCAAAGGAAAAGTGACTTTGCTGCTCTCTTGCTGAGATGTGCAGTAGAGCACGACAGGACAATAAAGGCACATCAAGAGAAGTTAAAGAACTCTGGACAAAACATTGTCAGGAATCCTTCTGAATGATATCCCTCAGCTCAGCAAGCTCCACAGGTATTTTCAACTCGGAGAACAGAGAACTGTTCTTGTTCTGCAATGCTCTGCTTCACCCATGTTACACCAGCCAGATGAGAACATTTAGAGATGCCAAGGCAGAACAGGTGAGGCTGTGTTCCCATCACCCATTTGCTCAGACAACCACAGCATCTTTCTTGCAGTGACTATTTCTCATACGTCTCTCCTGCTTCTGTTTTATTTTTATTTCCTCTATTCCATACACAGTGGGATTCTTCCTTCCCCAAACCCACTGTCTCTCCCATTTCCTATTCTTCCCTCTGAAGTGCAGAAGCCTGGCCTGCAACCACAGCACTACCTCTGTCATATCTTCTCTTTGTGGGGACTGCTGCCCAGTTCCCACAGGACTATTTGGCCACCTGAGTCACATACGCTGCTGTGATCAGGCTCTGCTTTTTCCTTTTTCTTTGCACAACTGCAAACAATTTTGTGCATTCTGTATGCTGTTGAAGTGTATGCCAGTGCACAACCCTAAATGCTAACCATTAGCCTTCATATCTGTGTTGAAATGGAAGGAAGTTTACACTGACTGTGTGACCCCCTCCTTCCTCAAAGCACAATTCAGAGTCTCTAGAGGCCTCCATGGGAGTTTCTCACGGTCAGGATCCTCTGTGCTCTATGAGACTGCTGATCTTGGCGCTGTGGGTGTGTTTACCTGCAGCTCATCCATGTGGTGTAAACAGTCCTCATCCCCTGTGTTGTCCCTGTAGGACAAGAGTTCTGCATCCACCATCTCCCTGTCGGCCATCATCAACACATTCATCTGCTCCCGCTGGCGCAGCCGATGGGCCACAGCTTCCTTCCCCAGGGCAGTGCCCTTCTGGCTCCCTGCCACCTGCACTGCAGACACACCAATATAAATGTCTTTTGGGTTCCATTTGATGCCTGCTTGGCTGCCGGAGCCCCGGTACCCAGTAACTTCTGGGATGTGCTGGGAGAGCTCCCGGCCATAGTCCCTCAGCCCTTCACTGGGGCTGATTGTCTCAGTGGAGGATTGCTTGGAGCCGGAGTTCTGCTTCCTAATGCTTGGCTGTTCCAGGCTCAGTGCAGTGGAAAGCAGCTTCTCTTGCCGGGCTTGAAAATACTCAGGGCTCAGCTTATGCTTTTTGGGTGCAGGGCAATCTTTCTGAGTCTCACTGCTGTAATAGCTGGAAGGTTCTGATCTTGGCCGCCTCAGCTCTGTAAACAAACAGATCAGTGGTCAAAACTAAACACACAACTCACTGCTATAGGAACATCGACAGCTTCTGCCTCGGGCCAAAGTTTGTGCTGTGCCCTGTGGACACCTGAGAGGATGTGCAAAGGGAGTAACAACCACCCAGGGAGGATACCGTCTCAACCACTCCTAAGATACACATATCTTTCCAAAGCAAGGCCACAAGTGGCACCTGCTGCCCAGGTGAGCTCCTTGCCCCCATATTTTCACATGTTAAATGTCAGCAGAACAGACCATGCCCTCCAGGATGTTTTACCTGTGTTTGTACTGGAAATCACTGTGACTCCCTTCTGAGGCTCCTGAGAGGCAACAAGCTCACTGTGCCATTGGGACACCCAGTTCTCTGTGTTGGAGTCTGTGCTGGAGGGGCACTGAATCCTGGGGTTTTGCCCAAGCTGAGTTTGCTCATCCCGCTGTAGCTGCTCCAAGCACTCTGCCAACTTCACGTGGCCCCGAGACCGAGCAATGGCCAGAGGCAGTCTCCCGAGGGAGTCCGGAATGGAGATGGCTCGGCGGTCCCACTTGTACAGCACAACAGCTGCATCCATGTGGCCCAGGGCACATGCCCACATCTAAAGAAGAAAAGGTAACTGACCCACTGGGAGACCTGCCTTCTCCTTTCTTACTAATGCAGTGGAGTCTGGTCTCAGCTCAAGGAAAAAGTCTTCTGATAAACAACATCATGACATACTCAAAGTCAGCAGATTACATTTATAAATGTCCCAACCCAACAAAAGGCCAACAGAGAGGACTGAATACATACTATTCTCTCCTACGACAGAGAAACCTCCAATTGACAAATAAAGCTGACAGTTTGTTTTCTTTTGATCTTTTTTTGTGACACTGACATCACTGCAGAGACAGAACAGCTTCATATACAAAGGAATCTCTGAGGTCAGAAACATGCAGACAGGACCAAAGGTTAGGAACAATAAAATCCATACTCCGAGTTGTAAACTGGCAGTTCTGGTTCTATCTGTTCTGGCTTTTTGCTCACCGAACTTCTCATTCATGATTCCAAGACTCCAGTGACCAAGATACTTTTTAACTTTACCACCTCTACAGTTAAACAATCACAGAGGACAATGTGAAAGAAGGCATATAAAGTCCTTTCCACACCATGATAGTGGAGACTAGATTCTGCATAAAACACTAACCAGAACCATCTGTCTGTCCCCCTTCCTTATGTTTCTCAATGACAGAGGTTTGTTCTGTGTGCTCTCTCTCAACAAAATGCCAGGAAGCTGATAGTACCATGTCTTACCATGTACGCAGCAGGAACACACAGAACACCTACTCTCCAGAGAGTGAAATGCTTTAGGAAAATAACACATCAGAAAGAAATCCCCAAAGGGCCCTCAGCTCTCTCAGAAGTTTCAAATCCTGCTCTTACCAGAGGAGTGCAGGAGAAATGATCCACATTCAAAGGGTCAACTTCCAGCTCCAGATCAATGCTGTCTGCATGCTTGGTGCTGCAGGGGAAACAAGAGAAGGAATGATGCTCTGTAGCTATGTCAGGATTATTGCCTAAGAACAGATTTATACAAAGCACCACACATATGCCCACAGCATGTGCATTTACTACAGACAGTGCCCCCACCACAGACATGAAGAGCATGATACATCCAGCGACTGGATTCGCTCTCAAGAGACAGGTCCCATCAGATCGGGGCATGGGAACAAGTTCAGGGGCTTGTCTCTTTGTACAAGACATCCAGAAATGTGGACTGAGCACAGTTTATGTATGCTCCTGCCATGCCTGTAGTGACACCCCACAGTCCAGCAGGCTGGGTCTTACCGCCATTTGATGAGGGTCTGGATGAGAGTAGCATAGCCCTGGGCAGCGGCCAGATGGAGCAGCGTCATTCCTCGGAAAGTCTTTGAATGGATCAAGTGTTTGGACTTTGCCCAGCACGCACGACTCATCATCTTCTCACACACCACCACCACGCGGCTCTCAAAGCAGCTGCCCAGGGTCCCAGTCCCAGAAACGCACTGAAACACCACACACATCCCAGTTTAACCATGGAGAGGAGCCACAGCTTGCCCTGAACAGCCAGCCTTCCACTTCTACGAGTACTGAGTGGCAAATGCGACCGAAAACCCACCGCTGTTAGACACCCACAAACCAGACTTGTTACCTAAGATAAACTATGACCCTTTTCAAACCCCACCCCCCAAAAAAATCTCTGCTAAGAAAGCACAAAGCTGTGTATGGATACAGAAGGGTTCATACCTGCACCTGTGTTCCACTGTTCCCATTCCCATTGCTCCCGCCTCCTACTCCTTGTTTGTGTTGCTGGGAGCCTGTCATTTCAGCCATTCTCCTCTCCATCTGCTCAAGTCGCTCCAATATGGACATCCTGAACTGGTTATCTAGGTTGGGGAAAGCCAGAGTGAGGACATGTCCATGGAAAGGAAGCTCAGGTTTTGACAGCCAACTACAGGAAGTCAAAAACAGCTATCCTGGAAGTGATAGAGATCTGCTCTGCTTGCAAACACACACACACTTGCCCTGCAGTATCCTAGCTCTTCAACTTCCTTCAGCAACCCTTTGGCTGCAATTCCAGAGAACTTCCTTACAGAAAACAGACAGAAAAATGAAAAATATAGGCAGAAGACAAATCCCTTTCCTTGTGAATCCAGCTGTATGCACACTACAGTAGGGGTTATGCAAAGTCTTTCAAAACACAAACTCTAAGCAGATATACCCATTCAGACAGCATTTCACTAGGATCACACCTGCCATTTTAGAGTCACCTCCTACTTCACAAGAGTCCTGAATTCAACCTGGCTTGTCTCCTGGAATAATGCAATAATGGTACCTGGAAGAAAAAGACTCCTCTTCTTACAAAAAGGAGCCTTTAACAGGGCACTTGCTCCCTCCCTGGCAGGCTCCCTTTCTTGGAAAACAGCTTCAGCCAAGTGCCAGAAACAGAACTACCAGAAATCAGCATATGGGCACTGACAATCCCCTGGAAAGCTGTGCAACTCTGGAGCCCTCTGGTCCCTGCAGAGGTCTCAGGGCTGTGTTACTCATTTTCCCCCTTGTTCCATTGTAACATAGCACTCTCCTATGGCTACTAAGGCTGGAGTGACAGAGCAGGGAGGTTCAGACAGATTAACAAATCATTGCTTAATCTGATGCCATAGAGATCAACTGAGGCAATGGTTCTCTGGATAGGGTCAGTCAGAGGGAATGGCTACAAACGCAGAGCTCCTTCTGTCCTGTGACCCATAAGGGATAAGATTCATGCAGCTCATGTGAAGCTGGGCAGGACTGTTTTGTAGATAGGGAACATTTAATGAATCTTGCTATCATGCTAAGAGCATAGTTAGTAAACTGTAAGGGTGAAACAGCCCTCATACTGTTCAGTTTCATGCATCCATAGAGATGGTGTGGGGGTGCAGAATACTCATAAATGCAGAACTGAGCCCACTGACAGCAAAAGGACTATGTGCACCAAAATAGACAAGCTCTGATGAAGTTTTAAACATGTCAGTCTTCCCCAAGAAGAACACAGAGCCCTCCCTGGAAGGCTGTAGGAGTACTCATATGCTGCACTCCAAGGCACAGCTCTCACTAGAAGGTATTGGAGAGATGTGGATCTCTGCTGTACTGCACTAAGGACCACATTGCAGATCACTGGTACAGGACTGCTCAGCTCCACTGGCTGGAGACACCCCCTTCTCACCAAGAGACTGCTGTGGTCTGACAGCAGGAGAGAGCTCCACTCCCTTCTGGCCAGCTTCTGCATCCCACTCTGGCTGCTCAAGAGCCAGGGTCAAAGAATTGTGGCCGGCACCTCCCATCCAGCCTCATGTCAAGAGAGGAGCTCACTAGTCCAAAAGATTTATTATTAGCGCCTTACTAATCCTTCAGTTGTCCCGTTAATTGCAAAGGGAAAGGACTGGCAGCTGTACCATGAAACACCCACGGCGCTGATGTCAGGGCCCCGTCCCCCAGCTGCGGCCAGCACACGGCAGCAGCACAAGCCCTGTTTGAATCTTTGTTCCAGGAGTGCTGCAGTGTGCTGCAGTGCAGTCCACACCGCTGTCTCCTCCCTCCCCATTGCCAGGCGGAGCACGTCCACTGCAGAGACTGGCAGAGACGTGCAGGCCTGTGCACACACAGCTGCGACAGCGCGGGCACCTGGAAATGCGGCCACGCTTGCGCTGCAGGGACCGGCTCTGCTCCGCACAGGTAACGCCACCCTCCCTAGCTGGGTACCAGCACTTGCATTTATCAGAGCTGAGAGCAGCTAGCCATGCTGGGTATCACACCTGAGCCCTCAGCCTTGTACAGGCACAAGCAGCATCTTTTTAAAAGAAGAGATTTGGCTCCAACTGGAGTAATAAACCAAACAAGCTCAGGGCTGCAAGCTTCTGGGATTTGCTCCTACTCGTTTAGGGGTCAAGAGAGAATAATTCTGTACACCTGGAAACTAAAGGAGAAAATAATTCCAGCAAAATGCAGAAGTACAGATTACTATTTGCCCCCCCCCTTATTTTTTTTCAATCTGAAACCACTGTGGAACAGAAATGGAGGGCCCTATGTTTGTGACTATTTTCCAGGCTCTGCTCTCTGTGCTCTATGATCTGTAACGAGTGAAGCCTCCACCTTTCCTGACCCAAAGCTGAAGATACTTCCTGTCAGTTTTTTGTCAGAAAACTAAAGTTACCGAAGGTACACCTCTCACCCACCATTGTCCTCAGGCAGAAACACTAAACCAAAGAAATGAAAGCAGGGAAATTTTCTTAGGAAACAGAATTCCAAACATCTGGTGCTCCCAGGTATTCCTATTCAGACACCTGGCAGTGCTCCTAGAAAATCCTAAGGGCAGGACTATCTGGTTCTGAGCAGATCAGGCATTTTAGAAATAGGCTGCTATTGGTAAAATGAGAAGTAGAAACAAAGATTCTGGACCGGCAGCATAGCATGGACAGAGCCAGAGCCCTCTGTGTCTAGAAGAGACCACCAGAATTTCCCCAGATCAGGGTGTGCCCCCAAAGGAGAAAGTTCCAGGTAAGTGGGACAGCAGGGTAGGGAACATGCCCTTAAGATGCCCATTTTCCAGGTGACCAAAACTGGTGCCTAAGCAAGCCACAACTGATGACAACTCCAAAATTATTTATGTATAGTGTTTTCATTACTCTCTAGTATCAAATTACACCAGGATGTCCCTTTCAAAAGGAACTGGTCCCTTGAAGTGCATGCACTGCACTAATCTACCAAAAAAATCCAAACAAAAAGCCCCAACAAACTAACAACAAAAACCCTACAACAAAAAAAACCCCAAAACAAACAAAAATGTCCAAACCAAACCACAAAAAAGAAAAAAGGAGGGGCAGGGGGCCAGGGAGGGAGTGTGAGAGAGAACACCTTCCCTCAAGGTTTCTCCTGAACTCAGCAACGAAGCAAAACGCTCCTCTCCCACCCCAGCCCTGAACACACAGCAGATTAGCAGCATTTTGGACCATATCTAGCCTTTTTCACACACTGCTGATGAGCCAACAACTGTACCTTGAAACACCTGAGAGAAGGGCTACAAGAGCCACAGGGCTGAATGTTGCAGCCATCACTCTGAGAAGTCCAAGACTGTGTTATTTCTTATTTTTCTAGTCAGAATATTTTCTCTCTTGCTCAGTTCAGGGGTCTCTGCAGGGCCACCTGCTTAAGAGGCACTGAAGTTACAGGAAGAGTTTCCACATTCTTGTCTTTTACAGCCAGCAGAGGATCTCATGACAAGCAAGTCTCTTGGACTGCACTGAAGATGAGAGCTCAACAGCATAAAAATCACTGTCCAAATAAGCTTTTCTCCTGCTACATTTTACAGGAAATCTAAACAGTCCAAGGAAATGTTTTGCACTGGAAGCACCCTCACTCTGTCCAAAGGCAACAAAGATCCACATGGATAGAAACATATTCACATATTTAAGATTTTGCCCAAAAATTCTGCTTTTGATAATAGAATTTAATACCTTTTTGCAAGCTAAAAGGTTAGACATTCCAATTTGTGCATTTATTGAGTTTTTCCATTACATATCAATCTAAGAAATATTTTAATGTTCTTTAGGAAACTACAGAGACTGTTTCTGAAGGTGTTCTTCAAGGCTTCCTCCACCAAAGGTGATGAAAATAACCACACTTCTGTATCTCCAAGACACAGAATAATTACACAGAAAATATTCTGAACACTGTATCTTTCATGGAAATTATTCTTCTTAAATTTTAACAGTATCAATGTAACACCAAAATTACTTCTCACTGTACTTCCACTAGCATAACAAGGAGAGGTGGTGGCAACCTGAGGGGAGCTGAAGTGTCCCAGCAGGGAGGGGCTGAGAGGTCAGATTTTGACCAGTACTAAGCAATTGGTTTGAGTTTCATACTCACCTCCCTAAAAAACACAAACCATCTTTTAAGTGCAGAACAAGCTTCATTTTTATCTGCATTGTGAGAGAGCCTACTACTGATCACAGTTAGTGACAGCAGGTAATGCACTGAACATATCTAAAGGTGCAGAACAATTCTGGTACAAATCCTCCAAGGATACAGGGTTGCTTATACCAGCATGTTACAGTTTGTATGCTTGCAAAGTTACACCCAAACAACCTGGATATTGTTTAACATTACGAATTTGTTTCATTTGTTTCAGGGTTGTTTTAATCCAGCGGTGTTTTCTGAACCCAGATCCCTTCACAACGAATTTAAAGCAGAACTGTACCAACAGCTCAATAAGCCACCACAGCAGGCACAGAGAGTGGAAAATACAAGGAACAGAGGTGTTAGTTTCATCTCCAAGATTCTAGAAGCCACACCTCCATTTTCTCCCTCAGCGTTCTCCAATAAATACTGAATTTCCTCAGTAAGAATCTGAACAGATGCCAGCCATTTACGTGACCCAAGTTTCCACTGGAGGCTGCAGAAGCACGTGCCTTGTGCAGCCTGGTAACAGCTCCTGGCTGCACAGACCCTGTGCTGACAGGGGAGATAAAACACAGCACTTGCAAACACTTCACCTACACCCCGCGAGCCCCTCCTCTGCACAGCCCTCCTCACTAACCCAAAGCCTCTTCCAACAGCAGAATTTCTGGTTTTAAGCTGTGCACGCAGTGTCCCCCCATGGGCAGGCACAGCTCAGAGCACTGCCTCTGCCCACACTTTATTACAACAGGTAGTAAAGGCAGTAAAGGCACACCATCAAACATCAGTTCCGCACTTCCTTTGTGCGGCACCCAAAACACCACCATGGCCCAGGGCACAGAGCTGAGAGAACAGCAAGGCACAGCAGTAAGGGACAAGCCCTCCTCTGCTTAACAGGCCAATTTTAAAAAATGAGCACAGAGAGATGCTTTTCTAAGCTCTGCACACTGCTGTACCAGACAAGAACACATCCCAAAGGATCTTTAGTTCTTTTGCCAAGCAAGCTTCACACAGCAAGAAACTGTCTGTGCCACACACAACTTGGCAGTGCAGCCAGAACTATTACAGGGGAAATACTGCTGAAAATACAGATGAAAAGCAAATTGGCAGTTCTTAGTTGCAAGCAGTTATAACAATACTTGCTCTTTTTTCACACTCCCCCCTGGAGGTTTTTGCCATGCTGTACAACCAAAATAACAGTATCTGCCTGGAAGGACTAAAGGATGACGGTCCTGATCACATTCCACTGGGGCTGCATCTGCCCAGCATTAATTATTCCCCCACAGATTTCTAAACACTGAGCCAACAGTGGTGTGTGAGACCTGCATCTGCACGTGTTCCCAAGCACTGTGTTTAGATACTCTGGTGTGGAGGAGCCACTCTGAGGGCTTTGACTTCTCAGCCTGTGCTGCTTCTTTACCAGCAGTTTCTGTGTTAAATCGTTCCCTGCATGAGCACACACAGACTGAACTGAACAAGTGTGACAGCTGAACACTGTAAAAAAAGCCATGCAGCATGAAGACGTTTTTCTGTTTTGCAGAGCAAGCCAGAATTCTCTCACCATATTCTCTCTTCCAGCACAAGCTGTGGGTGGGGATGGAAGCAGTCTAAGGCCACATCACTCACAGTACCACTGCTCTGTTTCTATTTTGCAGATCATCTGTCCCTGGTCTATAAAATCTTGCTCAATTCTTCTGTACAGTACAAATCCCGAGCATCTTTAATGTTGCAGTATCAAGTTGATCATTTACTGCTGATTTCTGAGACGGCATTGTTGCAGGAACACCCATTTCTGAAATTAAACTGTGGTTATATCCTCAACACCACTTATGAGAACCCCTCTTTAGCAATAAGTTGTTACAGGTCATGGTCTCTACCAGCAAATGAAAGCATTTAAAATTCATATTCTAGGACTAATGCATGCCTATGTCAATAAGGCAGGTCACTTCCAGGGCTCTTGATCAGTGAGAAATGCCACAACTACCGAGGTATGAGATGAGGAAAACACTCTATTGTACACTCTGAGCCTAAGCAGCAGCTGAAGAAACCTCATGCTTTTACCCAAGAAATGAAAGCCACTGGACATGGGCAGGAATGATGAAATCATCCAGACCTGCACACACAGGTACTGTCAGTGATTTTAAGCCATTAATTCACCTGCCAAGGCATGACTTCTTACTGCCAACACTTCTCCCATAGCTCTTCCAGTGCTGTAGGACTTCAGCTAATACTCCTGTGCCATCTGAGATTACTCTGTTCCTCTGTGTCACCCCCAGTAGCCAGTGCTCCTTCAAAACACAGTACTTCTCTACTTTATCATGCCATTACTACCAAAGAGAAGCAGGAGGGTTGCTCAGGCTGACTTCTTCCCCAAGTGGCAGTCTCTATACCAACAGCAATAAAGCACTTGCTGCCCTATTTTTCAGGCTTCTCTTCCCCAAGGCTTAGGGAGGGCAAGATTTTAATGCTATCCAGGAACAGCTGCTTCAGGAAATGAAGGTTTTAAACATGCCACATGTATTTTATATATTTTAGAGGTAAGGCACACTGATAAAGACATCACTTCTTGCGCTGTTTTGTAATTTGTATAAAAATTGGGCTGCTTAAGGTCAGTCTCTGCACCTCAGGTCAGAAACCGATCAGATGGGTGCCAATACTATGAAAAATGTACAGCAAAAATGCTCTTGAATGTATGCAAAGAGCAACAGCCTGGGAGAACATGTTGTGCTGCTGCTCACCTGCTCAGTGCTACTACCCAGGGCTCCTGGAGATTTCCTCCTCCAAGGGCTACATGCTAAAGGGGCTACAAACAGGAAAAAAAGCATTTCATGACATACTATGCAGTATCTGTGCTTACAGTACTGTGTATGGTATTTATGTATGCACAGGGTAACAATTCTAACCCAAGTTTTCTCTCATAACATCTGCAACCTCAAGAGTCAAAATACTCACACTGAAATCACCACACAGAAGAACAGCATGCTATAAAATGTCCTCTATTTACTGCAAAGTTGGATAAATAGGAATTGCTGTGAGCTACAAAACACTGAAGCACTGGAACAGGTCAGCAAGCAAGACAGAGACCTCCTTTGCTGGAAGCTTTCATCAAGTCTGACATCAGTCATGTTTACCCCATCTAAAACTGCGAGCAGTCCACACAGTCTCCTGATGTCCTCTTCCTAGTCCCGCTCTTTCTGGCAAAGCACGCTGCAAAACAAGTTTTCCAATAACGTGGCGCGGAGCAGACGTGTGCTTCCAGCATCCCTAAGATCCCCAAAAAGGTCTGGGCTACCGACCTCCTGTGCCTTGCCAGCTCAGAACACGAGGCTGTGAGCTGGAGGCGCTCCGATGTAATGTGTCCTGCTGTACACGTGATGCTACAATTAAAGTGCTGCCACAACTCTGAGCCTGCATCGCAACATCACTCGGGAGGGGCTGAGGACCAACAAGGAGGGCGAGCACATGAAAACACGACCGCGTCCCGCGGCTGGGGCACAGCGAAGCGGGGCACAGCGAGCAGCAAGGCGTGCAGTCATTGTGGAAGTGCAGCGGAGTGAGGCACAACACAGAAGCATGCAGATTTAAACCCAAACAAGCACTGCGCAACACTATATCCTGCAATACTTACTGAAAGCAGTACTTTGTCACATGTGCACGTCCACCTGCAACGGCCGGGGGTCCCGGACCCCTCTGTTGTCCCTCTACCTGCTTCCAGGTAAATAATGTGACAACACCTGGCACCAGAGGACTGACCTGGGAGTCTACAAGGCATCGGCGGAGTCTCCAGCCAGCATCTGGCGCAGACCCCGCAGCAGGGGCGGGCAGAGCAGGCTCCCCCCAGACCTGCTTGTCGTCTCTCGCATCCTCGCAGCCAACTGGAGCCGCGCCGTCCTGTCGCAGCGCCGGCGGGTCTCAGCGGTGCCCCCCCCGCGCCCCGGCGGCCGCAGCGGACGGGCTAATGCTGGCCGGCATAGCCGGGGCTCGGGGCGGCCCGGCCGGCCGCGGCGGAGGACGAGCCCGGGCGCCGTTCAGCGGCCGCGAGCATCGCTGCCCGAGCGCTGGGGCCGCGGGGCCGGGGTCGGCAGCGGGCTACCGGGGGCAGGGGCCGGCACGCGGGGACGGGCGGACCGCTCCTCGCCCCGCGCCCGCCCCGGGGCCGGCGCCGCCCCAGAGCTCGCGGCCGGTCCACGGCTGCCGCCCGCCCCCCGGCTCGCCCTGCGCCGCGACAAACACCCCGGGGGCGGCGGCGGCCGGCGAAGGCAGTCCCGGGCGGAGGGTCAGGCAGGGACCGGGAATCGGCGGCCGCCGCGGTCACCCCGGGCGCGCCCACGGAGCCATCCCGGAGCCCGACACCCTCTCACACCCGCAAGTCCCGGAGGGCCGGCACCTGCCCCGGGGAGCCCGGGCACTTCGCGAGGCGAGAGCAGTGGTGCTGGGTCCCGCCGCCGCCCTCAGCCCACGCCGGGGCCCCCCGCCGCCCCCATGGCGGGACGCCGGCCGCGTCCGACGGGCTCCCCGCCCCGCGCTCAGCGCCGGCCCGGTGCGGCTGCGGGCGGGCGGCGGCGGCTGCCGCCTCCCATTGTCTGCACGGCGCGGCCGGGCGGGCCCTGCCCCGCTCCCGCTCCGCTCCGCTCCGCGCCCGCCGCCGGGCCCGCCCCGCCCTGACGTCACCGGGCCCCATTGGCGGCCCCGCCGTGTTTACAGCGGCCCCGCACCGGGCACCGACCCAGCGACCGACCGACCGACCGACCGACCGCCCCCGGCGCGCCCCGGAACGTGCCGCACACGGGACGCGCCATCCCCGAGTCACCTTCCCGCTCATTCGCGCAGTTCTCCTCATTTCGCCACACGCACAGTGTTTGAACTTTTTCCTCTAATAAGGCAAATTTACAGGACATTAAAAGCGGACAGAATTTCGGAGACTGTGCGGGCTCCCGGGCAGACTCCTCGGGGCAGCAGGGCAGTCAGTCATCGGCCCGAAAACAGGCACGGCTTCCCAGAGGAATCCCGCGTCTGACCATGAAGTCAGGCTGGCCCAGAAAACAACACTGCATAGGAAATGAAACAGTCCTTGCCTCAATTCAATCACATTATGTTCAAAATGGAAAAGGACAGTCTGGGAAATGCAGTCAGAGCAGTAGGAGACTGGGTCCCTGAAACAGTGTCCTTAATAATAGTGCACAAAAGGGAAAAGTCAGCAAGTACATGTCAGCAGGAATATAACAGAAACAACAAAGCCTCCATACTACACAGGAGTCAGTAGAGGGGAGGATGAATAGAAGCTTGTGAAGTTTACTGGATAGCTCCTATCAAGATATCTGTGTCCTCTACCAATGCTCATGTACAAGCCGTACCACAGCTTTGTAACATGGTACAAAACATTCATCCCTCCTCCCAGAGAGAACCCAAACAGATAATCTTTTATGGTGACATCCAAGATGTAAACACCAGTCACCTTTCCCCAAATGGAAAGAGGAGTGAAAAACAGTGATACTGTTTATCAACATACACTTTTTTCCTATCGAAAGTCTCTTATGGCTGCAAAACATTCACTGATACTGAACACATCTCTCCTACCCGACTCTGGTGTCCTGCACCTTGTCACATGCTAAGAAGGGCATCTGGTCCCACTAAACAGACATGTGCTGTGGGTTTTGGAGATGAACATTACCACCGTACAGGAATCATGCACCTGTCAAACTGTGAAATGCCACAGGTAGCACACACACGCTGTTTGCTCACTGATGATCCCACACTCAAGTGAGAGTCTGGATAGCACCGTTACGGCCACGTCATACTAACACAAGTGACACAAAGCATCACCCCCCCCCCCCCCCCCCCCCCCCGGTTTTTTTTATGTTCTCCAGCTGGGAAAGACAGCCAGATCACAAACTGAGAACCCAGCAGTGTTGAAAGGCTGCCTGTCAGGTGCTCCTGCGTCAGTGCCATTTACATTCAGTACCAGTCACACCCTTGTCCAACCCATACACACTTGACTCATCAGTACACACATGGCCTGCCCCTATTTTTAGGTTCTCTCCTCTTTCCTGCAGATGCATAAGTGTAATGCCAACAGCACTCAGAGCCATTTCCCTGGAATTTCTGATCAGGTCCCATGCCAAGGAAACACCATCTCTACAGATACTTTATGAAAGCAAAGGGTTCTGCAGAGGGCAAACACACGTGCTTTCCACTGGGAATCTGTACTGAAATGCCTTTATAATTTGTTATGCATCTGCCATGAGATCATCTCTGCCTTTTAGCTCAGCCTTCAGTTCTTCAAGCTTCATTCGACTTTTTTTTCCTTAAAAGTATCTTTCTATAGACAATGAATGAAAAGTGAGGTCAAAAAGCTATAAAAGCAGACAATGGCTTCTGAGAACTGAGTTTTACATAGAAAACAGAAAAGGCTGCCAAGTTGATCAGCAGAGATCAGGATCACATGAGAGTGCTTTCTTTATGAGGAAAAGGTTTACTTTGAAAAGAAAGAATGCCACTATTCTAATTAACTAGAAAAAATGCAAGAACATCAGCAGCTGGTGTCAACTGTCCATTTGTAAAAGACCTAACTCATCCATGGTGTGAAATAAGGAAAACTCAGAATAAAACGAGTATATCTGTATAGTTCAGAAGAGGGTGCACAATCCTTCATGGCACAGCAGACACTGATGAGGGAAGGAGCCCTTCAGAGGATGGCACAGAACATGCTGCCTTCAAACTCCTTCTCTGCCCATTCCTAGACTTGACTCAATTCAGTCCTGGAAACAGGAGCATGGTGGGAGTTGGTCTCACAACCCTTCCCAATCATTAGCAGGACTGCTCCTTGATCCCAAAGACCAGTACCTGGGTTGTGCTCAAAAAAAATAAGTGATTTTTGTCACTGAAAACAGAGTCCACATAAAGAGTGATTTTGACTTTATTTTAGAGAAATTTATGGAAGGGAATTGTTTATCTAAACTTAGATGAGATGGAAATTCCTTGTTCTTTTCCCAGGGTGTTCTTGGAGTATGGCTGTTAACTCTATCTCTCTGGCAGTGGTCATTCCAGCTGGAATCATGAACTGCACTTTAACAATACAGTGCAAAGGAACTCAGAGTGTTACACTGAGTTAATTAAAAAGAATTTTTAAATTCTAGTCAGCATTTTGTGACTACAAACACTCCTCGAAAATCTTCCCTCAAGACTACGGAACAGTCAGGAAGGCAAGGATTTTAAGCAGGGAAATTAAAGCAAACAGAGAAGTCAGGGATTTGTGTATTTATTCAATTGATAGAATCAACTCACACTAGTTTTTACCTTGGCTAGCTAAGCTAACATTTGTTCTCTAACAGTAAATGAGAAGATGTAGCTGGTCCTTTAAATAACAGTGTAATTTGCTCCCTTTGGAGCACTGCGCATCAAGGCAGAGGCTTCGGATAAGTCATGGTTACTGTAATTATTCAGTCTTTTTCCCTGAAGGGCCTCTGCAATGCAGTGGTCCTCTTACCTTTTTTTTCCCCTCCCTGTTAGCAATGCCCTAGTTTGTTCACTGCTGCAGTCCCCCTCCCTTCCACCATCACCACAGCATAACAACCTCTAATTGAGAGCTGGGCTGCTAACCAAGAGCACCTAGAGAAACTGCAGGGACACCAGAGACAGCACTCACAGCCACCTTCTCAGCTTCTCTGAGCTCAGCAACACTGAGGGAACTGTCAAACAAGGGATTCAAACCCTACCCACTTGGCATGCCAGCCCTGGAGAGACTGCTAACAGCTGAGTATCAATCACCATCACACGCTATCAGCTACACTCCACAGGCAGCGGGAGGCCTCAGCAGCAATGAAAAGCACCTACAGACTCTTAAATCCACACAAGTCAAGCAAATTTGATTCTGATGCTGAACATAAGACTTTGTGTACATTGTTAAGAGCCAGTTCTATTTCTGTTTGCAACTGTGACTCTGCAGCCACATCACAAACCTCTCTCCACTCTGCAATACCCACAGTGCTCTCAGTGCTCTGGGTCTCCATGCTTCTCTTTGGAAATGTACCATCCTAACTTCTTCAGCATGTTCCCCTTGTACATGCCTCACTATCTCCTAATTTTCTGCTTAAATAAGCACACATTTTTCTAAACAAGCTCAAGTTTCAGAGTGAAAGAAAGGCAATTCCTGGGTAAATCCTTCTGTCCATCTAGAAACTGGGCAGTATGATCAGCTTTCTATTCAGACAAAAAAAGCCCTCTCCTTTGTCACCTTGTTTAAAAGGCAGAAGCATTTTAATCACACCAACTGAACTAATAAGACTTTTCAGTGAGAGGATTTAAATAACATCACCACAGCCATTCCTGTCAGGACAAACCTGCTCTGCTCCATCCCTCCACAGCAGGAGCTGCTCTGTCATTCAGAGTTTTATATTTGGTCTGCTTTCTTAAGGAATATCACAAACTTCTTACCGTCCAAGGACAGCCAGTCATGCTGGGAGGAAGGCAGGGTTGGCAGAGCTCTGGCTTTATATTCAAATACCACAGAATTGGAGATGATCTGATTGTTGAAGGCAACTTGCAAAGTCACAAGCCCAGTGTCATGAGCTGAAAGAAAAATACGTGTTTTAAGACAAAGAACTCCCTGCAGAAACCCCCAGCTAGGAACAAATTATCCTGTGGCTATCCCATGTGCTAAGTATTGGGCTGACGGGTGCTGGCAGGGTGCCAAACAGTATTTTTGTGAGTAGACAATTCAAAAGTCAAAAATACCAACTGGTATATTCAAACATGGAGATTTTAAGCTTAAAAGTCATCTAATGGGATGTTCTGGCAAAAGGCAGAATCACCTATGTTTCTAAAGACTGAGCAGCCTCACTGCATTTCCCAGTGGAAAGCTGAGGCCTAGCAATGAAACCAAGTTATTCTGCATCCACTTGAAGTCATAGACTGAGGGCCATCACTATTGAAAATCTCAGTGGGGAGATTAGAGGTGCTCCCATGCTGTAAGCAGCAAAGGGCAAAATGTAGGCAAATCGAGTCAGCAGAGCAGTGAGTACACGCTGAATAACAGCTCTTCTTTAATCTGCTCTTTCAAAATGAAAGGAATGCTTAGAATTATTTTAAATAATTTCAAATAATTATTTTAAAGTTAATTCAGAGACTCTAAATAGTATTTGTTGTGATCTGTTGTGATGAATCAAGATGCCAAATTGCTGTTCTCACACTAAATTGCTCAGAGAAAAAGGAAAATCTTCTCGATGCCTATGCACTTTTGTACGTATATATGACACGATGAGGCTCTGAAACCACCAGATGTAGGAGAACACCGCTCCTTACCTGGGCAGTAGCAGCGCAGTACCCCTGGCTGAATTAAAGATGCAGGCACTGAGATCTGATCAAACAGACAGCTGTAATTATTGCTGGCTTCCTGCCACGGGCCGGTAATCAGGACTTTTACTCCTCCCTGTGAGGGAAAAAAAGGGAGAGACCCAAGGATGACAGGAGAGGCCACGGCGGGGAGGAGCGCGGCCGAACGCGCCCGGCGCCCCTTCCCCGCGGCCGTGCTGCCCTCGGGCGGCGGCCGCCAGCAGCGACACAGCCGGGCACGGGCGGCGGCCGCCGGCAGCGACACAGCCGGGCACGGGCGGCGACCGCCGGCAGCGACACAGCCGGGCACGGGCGGCGGCAGCCGGCAGCGACACAGCCGGGCACGGGCGGCGGCAGCCGGCAGCGACACAGCCGGGCACGGGCGGCGGCAGCCGGCAGCGACACAGCCGGGCACGGGCGGCGGCAGCCCGGGGGTACGAAGCCAACCCGGTGCCACCCTCAGCCCGGTGCCACCCTCAGCCCGGTGCCTCTCTCAGCCCGGTGCCACCCTCAGCCCGGTGCCGCCCTCAGCCCGGTGCCGCTCTCAGCCCGGTGCCTCCCTCAGCCCGGTGCCACCCTCAGCCCGGTGCCACCCTCAGCCCGGTGCCTCCCTCAGCCCGGTGCCTCTCTCAGCCCGGTGCCGCTCTCAGCCCGGTGCCGCTCTCAGCCCGGTGCCTCCCTCAGCCCGGTGCCTCTCTCAGCCCGGTGCCACCCTCAGCCCGGTGCCTCTCTCAGCCCGGTGCCGTTCTCAGCCCGGTGCCTCTCTCAGCCCGGTGCCACCCTCAGCCCGGTGCCACCCTCAGCCCGGTGCCTCTCTCAGCCCGGTGCCGCTCTCAGCCCGGTGCCGCTCTCAGCCCGGTGCCGCTCTCAGCCCGGTGCCTCTCTCAGCCCGGTGCCGCTCTCAGCCCGGTGTCGCTGCCAGCCCGGTGCCACCCTCAGCCCGGTGCCTCTCTCAGCCCGGTGCCTCTCTCAGCCCGGTGCCGCTCTCAGCCCGGTGCCGCTCTCAGCCCGGTGCCTCTCTCAGCCCGGTGCCGCTCTCAGCCCGGTGCCGCTCTCAGCCCGGTGTCGCTCTCAGCCCGGTGCCGCTCTCAGCCCGGTGCCTCTCTCAGCCCGGTGTCGCTGCCAGCCCGCTGCGGCCCTCCCGGTACCGGCCCGGGCCTGCCGAGCTCGCCCCGCCCGCAGCCGCTCGGCAGAGGCCGGGCATGTCCGGCCGCGGCCCCATCACCCTCACGGGGCCGCATCCCCCGAGAGCCGGACAGCACTGCGGGGACACGGAGACCGGCCCTGTGCAGTTATTGCACAGCTCCGAACAGACACAACAGTGCTCCAAGGCCGGGCCTATAAAAACAAACCCCCCTTTTTTAAAAATTCAGAGTAACCTTCTCTTCCCATCAGTGGCTCAAACCCCTTTCCTCACACATTCCTTCACATCAGTAAGGCCTGTGCTGCTGCCATTTCCAGCTTATGAGGCATGTGACCGATTTTGGAGGCCAGTGAGATGGAGGGAAATACTGAACTCATTAAGGCTGTGCAGGCCTTGAATTATTCTACTAGGAACATCAAAGACAAATTTAAGGAACAGCTCCAGTTTGCAAACTCTACTGCTCTACTGGGCCTAGGCAGCACCATGAAGCGATCATGTGAGAAAGACCTGGCTTTCAATGAAACAATACCTTTCTGTTCAGGTGCTTCCTAAGTGAAGAAAGGGCCCTGTCAGGATAATGAAGTACTTAATTAAAAGTACACTCAGACATGCAAGCGTCCTTGAATGCTCTGACTTCGAGAAAAACACTTTAAAAGCCTTTTCAAAGCTTTTACAAAACAGTTCCCCTGGACTTACCTCAGGGTAAGACCATTCTGGTGAATAATCCGTCACCATGAACAAGCGCCCACTCTGCTGCAGCAACCCCAAAGTGCCTTGTGCGGCAGCTGCCGAGACCACCTCAGCCACGTGCATGTATGCCATGGTGCTGGCTCCGTTCTCCGTGCTGCTGAGCTGCATGTTGGCTTGCTGAGGGCTGCAGCAAGGAATGCACATTTCCGCCTGGTTGTACGTCGCTCTGTTACTGTCTTCGGGCTGAGACAGTCCAGCACTGTCCCCTGACACCAGCTGGTGTCCATACAGAGCATTGCTCCCACCTTCTACTGATATGAAATCATTAATTAGATCAGAAAACTGGTTGCTGAAGGAGATGTCAAAGTGGTCTAAGTTAAGCTCCATGTTGGAGGAGTTATTTAAGCTAGGATGGGCCACGGGATAGAGTCCTTGTACCATGTTTCCTTGGAGAATAGGGAGGTTGTTTCCGTTCCTGATACCCCCGTTGGCCTCAGGCTGCAAGTAGTGTTCTGTGTTGCAGGCTTGAAGATCCCCTGATTTAAGTAGATTTTCATTTCCTTCTGCCTGCTGGGAGGTCTCCATGGGAACTTCAGCTTCTGCAGTCATAGCCTGGAAGTTTGCTTGGAACTGCATGAGCTGGAGAGAAGAGGTGGACTCTATTCTGGTTTCCACTGTGCCGTTACAGTTGGAAGTGGTTTGGGACGAGGGCTCTGTTTTCACACTGGAGATTCCTAACGTGTTCACAAATGAGCTACCTGTGTCATTCAAATTGTTGTGAGCGTTTTGCTCAAGGGGAAGAGGTTTGCTGGCATCCTGCAGAAAGAAGCTGGGGGAAGGGGTCTGATGGACATGAGGGCTCTGGACGGTCTGATTGAAGCTGGAAGAATAGTCCTTGTTGGAGTCAATGGCACTGAAGTCCATCTGCTCCAGGGTGGTACTTGGGCTCAGACCTCCTCCAGATGGAAGTAAACCTGAACCAGTACTGAGTGTGAGAGTGTTAGATGCGGAAGTGGAGGAAAATGCTTCTTTGGACATCTGTTGTTCGAAAGATGTGTCCTCAGTTTTAATTTCTTTTGTGAGGGTTGTATTGAAGTTGAAGCTACGTTCCGTCGTGGGTGACTGCCTTATGTTGGTATTGATGCTTTCACTTTTAATACCTCCTCCACCATAAGTCTGCCCTTGCTTGGGATTGTTAAGAAAACAGTCTGGGTCAAAATTCATGGTGGTTTCTGGAATTTTCCTATTTCCTTCTAAAGTTGTGGAGAGCACAAGTTCCTCAGAGACAGTGCTGGGGAGCATCGACAAGGTCTCTGAACTGCCAGTCGTTGGAAAAGCAAACTTGTGTCCATCTGAACTCACAGCAAGTACCAGTCCTTGTGCAGCTGCATCAGAGGACAGAAGGTGTTGATTTGGGCCAGACGTGGGTGACATGGTGTACACAGCTTCACTGGTGACTTCTGACATAAATACGGTGGCACTTTGTGACAAACTTCCCATAACTGATGCTACAGCCATACTGGACACACCAGTGACAGCTGGGCTATCTGCCATATCTGGGTCGCTGTTTAACCCACTGCTGATGGACACAGGAGAATTCTGGGTCGTGTCAGGGACCTCCACCTGGTTGGTGGAAGAAACCTCAGTGCTGTTTTGATGGAGCAGCACTGGTTTTGCCACTTTGCCGTTCCTCTTCTCTCGGCTGGAGGCCTTGCCGTGACTGTGCTCATTCTTGCCTTCAGAGACATCGTTATTTTGTACCTCTGAATGGGTGCTGTACCCACCTGTCCTTGGTTCAACCTTTGGTGATATGATGCGGTGTTTGGCACTGTTACACTTGTGATGCACACTGCTTCCTGCCCCTGTGCCAGAAAACAACAGTATTTGCTGTTCAGTAAATACAAAATTAGGACAATGTTAGTTGTGTATCTCGTGGCTGTAGCAAGGGACAAGCTATGCTGGTGCATACATGTGTGAGAGTGAGTGAGCAAACACATGAGAGAGCAGGAGAGACCTTGGAAACAAAACAAATTTCTCACCAGTACCAGAAGTACAGATCCTGTATAATGCACAGATCCACTGCATACAATGACAGCAACCTCACAACAGGCACATAGGCACCCCCACCCTCACCCCATGTAGCACCTGCCCCCTTCCTCCCTATCCCCATCAGGCAGAGGGGAACTGGCATCTGTGACAAGTTTCAGAGTTATTTAAATGTGCCTCATCTCAGTGCAAAGTCTGCAGAGCAAGTGTTGCTGTTGTCAGCTGTGGCACAGGGCCCTGTTCCATCTGCCCCACGGACAAGACCTTAGCCCCTGGAACACAAATGCTCCGCTCTCCACGCTGGGTGATGTCAGGAAGTTTGACAACCACTCTTGGGGCACGGATGCTGACCAGTAATCTGGAGGTGACAGATGCCATGTCGTGCCCCTGTCCCTGGCATCACCCTGATGCTTAGACTGTGGCCCACATCTTCCTGTCATCACTGCGTCTTACAGTTGTCAATCAAATTATTAAAGAAGTAACCCATTAGCCACACAAAGTGTTCTTGCCCTCCCATAAGGATGGTGATGTGTTTCTCTGACTCTCAGTCATTCCTGTGCTGACAGACACACTGTACTCTGAGAGGAGCACACTCAACACACTGGAGCTGCTGAAGACTATTCAAGCAAGGGCCACCAGAAGAAAATCTTCCGTGAATTAAACCAGCCAGCACCTTTACTGGCCTGTAAAGGTAGCATCACCTGCATTCCTGAGAGCTTGTAATCAGGCAGGATGAAGTAAACAATTCTGTCTGCAAAGGCACCCTAGTCACAAACTCTGCTGGCAGGGACTGCTTTTGCTGTTTAAAGAAGAGCCGCCCATGAATTTTTGATGTTTCTTTCCTTAATTGATTAATTTTCCCTAGAATGAGGTAAGAACATTAATTACAGAACTGTAGAATGATTGAAGGGGGGAAGAAGCCTCCTCACTATAGCTCATGGCTACAATTACAAATGCCATCTTCTGGGCAACATAAAGCATCCATGTAGCCATTGCAATTTGCTAAATCTTTTGTTGCTTGCCCTTGAAAGGGAACTTCTCTATATTATGTGTTCAAGATTTGAATGAGGTCACTTAAAGTAGTTCAAGATAGTGCTTTTGAGACTAAATACAATATTAAATCTCTCTATTCTCTGAGGTATAGAAATTAACAGGAACAAGGGAAAGGCTTTCATGCTGCTGTATTTGTGGATGACAGTAAGGGATTGGGAATGTGTGTGTCAATGTGCAAGCCAGTTACAAAACAAAGCAATAGTGTTATGTTAAAAAGCACTGAGCAGACTTAGCACAAGACAAAACATCAAAGGGAAGAATAAAAGGATTCATGTTCAGATCTGCAAGCCTGGATCAAATGCTGAGCCTTAAGGGGTGAATTTTAATCCAAACTCAGGTATTTCAGAGGTCATCATTCTTATTTAAGCCTTGATTTTATAATGCAACTGCTCAAGAAAAGAAGAAAAAATAAACCCTTTGAAGCACTGACAACTTTCCTTTATAAGTTTTGCTAAAGACTAGTTAATGTGTCACATACTCTATTAGACCAAAGTGCTAGAAAGGAGCAGCTATAAAGCAGATGAGTTGGAAAGTGAATCACTGAGCTTCCCACTGTCTGTGGGAAATGCTAACACTAAGGATGCTGTTCCTTGCTGCTGCAGCGTCATCCAAAACAAGGTCATCTCCTTTAACAGGAAAGAGATCTGTATTTTCATGATACCTAAATGGGACCTGTCTTATCTCAGTGATATCTTGCAGTTAACCACCTGAGCAATTCTCCAAAAAAGTGAGCCGCAGGGCAAGGAATTCAGAGGGTGAAGTTAGATGAACATTAGATTTTGAGGCTTTGGTAACAGATTTTGCACATGTAGAAGAGAATATACCTTTTTGAGCAGCCCACGTATGGACTGCATTTATTAGAAAGCATTGACATTTTCCCCGAAGTTTCAGCTGCATCTTTTTATTCTCGAGACTTCTCCTGTCAGCTCTGAGCTCATTGTGTCCCAGTGTTTCATGAGACAGCATCTTTATCACCTCAGTATTACAAACTCTAGTCCCAGACTGGATGAAGCTGAGTCACTGTGTGCCCTCCTGAGGTACTCACCCAAGGTACCAGTGCAGAGACAGTTGTGTGTTCGAGGCTGGGGCTTGGTCTGGTGGCTATCGAGGATCTGCTGCACGAGCTGTTCCACTGAGAACCCTGAACTGCTGTTGCCATTGCTGCATGTCCACTTGATGCCATGAACTGCAAAGAGAACAGTAAAATTTCCCATCAGAAACTGCACAATCAAGCCAAAACTATCAAAAGCCACTCCAAATTACCAGCAAAAATCCATTCCTGCTGCTTTCTGTCAGAACTGAAAGGAGACCTATAAAAAGCAGCAGTAATGGATACTGGTTTACTATTCTCTGCTCCTTGGTATCAACAGGCTTCCAAAGGCAATTCCTGAATTAGGTATATATAGAGGGAAAACTCCTCAGTAGAGTACCTGGCTCTATTTCAGTCTTCTGCTAACAGGGACTCTGAACCTGCAGCAACTCTCTGTAGTGCCAGCAACCTTTACTGAAAACCCAGAAACAACAAAAGACTTGGTTCCACTGGAGTAAAGCAGCATAATTCCAGAGAGTGTTTTGGAATCTTTTTCTGTCTAATATGAAAACGAAATCAGCTTTATAGTAAAATCAGCAGCCAAAAATACACCAGAGTAACAGCAAACGCAAACTTTCTGCCAGGTCTTCATTGTCAGATCCCGGGTAGCAGCAGTGAGGGCTGACTCATTTTTTGGGAGTGACTAACAGACACTGTGTGAGTTCCTCCTCAGACTTGGATGACCTTTTAGTAATTTGGGAAAACGGACAGGTGGGTGATGTTACAGAACATGCTGCAAACTGAAGCTCTTTTCTTGAGAACTCTCTGGGCCTGTTAGCTATTTAAATAAGAATGCTAGACTGCATGCAGATACATGATTTGAATAAAGGCTCCCTCTCAGAATATTTTAGTTGCAGAATTTCCTATAACAGTGATATTTGTAACCCGACTTAGAAAGGAAATGGCACTTATAAAATATTTTATCCATAATAACTGACTCAAAGCATCCTCTGCCTCCTTTAATGTCTCTCTGAGCAATTTATATGTGCATATTATTTATTTATCCTTTAAATGCACCACAGCTCATGTGCATATTTTGCAAAGTGCTGATAAGTGACAACATAATTTCCAAGGTGTCCTCATGCCTGGCAGCTTCTTTTCAGAAGTGTCTTTGCCATAGTCTCTCAAGGCACGTTCTTTGCATGTTGTGTTCTAAAATCCTTAAACCAGAATACACAAAATCAAAGCAGAAAGTCCCATGGACTTGAGCTTTGTAGTAGATACAGATCCCTGTGTGGTGAAGTTCCCTGATGTGAAGGGGTGAAACCCAGGCAACAGCTTGGGCTGATGCTCCTGTACAGCCAGAGGCTGGGGCACAAGCCAAAGCCAAAAGCAGCATCGTGCAAGGACATCAGAAACAAATGAAGGGATGTTTGTGACGTCTAATGACTGTGCTCACAGGGGCAGCATATCCTGTGAACAGTCTCCTGTTCTCCTCTTCAACTCTGCTCACTGAGTGTGTCACATGCAGCTGGTGGAACAGAGCTCCTGGATCTGCTCTGTGAAGCAGTTTTATTGCTTTTTTGTTACCTGTTGCTGTATTACCTCATCATCCACTAATGTCACTTTGCCTAACAGCATCTTATCTTGGTCTAGTTTTATACTGCAGAATTCACGCTGTTATTGGCCAGGCTGGATAACCTGCAGAAATACTTCAAATCAGGTTTATAACTATTTTTCCCCATATCACTATTTAAAGTGCTGCAGATAGTTTTGTAATAAGTCCCTCTATGTTTGTTTGATGACCACATTTATTGTTATCGTACCCAACAGATTTTGCTTTCTAGTACATTCACAGTTTTGGATTTCCTCTTAACACTCAGTCTCTGTTATTACATCTAAATTAGACACGCTTGCCACTTCACTACCTCTGCTCACATTCATTTTATTATTTAAGATACATTGTTCTGTCACCAGTGATACTATGTCTAACAAGTGATGTTCAAATAGCAATTTTACAAAAAATACATTGTCAAAGAGATTAGAATGCAGTCAAATATTTTGGATCATTCAGCTATACAACACACAGTTGCTGAACTATAATTATTATTGAGAAACTTTGCATTAAGTAATTTCTGGTTACTTCAGAAACGCTTTGCCAAGAAGTGAGCTGGTGTCCGTGTTGTTGGGTACAGAAAGCCTGTTTTACAGCTTTATATCCTGTTTTACAGGATGGCAGCACTGCTCCCTACTGCTGCTAAATCCCGGGATGAGCAGCACATCGTGGGGCAAGTCTGGGAAGTGAATCATGGCTCGGGGTTTGTGTATTCATGATGATGGTTCTTAAGCCTGAATCAAGCTGTGAGCTAGGAGCTAAGGCATAATGGACAGCTTTATAGCTGGGTACTTAGAGAACCATGCCTGTTATTTTCATGTCCTTCCAGCATAGCAAAGTCCCATTGAGGATCAATTGCTGCAGAGGAAAGGTCCTTCTCTAGCCTTGACCCTGCTGATCCTAAAGGGCTCTGGCTCCAGCTTCTGTCCACGTGGTGCCACTTTTTTTCAGTACTTATGTTCCCCATATGCTATGAAGGTTATAAAACAGAAAGCCAGTGGAGGGTGACAGATTGCAAAAAAAGAATGTCTGGATGCTTAATGCAAATTATCCACTATGTTGGCATATCCAATATGCAGATTTTCTTCCTCCCTCTTTTAAAGAAAGACTCCTGTGCCTGGTGAATTGTTAGTACTGAATACCAAACACTATCAAGATGGCTTTTAACATGTCACGCTTGGCTTCCTGACACATAATGAATCAGCAGGAAAGGAGATTTCTATAGGGAAGAAAGTGCATTATGAAAGGAAGGCTAATAAAAAGCATACACACATACTCTTCCTGCTTCTTAGTGGTTCAAGAAGTGAAACCACTGTAGAACTATGTTTGATTAAATATAGCCATAATATATGAACACAAAAGGGGAAAAAAAAGTCTGAAGCTTAACAGAAATTCAGGAAAGGATTTTAATCCGGATTCCTGTTCAGACTCCTACTGCATTTCCTGATAATTTAAAATGAAAGCTGTGAACTGCTTCAACACTTTTCTTTTCAGTGATTGCATGGAGGGGTCTAAAAGCTGCTGCATTACAGCAGCAACACATTCCTCCTGCCACACACCTCTGCACAGCGCCTGCAGCACGAGGCAGTGCAGCCAGGCAGAGTTACTGGTGCTGCACTGGGTGCTCAAAGGGGAGAAGTGAGGCTGGGGGAAGGTCCACAACTCAGAGTGCTAATGCTGCTCCAAACTCTTTTTATGAGCTTGTGCTCTCACCTTTCTTCTCTTTCTTCCCTTTCTTCCCTTCTGAAGAAAAGGCAATAAAAATTACCTTCTGATAGTGCCCAGCAGCTCCTTGTTCATTAGCACTGCCAGGACTTTGACCACCATGAGCAAAGGAATGAAAGATGCTCTGAATTACCAGCAAAAAGGCTGCTCAGAATCCAAGGGAAATTTGCACACAGAAACATATGATTGTCCAAGTTTCTTACAACACCCTAGCTATTTCTGCTTTCTGCTGCTGCTGGTAGTACTCAGTCCTCCACAATTTCCAGGCCTGTAGTCTTCCTGTCTTGCAGGTATCTTCCTTCTTCCCATCACCTGAACTCTACCTCACCGTCTCATCATCACTTTAGACCTAACACCAGCAACAGCTGTTTCCCTGTTTCCCTCCCTGTGGTTTCTCTACCCTAAGCAAAACTTGTCCCTAAAATACCCTCCCACTTTTCAGTCTGATAATTTCACCCTTTCTGAATGCTCTTAGACATTTTTCTTTGCCACTTCAAGCATTTTACCCTTCCTGGTTTTATTCCAACGACCCTTCCCTTCCATACCACCCACAGCTTACACATACATGTACATGTACAGCACATGTATAGCCATTCCCTATACCCCACATGCGGCTCCTCTGCCCCACTTTGGTCTTTTGTTACTTGAGTAACAACGAGATCTCCCACATGAAACTGGTGAGTTGGACAGACCGATAGAGCTAAAGTATCTACAGTCATCAAGGTCGGGCTTCTGTTCTCTCCCTCCCGCTGTATCTCAACAGCCTGCTGCAATCCCTGGTGTCGGAAGTCCTGCCCTCAGCCGCTCCTGACCCACACAAAGTGCTTTAAAAATCCCCAAAGTGCTGCTGGGAGCGTGAGCAAGTCCTTCGCCCAAGTGCCCGTTCCTGCCTCGATGCCCACATCCTGCTCCACCAAGTGTTGACACCGAGAGGTGTTTCCATGGCGATGGTCAGTTGGAAATGGCAGCTCTGTCCCTTCAATTTCCATTGCGTTTCTATTGACAGAAGTAAAGGCCTTGCTCTGATTTCTCAGTTTGGCTGAAGGATATTTCCATTAGATTTATCCTTTCATACTCAGACGCCCACACACAGCTCAGCTTTGATTTTCCAGCCTTCCATTTCCACTCGTTACTGGCTGTGAAGGACAGGTTTACCTGAGCCTCACTGCTGGGGACAGCAGTGACACCCCCTGAATGCTAATGTCCTGTACGGACTCACACGGGCGTTTTGCTCGGAACTGTTCTTTAAAGAGCTGTCTGCCTTCCAAAACAACACCTTTCCTTGAAGATCTGCTCACAGGGACTGGGCAGACGCGCTGCCAACGTCCCTTGGAGGGAACCGGCAGGACAAGACACGGCTCTTCCGAAGCTGCTCGAAGCAGCGCTCCTGTCGCTGTTCGCAGACGCGTGAAGCCCAAGGCTGCTCGCACATGGAGCAGCAGAGTGGAAGCCACCTCTCGCGCTCGTCCCGTGTGGAACTCGCCCTCCTCCGGCTGCGGCTCAAGGGCACCATCACCATCACCATCACCATCACCATCCTCCCCCTCCTCCTGCAAAGAGCACCGGGAACGGCGCCCGGCCGCCGCCAGGTGGCGCCAGCGGATAAGGAACGGGCGGCGGGACCGGGAACGGGCCGGGATCGGGACCGGGACCGGGACCGGGAGCAGGGCCGGGATCAGCACCGGGAGCGGACCGGGATCACATCGAGACCGGACCGGGATCAAAGCCAGGATCGGGGCCGGGAGCAGCACCGAGACCGGACCGGGATCAAAGCCAGGATCGGGGCCGGGATCAGCACCGAGACCGGACCGGGATCAAAGCCAGGATCGGGGCCGGGAGCAGCACCGAGACCGGACCGGGATCAAAGCCAGGATCAGGGCCGGGAGCAGCACCGAGACCGGACCGGGATCAAAGCCAGGATCGGGGCCGGGAGCAGCACCGGGACCGGACCGGGATCAAAGCCAGGATCAGGGCCGGGATCAGCACCGGGACCGGACCGGGATCAGCACCGAGACCGGACCGGGATCAAAGCTAGGATCAGGGCCGGGATCAGGGCCAAGATCAGGCCCGGGATCAGCCCCGGGACCGGGCCGGGATCAGGGTCGGGACCAGACCGGGATCAGCACCGGGACCGGACCGAGATCAGGGCCGGCATCAGCGCCGGGAGCAGCACCACGTGTCCCGGGGCCCCGGACCCACAAGCCCGGCAAGGCCTCTCCATTTCTCTAGTGTTATTATTTTTTTTTTTTCCTTAGGAAAAATCTTGCTTGACATATTTGGGGGGAAAAAATTCCTTACAAGCATGGCCTGCACAGAGAGGGCCTTGAGGCCTTCCCAAAGCTCCCAGCCCTTCTCCCCACAGCTCCTCCTGGGGGTCCCAGCCCTCCTTCCCCAGGCTTTCACATTCCAGGGAGATGTGGACGGACACCTCTGCAGATGCTCCAGGACTGAGTGTGCCAATCGCCACAGACAAGTGTTAATAGGAGAGATAAAATACTAAGGAAGAACAGGAAATAAAGGCTGGTGTGCCCATAGCCTCCTCAGAGAGGTTCAGCAATTGCTGTGTCTGGTTTAATATCCAAATTGTAGGGAGTGAGGAAACTATTTGGTTTAGGTTTCCTAAAGTTAGTTTCCATTATTGATAATGGCGGGTTCCTACTGGATTGCTGTCAGCACTCTGTGGGATCATTTCACTTTGGTGTCTCCAAACACAGCTGGAAGGCACCAGCTGAAACATAGTTCCTAATTTTGTTCTTTTGGCAAAGTGGGACTGTCTATAGTGGGTAAAACTCGACCACAAGGGAAACTACAGAGTAGCCCACTGAGGCACGGGATCAAACTTCCTCTGGGGACATAAAGGCCACTGCAGATCTCAGAGGGAGAGGAAAAGTGTATTCTTGCATGGGACTCCTTTTTAGAGCTGCACACCTGCAGTAGTGAAGGGGTTGAGGGAAGATGAGAAGCTGAGCAGGAGGCTGATGAACAGGAGGCTGATGCTGGCCATGCAGACAATGTGAACAGGGGTGCTCCAAGTCCAAGTGGTGGGTGAGAACCTCTAAGAACCTATCTAGCACCTTCTGTTATTGTGTTCCCTTTTTAATAGAAACTCAGACTATTGCAGTAAAACTGGATGTCAGCATTACTAAGCCCAATGTCTTTTTAAAGAATCCATGTTGCTTTCTACGTGGTCAGCTGAGCTAAGCTGGCAAGCTTCAGTTTCCATTGAGGGGTACTTTGGAGCTCAGACAAACTGCCTGGGAAATTGTAAAATTCATCCTACGTAGCATTTTTGTACAACTGATCTTTTAAGATGAAATATAACCCAAATCCTTAAACAGAGTTATTGAAATTGAATATAAATTCAAGCCAAGATAGAACTCCCAACAACTCAATTCTTCAAACTGCATTAATGCCAATTGCTGCTATTTGAGTTTTGTTCTGAGCTACAGGCATTTGATGCCTTCTCCAGTGATGACAACACAGGGATGGAGGTTGAAGTCACCACCAGGATGCCTGATGGCTTCACTGACACAGAATTAGGGACTCTGGGAAAAGGCAAGAGCAGCCCATGCCCACTGACTGATGGGCACACGTGGAACTTGCAGCTTGCCCAGCTGTGGCTGTGTGCAGGCAGCACAAACAGGAGTCCTCAGTTCTCACACAGCAGAGAAATGCAAAAAGCTTTTCCTCTGAAAGGAAGATAGCTCTTAATTATAGTGGACCTGGAACAGGGATTGCAACGTAGCACCAGCTGTGAGCTTGTAAGTCATACTTTGCCAGCTGAAGGATGAGAGAGCCAAAAGGGGATGATTTGGAGAAACCCTCAACATGAGCTGGCCCGCAATTTGCTGATCATATGGAGTTTATATACAGAATTCTGCTGTGATGGATTCTGCCACTGTATTTGCTTTTACCACCAGATGCCTCTAAGGACATCTGCTAATCTGTTCAGAGAAATCTCAAAGCAAGACTATAATGGGGCACAAGGAGGAGGGGGAAATTGAAAGCCACGCCAAATTGACGCTCATTCTTCACACCAGGCATCCTGAAATGACTTACAGGTGCCTCGGACAGCATTCCTGCAGAATTTTCATGTATTACAGCTCCTCACTTTACACAAATGTACCCAAAAGTTGCATTCATACCAAAGCACCACACACAAGACAACCCTTTTGATTGAGACGCTCAGTTGAGATGCTCCCAACAGCTGGATTATGCCAGGTCCTGCATCAGTGGAGGTGTCACAGCCTTCCCTGGGCTCCCTGACCTTGCTGACACCTGTGAGATGAGAGGCCTCATCTCCAAGCCTGCAAGGAGAAAGGAATCATCCTGTGGGAGGTCAGGAATGTGCATGAGGCCTTCCAGGCTCACATGCTTCAGTCTTGAGGACTGCCAAACTGAGGTCTGACAAGCCAACAGTGATGGTCCAGAGAAGGCAATCAGGAGGTCATCGACGTTCCAGTGTGAAGCCAGGTGACAAAAAGATCAGAACTAAAGCAAAAAAACCAAAGCCATGAAAGCTGAAGTCAGGCTGATTAATTAATTATTTACAGTCTCAACTCAGCTGGAGGTGTTGAGAAAACCTCAAATCCTTAGAGCATCCGCAGCATTTACCTTTCATGGATGTTCAGATGGGTTTATTTCAGTCTCTTAATTAGTTCACACACCAGCTATGTTAGAACAAGTTAATGCTGCTCTCACAAAGCTCTCAGAGCTCTATGGCCACTCCTAAAAGGTGGGGTTTTTTTAATCCATAACCACCAGCACAAGCACAGTCACAGAATGAGCAAACATCACCCCTGCAGCCAGCCAAGAAGCTCTCTGGGTTCAGAGGTCTCCAGGAGCAGGGCAGAAGTCACCCCCTGGTACCCAGCCTCCAGTGCCCTGCTCTGCTCACAGGGGTGACAGGGCTGGCACCAGGAGCTGCTGTAGACTTGCTGGAGGCATGGACTGACTTTGGGAGGATGCAGCAGGGAAGGAAAAGGGAGCTGAGAGATTTATGGATGCAAGAAATGTAAACAAACTCCCTGATCATCCCAGCCAGGGTCTCTCTGCATTTCAGGAAAAACAGTTTGATGTATTTGCCTGGCTTGGACTCCAGGAGCGATGCCGCTCACCCTGCCAGCCATCTGCCACATTGCTTTTACTTCTCCAGGCACACATGGCCAAGAGAACATGCTCCCACACCACTGGCTGCCACACCACTGACTGTCTGCTACCCTCCAGTCAGTTAGAAAAACTTTAATACCTGACAGAGGTCAACAGTTTTAACATCTGACTCCAGCCCAGCCTGAGTAGGACTTAAACAAACAGCACTTGTCAGTGAGTCAAGAGCTGGACACTGCCACCAACCTCTGACCAGGAGAAAGCACTTTCCACAAAGTCAGAAGTAATATGAGCTTCTCTCCCTTAATCCTGAATGACATCAGTGGTCGGAAATGGGAACGTACCCGCAGGCACAGCAGCCTTGGACCCCCACACACCCCGCGGCTGCAATCATCACTAACTTGTCTTAAATGAGAAATTCTCATGGAAAACAGCCACCAAGAAAGCAAAATAATCCACAAAACCCCCATGCAGCTTCCAAGTCCAGAGGAATAAAACACAACAAACCCCAGCACAGAGCAGGTAAAAGGGTGAGACTGTCACTGCACCAGTGACACCATGCACAACGCTTTGATTAAGCCATTGACAAATCTGCTTTAGGGCAAAGAAATTTGGAAACACCAGGCAATCAAACTGTGAAGTCTGTGAAAGAATGTGATTAATGCAAAAATGTGATGAAACTAATGTGCTTGGCTCCAGAATTTCATGGCACACCCTATACTGGAACCAAATCTGATGGCTTCTTGGCGAGCAGTGCCCTTCTGTGCTCCCTGAACACGGTTATCTGTGTCCTCTTTGTTTTCCAGGTCTGATCAGAATCCAAAGCTTTTATTGTAGCTGCATTTCTAAGGATGCGTTTCCCAGGATATGTACCCATAAACAGAGACGTGTACATGCATATATACTCTGAATAATTGTGCAGAATTTCACTTTTCCCTCCTGAGACATAAAAGAGCCAAGTGTTATTAAATTTACGGTGAGTTCGTTGTAGTTTTCACATAATTTTCTTGATGCACTGCAGATTTTTTAACAGCCTGCTGCTTCCTTTCCTGTTTAATGTTAAGGTACTTGTCCAGTCTCAGCTACACCAACATCCTGGATTTCTGTCTAAGTTTATCAGCCCCAGGGGCAAATCCTCCTATGCCCTCCAGCTTTGTGTGGAAAAGGAATACATGGGTCTGCACAGTTCAGGATGCAACAAAAGACTGCAAACTCAGATTACCAACGCTGCAGTCAGCACGAGGCTGATCTTTCACGGATGGCAGAGACACAGGATGCACTCCGTGGCTGAGACCTCCAATTACAGGAGGCTGGGCATGACACCAGCATCCAGGCAGGGGCAGGGGGCAGGGACAGAAGCAGACCTGGTACCGAACTCACATTTGGTATTGTGGCTTTTGCAGTTAATTTTCCCTTGGTTATACACCCACTTTATGTCTAATTTTTCTTTCACTGCAAAAAGGTGTTTGTGTGCACGTTGGAATGTGTTCTCCAGGGCAAGACATACATTTTAACTGTGATGCAAAGGAAAATATACACCAAAGCAGATGCAGAGGGTTCAAACAACTGCCTGTCTGAGGGCAAAGCTGCCCATCACTCTGCACACCTAAGCAGCCTTCTCAGGCTGCACAGTTGAAAACTGTAGGAAATGATGCTCAACTCAAAACACTCAGTTCCATGGGGCCACCCGTAAGCTACAGCAACCCACTGTGACCTGACAATGACCACCCAAACATGGAGTGCCCTTGGGGGAATCCACCTGCCAGTATTGCACAGGCTCTCTGCAAGGGAGCAAACAGCCCTGGAACATGCAAGGACATGGGAACAATTTTTCCTCAGGGTGCAGAGGAGATCTCTTTGGGGACAGTCTGGGCAGCTCTCATACCATGCATCCCAGAGATGTTTAATATTGGAAAGAAAGTGTGTGCAGATGCAAGATGAGTTGGATGGACAAATGAATGCTTCACAGGATATGTGTTGGCTGTGAGAGACACTGGACTCTATAAATATACAGCAAAGAAACAAAACCAGCTCCAGGTACTCACACATCGGTTTGAGCTGCCCGATGAGTTCCTCTTTTGTCCACTTTGCCCATTCCTTCTTGTCGGTGTTTATTGAGCACAGGATGGGGCCGCACGGTTTCCCGCAGTCCTCGATGGCCGGGACGTTCAGGTAGTGCACCAACACAATGTCTGGGTTCTGCAGGGACAGCAGGGCAAGAGTCATGTTGCTGGGGCCAGCACTCTGCATTTAACTTCCTGATTAAAACTGTGACAGCAAGCATCACGGTCAGACCCCAGATTGTACTGGATTTCCCCGAGATAAGAGCTGTTCTTTACAAGAGGTGGCAGTTTGCACGTGGCTTCCCCCATCCTGAGGGCCCTCTGCTTGCAACTCTCCTGCTCCACTGCTAATGCTCAGTGTGAACCTCTTCTCCAACCCTTACAACACCAAATACTTGCGGTAGCCCTGTGAACAGCACTGACAACAAACACCTGGTGATATGCTTTGGTTTAAGGGAGTTTTTGTTCGTTTGAGACAATGCTTCCATCAGTTCTGGCCCACATCAGTCTTTTTTGAATATACAGAAAGTCACCAGAGAACATGAGGAACAGCCACACTCTCCATACAGTGACAGAAAATAGGAGGGAAGAGGGAACAGTATTACAGAGCGCCCCAAACATGGGCCCTTTACAGACAAGCCTGTAATTCCTTGTCTTCTGAAGACATTTGCAAACTGCAGAAGGCTGGGACTGGAAAAGCCCTTTGCAGGACAGCTGCAGGACAGAGGGGTGATGCCGATCTCACAGCTGATCCCACACCTGATCCTACAGCTGATCCTGCAGGCTGATCCCACAGCTGATCTCACAGCTGATCTCACACCTGATCCCACAGCTGATCTCACAGCTGATCCCACAGCTGATCTCACAGCTGACCCCACAGCTGATCTCACAGCTGACCCCACAGCTGATCTCACAGCTGACCCCACAGCTGATCCTGCAGCTGATCTCACAGCTGATCCTGCAGGCTGATCCCACAGCTGATCCCACAGCTGATCTCACAGCTGACCCCACAGCTGATCCTGCAGGCTGATACCACAGCTGATCCCACAGCTGATCTCACAGCTGACCCCACAGCTGATCTCACAGCTGACCCCCCAGCTGACCCCACAGCTGATCTCACAGCTGATCCCACGGCTGATCTCACAGCTGACCCCATAGCTGATCCCACAGCTGATCTCACAGCTGACCCCATAGCTGATCCCACAGCTGATCCCACAGCTGACCCCACAGCTGACCCCACAGCTGATCCCACAGCTGACCCCACAGCTGATCTCACAGCTGATCCCACAGCTGATCCCACAGCTGATCTCACAGCTGACCCCACAGCTGATCCCACAGCTGACCCCACAGCTGATCCCACAGCTGATCCCACAGCTGACCCCACAGCTGATCTCACAGCTGATCCCACAGCTGACCCCACAGCTGATCCCACAGCTGACCCCACAGCTGACCCCCCAGCTGACCCCACGGCTGATCCCACAGCTGACCCCCCAGCTGACCCCCCCGCTGACCCCACACTGACCCCGCTCCCCTCTCCGTCCCCGGGGGGCTGCAGGCACAGGGACCCTGCTCTGCCGCACTGCGGTGCCGCCCCACCGACACCTGGAGCAGGAGCTGAGCTCTGTTACCACCCTGCGAGAAAATGAATCACCTTAACAACACCGGCGCAACAACTCCGCCAGCTCCCCAACAGCGTCCCAGGGAGGCTGTTCAATAGATAATAACAAGATTGAGGAGATGATTTCTTTCCCTTAAGTCATTTACTCCTAAGTTCGCAAACTTTAATGACTGCTTTGGAATTATTTATAAAAATAAATAGGATAATGGTGTAATTAAAACTCGAATGTTTCATTAATGCTGTTAGAGCCCTGTTCCGAGGGGGAGCGGGAACACAAGCCATCATCCTCTTGCACAGGTTGTGCTGATGGGAGCACTCGCTTATGAAACCAGGGGAGAGCTGGAGCAGGACACGGACATCTCCACCCAGGAGACCTGTGGAGGGAACCTCTGATGGGCAGAGCACAGCACTGAAGCCCAGCAGGCTGGGAGCTGCACCCGGAGCAGCCCAGGGCAGGGGCAGGGTGGCACTCGGGTGGGTGTGGGGTGACCGTGACCCTCTCGTGCACCCCACACACAGGGAGCATCCTGCACATCCCCAGGAACAGGGCGGGCTGGTCGTGTCTCCCAGCTCCTCCAGGCTGCCTAAGAAGGTGCTGGCAGTGGAGAGGCCACTGGAAACCACGTACAGCAATATAAAAAGCAGAGCAGCCCCGTAGAGCATCACCTCTGTAACCAGATACATCCCCCCCAGCTGGAGGAGAAGCTCTTTTAGGGTAGGAGAATATGCAAGCAGGAACTTGCATTTTACCCCTCTATGGATAGAACTGCAAGCAGGGGATTCTCAGTGAAGATTCTGTGAGAAAGCAGTATCCAATTCTTGCAGCCAGTGCGAAATGAGTTGTACTGCACAGGGAAGAGGCAAAGAAACCTTGCAAGGAACAGCTAACAATTTATTTCAGAGCGGTTTGGGGAAGTGCTAAAGCAAAGAAAACTGTTAGCTCTTCTATTCCCAAGATTCTTCTGGAACAAACAACTGGACTTTTTGTGTTCAATTGTGCTCAAAATCTTGCTTTTCAGAGGGCACATCTGCCCCAGGCAGAGACAGCCAGAGGACACAGAAAACCATCACAACCTCTCGTTCTGCAAAGGGGAGGTCTGAAACATCAACAGTTCTCGTGCATAATTCAGAAGAGGTTCAGATAGTAAAAATGATTACCCATACACCCAAAGAGTCTCCATCAGCTAATTTAACATAATTAGTGATCTAGATGATGAAGTAATAAAAAGTAATATGCTTCAGAGATTTCATGTAAATACACCTCTTGCTCCCAGGGAAGTTTCAAAGAAGGGAGCAAGGACACAGCACTGGGTGACGGGACAGTTCTGCAGGTGCTTCTACCTTCCTCTCAGGTGTGTTTTTCACAGCCTGACAGTGCTGATTTGTCACCAAGCAGATCAGGATTATGGGGCTTCCTGGCCACAGTGCAGCACAAGCAAGTGGATCTCAGCATTGGTCTGCCACTGGAAATTATAGTTTCTATATATGAAAGCATATAAAATAAACACAAACACGTTTGTTCCTTATACCTACATTTAAAAGTTGACCCCAGACTGACAAATCTCATGAATGCCAATCTACTTGGTGAATTGAAATGTTTTGACACGAATGAAGAGAATACATATGCTTTGGAAAACATAATTAGTAGCAAATTACTATTTGTGACGACCTACCAGGAGAGCAAGAGAGATATGAAAGACTAAAAGAAAAAATTCAAATATAACTTCCACGCAGGAAAGGTGTCAGGATAGTGGACACACCAGGGCAGAAACCCTTCACTGGGGTGGCAGAGGGGGACAAGGGGAGCCCTGAACTGGGCTGCAGATGGCTCTGGAAACATTCCTGCTGCAAATCCGCCCCTCATTCCAGTGCCTGGAGCCTCAGTGGAGTTGTTCTGCTTCCCCCACACCCGAGGTGAAGGCGCTGCCATCTGTCCCTGACCTGGACAAGGCTGCTTGGCTTCTCCTGCCTCCTCAGTGTGGCAGAAGAACTCCCTCCACTGCTGCTGGGGGGCGAGCAGGAGATGGTGCAACAAGTGGTTAAACGCAAAAAGTCGTGGGTTTTGATGAAGAAAAATGCAACTGCAACATCTGTCTGACTCTTGTTTGAAGCTTCATCAGCACTAAGTGGTCAATAAATCAGACTGGCATGGTGTTACATTTCTTCCATGGCTTAACCATTAATCTAATGCCAGTTCTCATGAAAAATGAAGGAGAAAAACTATGTGATGGTGAAAGTGTACACACTATCCAGAAAGTGATAGTGGCACCTAATGGTGCTGCAGCCCTCCATCCCAGTGGCAGGAGTAGCCTGGCAGCTTCCTCTGCTGCCCACCACACACCCTGGAAATTACCTGACTAAAGCAGGGATTGTTTGTTCCACCAGCCTGCTCCATGTGGGGGTTTTTTAACAGGAGCAGAAACACCAAACTGGAGCAGCTCTGGTAGGTGTGGGGGGCATGGGCAGCCAGCAAAGGGCTGACCAATGCTGGGGTGAAGGAATGGTCAGTTCCTCCAAAGCTCCACGATGGCTCAGCCACAGGGAAACTCTCATTTCAGCGACCACCTTTTGCTTCTTCTTCACTTCCCAGAGTCAGTCCCCTCCGAAGGGAAGTCTCGCTTCTCAGGGAGAATAATCACAAAACCCCTCTGCCTTACCAAAGCATGCTAGTTTGGTTCTCTTCTTCTATTTCTTTTTCTTTTAAAAGCAAAAATCAAAAGTCATTTCTGGCCAGCTTCCAGCTGCTCTTCAGTTGCTCAGCCAAGGCAATCAGCTCAAGGCAAAATCTCACTGGCAGGGGCTCCCAAATCACCGATGACCACAGCTGAAGATAATTTTCTTTGGAAAAATACCTCTGAGCTGAAAGTTTTGCATATGTACTCCCTGCTGGAAGGATGAAAGGAAGTAAATTATCCTCAGGAGTGATGAGCATCAGTGAATTTAATCTCAGCCAAGGAATTACCCCCAAATGCAGCCACTTGCCCTGGCTGGCACTGGACATCTGTCAGTTGTGTTGTGTCAAACCTGTGAAGCCCTACACGTGGTGAAGGCAGCCAGTTCCAGCTCTCATGGCTACACCACGAAGCAGGAGGGTAGGAGGAGTGGAGCATGACAGTGGGATGCACAGGCAGCTCCTGTGCCCCCCTCCCTCCCTGTTCACCCCCAGAATTATAACAGCTTTTTCTTGTCTGGCAGATATTCATTTACAGGGTTTATTTTCTATTTCTCAAACAATCCAAAAGGCTGAAAAGGAAATCTCAGCTGGCTGAGAAGACAATTCACATCCATTGCTGTGGGGTGACAGGATTGATATCTGACAGATTATCACTCCCCCCCCCAAAAAAGATAATATAAAGAGATCCCATAAAAAGATAAAGAGATTTCTGTGGTTTTGAGGGCATACCATTACATGGTGCTTCAGCACCCACAGGTAACTCGGGGACAGGTACTGGGAGTGCCTGTGTATCATCTGTATGTTATCTAAAAACCAAACCAGTGAATGAAACTATTCCCAGACACATGGATGACAGAATCTTCTACTATTTATAGCAGTGTCTTTCTGGATGGTTTCCTCTGGATTTTCAAGGTTTTGAGAGTAGAGGCTGAGATACCTGAAGAAAAAGGCACAAATACGTAACAGACACTGAAGTAATGGAATTTCTTCAGAGACCAAATGCTAGCTTTGGGCAAGATTATTGGTTTGAATCCCAGTAATTTCTTTATCCTTGAACTAATTTCTAACTGAGGTCATGCTATGGAAGGCAACCTGGTGGCTGATGCCTTAGAATATATTAATCTTCCGCACTAACTGTGAAAACAACAAAAAAAACCTCCACTGCCTTTGAGCGCACAACCTACTGCCTTAATTTATCTAGAGCTGGGCATGTTTAATTAGGGACAACGAGACAATTACCAGAGACATAGCACGGCCCTGGCACCCGAGCTGAAGCACTGGAGCACGGGGAAGAGAGTGAGACCCCAGAGCCAGGCACAAAAGCAGTTGTGCTGCAGAGCAGGACTCCTTCTGCTGGAAAATCCCTTTCAGCCAGCAGAGCACCTTGAATTAACCTTGGCCCCTACAGCTCCAGCTGACAACAGAGCTGCTGGAGTTTCTGGCCCTTCAATAGCTTCCTCAGGAAGGGAAGATGCTTGGAGTCAGCTGGGCAGAGAGATATCGGTGCATGTGTGGTTTTAACTGCAGTTAAATCAGCATCCTGACACACTCACTCAGGAACTTGTGCCAGTTGTCACTGTCCTTGCCTGGGTGCAGGAGCTCCGGGTCCCCTCTGGGCTGGCAGCCACCCCCACCATCCTCACCCTCACCACATCCCAGCCATGGCTGGGGGCTCAAGATTTAGACCCTATGGATACAATGCTTGTCTCAAAAGGCCAGCCAGCCTACAACTCCAACACGGACTCATTTTCCCAGTTTTTCAGCCCAAATTCTTTTGAGATTTTTTTGTTTGTTAAGTTCAAGAATTTCTGAGACAAGAGACTGGCTACAGGATGATACAGCTTCACGTACTGCAAATATTGAAAGGCTTGGGAAGCAAAAAATTATTTTGAGATTATGAGATTTCCTGCAATTGTTTTAAAGAGAATCAAGATTTCACCTGGCTGTATACTTTATAACGTGTTCCCCAGTTCCTCTTCAATACCTTGGTGAGGGCACAGCACACAGAGCAGGCAGCATTTAAGTAGTGTGAATAGCAAAGAGAGTCTTAATATAGAACAAATACCAAACACTCACTAATACATCATCAAATGTGATATATTTGAAGATATTTTATATAGAAAGAGCTGCCTCTAAATACTCCTGGGGATCATGTTTACTTAACGTACACTTTGAAAGACACAGAGAAATAACGTGCAGTAATTCCTGGCCTCCCAATTTTCCAAAAGAAATTGATTTCTGAGATGTTTTTTATCTTTCATAGCAATACCTCTAGTGCTAGTAAAAGGCGTAACAGGAAGATGATGCTACACAACCAGAAACAGGCAGTAAAACAAAACAAAAGGCACTTCTCTTTCTCACACAGGTATTATTCTTCCGAACAATGGAAATTTCTTTTCATCTGTGTCGCCTCTCCCAGCTGGAAGCTTTAACTTCCACAGACAGCTGACAGGGACAAGATAATTCTGCCATGAGCTGGGACTGCATTTGTTTATCTAGGAACACGCAGGGAGCTTTGCTGCTGACACAGAGGTCCCAGGGATGGAGATGCAGCAGGGAAGCCTCTTGCCCTGCTTCTGCCCCAGAGACCATGAAAGTGGTTTCAGGGGAAGGTCTGAGGACACCTGAGTCTGTGGCATTGGAGCACTTGTGGTGCTGGGACAGCCCAGCATGCAGGGCACCAACAGCAACACATCCTTCAGCACTGCCTGGCTCCCACCCACATCTCCAAAATGTTTTCTCTGAAGTGGGCTCCAGGCTGCCACCCACAGAGCAAGGCTCTTCTTCAGAGCCGTGGTTCTTACTGTCTGTCTGGATTCTTGAAAGACCAGCCCGAGACTTTCATAGCTTTGAGCTGTCAGTCAGAGGAGGTGCCGGGGCAGCTGTCTGACTCAGTTAATAGCCTTCTGCAGCTATGCCATTGCTCGTAGAAAAACACAACCGTGATAAAAGCCTGCAGAGAAAACTTAGAGAAAGCAACCTGCCTTACTTCAGCTTGCTCAGAGATACTCCTTCTTAACAGCCCTGCTCAGGAAAAGTGTGAAACAGCAGCAACAGCTGCCTTTAACCCAGCTGCTGCATGCAGCACTGACTGCCTCTACAGGGAGACAGATTTGCCATGGAAATCACCAAGGCATCTCCTCCTCCTCCCTGTCACTTGCGCTCTGCAGTTTTACAATTCATTCTGCAAAAGCCTTGAGGATTTTCAAACAATAGCGCTGAGGGCAAAGCAAAGGTTTCTTTGGGTTTGAACTCCTCTGAGATACTCTTCCTGACGAATGAGGCTCATTATAGCACACACATCTCTTGCTATAGGGAGTATATTCTGCTACTCCAGTTCTCCACCTTTGAAGACTTTGCACAGTGCCTCTATGTTTTCCCATGTTAAACCTGTGCATTGCAACCATTTCCAGAATAGTGGAATTTCTTCTGCAAGGAAAGTAGTGCAGAGGAGAACATCAAAGCCACACGATATCTCAGTGTCCTACACCTGAATTGTGCTTTTCATTTCCAAAACATCTCGAAAAAATTCGCTAACTTAGAGCCCAGTTTGTACATTGGGATTACAGCAAAACACAGCTCTTTATAGGGTATCACAAAGCAAAGGCTTGATTGCCAATAAAGCACGAGTGAGGAACCCCCAGCCACCAAAACTGCAGATGTGGAGCAGAGTTCTGCCCTGCAGCTGCGTGAGTACTTTGAAATCATGTTATGCTGCCCATGCACACATGGGCAAAGTCCCAACAAATCACAGACACAAATGTAAATACTGAAGTACTGCATATGCTGGGAGTGCTGCTCTCTTTGCAGGCTGCTGCTCTGTAAAGGTTTGCTACTGCATTTGGACTATTTTTCCCCACAAGTGTGAGCCAGAGATCCCTCAGCTGACATTTGTGAGGACTCTTTAATTTTTTTTTTCATTCTGAAGTACAGAATCTCTTCTCCCTCTTTCTGTTTTTATTGCAACCTTTACATGGGAATTCTGTCATTGCATTTCAAACGAGCTCAGGCACTGCTCAGCTCAGAACACTTCCAACCCCATCACCGGCCAGAAATGCCAGCGTTATAAATCATGCCCCAAGTGGCTTCTGCCCTTTCCCAGCTCACCCAAGCCAGAGATACAATAATAGTTGGTCTGAAATAAGAAGAAATTTTAATTTCAAAGCTCCACTGACATTCACCAAGTGCTTTCAAAGCTTCTATCAACAGAATGCGGTGCTTCCAATTCTAGCTGGAATGAAGATGGTGCAAGTTTTTTCTCTCAAGCTGATGGCCTAGTTTGCCTCAATAACACTATTATCTGTTAAATATTAATGCATTTCTATGAATTAAGAGCAGTTCTACGGGCACCTGCAGATGCATCACTTCTTACTTTTTAAATTGGTATTGTTGTAGGTGGACCAAGTAATAGAAAGCTGACATTTCCAAATACCAAACAAGAAAAGCCCAGGAGAATGTACTGAGAGCTTGCGATAAGAGACGTGCTGTCCTTCAGCGCTGCTCCTAAACTACTTTTGTACATATAACAACGATTTAAAATCATTTGGAAGAGGATTGCCCCTCACACTTCGCGCACGCTCCCCACAGCAGCGGCACGATGGACTAAGGATGTGTCCAAGAGCTGGCACAAGGCAGCAGAGCAGCATCTCGGCACTTCACGGGGTGCCACGGGCTCCCAGCCCCACACACCCCACCTGCCCACCAGGAAGGGAGCTCTCTGCAGTGCTGGAAGGTGACAGCAGCTCCCTCCAGCAGCATCCCTGGGGCTGGAGCCGTGCCCACCAGCCCTGCCCCCTTTCCCTACACCTGCACAGACACGGTGCAGGGGTATGGAGCTGCAGGTGCCTGGAAAGGAGGCACGTGTGAGCCTGATGCCTGCCTGAAGGAGCAGCAGATAAATGCTATTTAATGTTCCACGCAGCCTATATAGTATGTGGTAAGCCAACAAGTCCTTTTTATTTCTATTCTTTGCTCTTGCTCTGAGGGCTCTATCATTTATAGCTTCTTTAAATTTGTTACTTTTGATATCAGTGACTGGTAATACGATTCCCGGAGGAATAACATCAATAACCTTCAAAACACTTTCATAATGTTGCCTTTGATAGTCTTGCAACACGTTTGTTCCTATGGCAAAACCCTTATGACACTGCTGTACAGCACACAGGTTATTCACTGAAGGTTTTGTTATGCCTGGATAACCCTTCCAGACGGGAGGAACGCCGGTGCCAGGGAACACAAGGTTCTCCTTTTGGAGTCCAATTTTACTTCTGCGTTGCGTGTGAGGGCTCACAAAGTGGATGGTGCAAAGAAAAGATGAATAAAAGCTGAGCAACACGGGGCTGTGCCCAGGGAAAGAGATGGGCAGGTACCAGGGACACCCCAAACTGCCATGCCAAGGACATGCCCCCTCCATTCTCCCTACAGCTGCTGGCTGTGCCTCTTTGGCCATGGTGTCCTGAAAGGGATCCACAGCAGCCAGCTGGGAATTGAGGCAGCACTTTAAACTGGAAACATCAAATCCTAAAGCAAAAAAAGGAGTATCAGACCTCAATTTCTTCTGAACTGCAAGAAGATTACCAGACAACCTTCTTTCTTCTTCGCTACCACTCAGAAGTCTCCTGCATACAGCAGGATTAACAAACAGGGATTCACATCTCGGCACTCCTGCTGTAGGCTGGGACAGTCCAGCTCTCTGGGCCTCCTCCACACACACTTTGAGACTCCCATGTGGATGCCCTGGAATCTTAAAAGGAAATGTGACCCCCAACAGTGCTGCTGGACAGCTCAGAGGGGCTTCTCTGACCTGCTGGTAAGAGAGGAATTATCTCCTTATCAGATCTTTCCAAGGACTCTGACTCTTCGGCTCTGTAGGCATTCTCTTGGGGAGATCTGACAAATGGATTTTGTTTCTCTGTTTCACTGTGTCAGAGAAAGCACAGAAGCACTCCCAGGGCGGACAAACAGCTCCGGTCAGCGCCAGCACAATTCTGAACTCAAGGGAGGGGCACACATCCCTTCCTGGGTTTTTTTTGCCCCAACCCAGGTCTCTCTTTCACACACTAAGAGCAAAGAATGCTAAATTGAACAGTGAGCACACCCTGCCTCAAACTGCCAAGCCAGAGCAAGCGACCTGGCTGCTAAGGGAGCTGTTTTCAGGGATGAGCAGAAGTTGCTACAGCAAAGCAAACTGCCCTTCAGCCTGATCCATCAGTCTCAAATCCGCTGCACAGGAGCAGCCTGGCAATCTCCCAGCACACGACAGCGCCCTGATAACCTCCAAAGCTGTGTTATTTAAGCAGAGAAAGGTGAGCTTTGTTTAGCCCTTGGGCTCAAGGCTGAGCTGATGACAGATGCCAACACTTCATCCAATTAGATTTTTAAGTAGTGAGTGCAAATTTATCAGGTGAGCATTTGGAGATGTGGCACATGAGAGTTATCAATTTCTTTGGTAGCTCCATGGCTGCATCTCTCCTGGAGAGTCTCCCTCATCTTTTTATTTCACAGTATGCTTCAAGAAAAAGAGTGAAGATTTGGCAATGCCTTGTGAAGAATACAACAAATAGCAATGCAGTTGCCACTATATGCAGAAATTCCCTCCCCTTTTTTCTTAATCTAGTTGCCAAATGTAACTATGAAGCTGAGATATTTTATACACTGAAGTGCTGCTGCCTGTGGTGTACATTCACTTCAGCAAGAGAAAAGAACACACAACGCCTATGACACTGTACACCTTACAAAATACAAAAAGGCAGGAAAGCTTCTGAATTTCAGTAACAGATGCAGACGATTACACACAGCCAGACACTGCTCGTTTCACCCACCAGCTACTTGACCCAGCTACATACACTGGTACCTTCTGAGACATCCCAAAAAAAGCAGCAGTAGTTGGAACATCCAGTGCCAGACACGGGAATATTGAAGTTTAACACGGGCACTTTTAAGTTGGTAAATGCTCAGCAAAGTAAGCACAGATCAAAGGGGGTTTTGAGCTTAGGCGCTGATGCATCTGAGGAAGCATCTAAGAGAGAGGTAACACTGAGGAACGAACAGCTTATGACAAGAGTCCTTGAAGCCCCAGAAACAGCAATACTCTGCACTATCCAGGCTCAAGAGTGCTCTGTGCAGTTTCTAATTTACTGCTTTTTCCTTTTTTTCCTGTCTGCACAGAACGTGGAAGAGGAATGGAGACCCTTGTCTTGCCATCCTTCAGATAAAGGACAGACCAGCTTCTGTTCTTCAGCTTGGACCTCTCAGATCTGAACTTCATCAGACAGCACGAGGACTGATCTGAGGGTCTGTTGTTAAGTGTGCCACACATGACTCCTGGTAGGGCTGGTTTTGAGCAGAATATTGACAGTCTTACACACTCACCCACATTTTAGCCTTTGTATGACTCCACATAGGTTTTCTGCCTTTTATTCTACCAGCAAGGACTGCCTGTTTGAGTCCGAAACCCTGCTCAGATGCCTCCTGTTTATTGCTAGAGATGAGTGACTTCACTCATCCAGCCACTGATCGTTTCTCCCGGGTACTGCTGGAATGGAGAGCTGGTGCTCACTCAGCAACAGCACGATCTGAGGTGACTGCAGTTGTGCCTTTGCAAACCACTCAGCGATGAAGATTTTCAACTTGGCACAGACACAAGAGCTGCAGCTGCCTTCTCCTCTTCATCAGGAACATTTCTATTGCTATCAGAGGCATTTCCGTCACCTGCCACAGCTGCAGAGAGCGAGGGAACGTCAGCTACGGCAGGAATTCAAATCACCAGGATTCCCCACGTTATTCCTCCTCACTCACAGGCTAGGAGAGCACCCTCTGAGGAACACTCTCCCCCTCTTCAGGCAGAAACACCCATACCAGAGGAGATCTCCATCACCACTATTTGGAATGCTCTCTTCTCCAGCTTTCCTGATGTTTTGGTGTTATGTCAGAAAAGTTTCAGTTGGCTCAGTACTGCAAGAGCCTGGAAAACATCACAAAAATCTTTCATCCCGACTTGCACTCGATTTGGAAATGACTGGAGCAACCGTCACACCTAAGGAGATTAGAGCCTGTTTGCTGAAAGCCAAAGCCCATCCCTGCCATACCAGGAGCTGCAGCAGGACAGGTAAAATGCACATTACTGCAGTTTGGTTGATGTGGGGATGGTAACAACAGCAGAGCCCAGAGCTTGAAGGCACGTTCCCAGCAACAGAGCAAACTCCCCACAATGTTAACCGCGTCCTCAAGTCATTCTGTTTTATAGATAGAGACACAAGGAAAAAATGAAATCTAAAAAGCATTGTCAACTTGAATGATTTTTCAGGTTCTTGTCACTAAACAACCATCATCCCTCAGAGCATACGAAAAGCAATAAACCCAATAGAGCTAATAAAGGAAAACTGTGTGGAGCTTGACAGATCTGGCTGTCCCTGGCATGTGACAGCCAATTTTCCAAGCAGGCAAATTGAAGCCGCAGCAAACTTGTCCACAGGATAAGTGAGACCCTGACAAAAACAGCACCGACTCCTGTTTTTTAACACTGTTAAGTTCCGCTAAAAAAAGGTCGATTTTGAAAGAACATTCAAAAGGTTCTGCAAAATAACATTTGTGGCCAATATAAAAGCTGCCCAGTAATTGCTGTTCATCGTCTCACCTCTGCTGAGCATCAGCACGGAGCCAGTGGTCTGTAACACACATGAAGGGACGCACCTCGCCTTGTGAACACTGGTTCCCACTCTGGCTGTGCCAGCCCATGCCACCCCCATTTCCTGTGTTTCTCTGAATGCTGAAAACCCATCAGAAACTGGAGTTTCCTCGAACAGCTGGAATCCCTCAGGCTGAACAGAAAGGTTTGCAGGGAGAGTCTGTGACCAAACCAAGATCGAATTTACCCAAGAACCTGTTAACATTTCCTCTGTGCACTCACTGAATGAATGTGCTTTTGAAGCCACTTATTTACCAATAAATTACAACGGTCTGGAATCGTTAGAAGCAAAGTAAATTGTTTTAATTGATCTGAACTTTTTTGCAATGCGGGAACTTCCTTCCTGTATAATTGTATTTTCTAAAAAACTGAAACAGCACATGAAAGCTCTCTTGGAGCTTTGTGTCTGTAAAATGCTCCCTATTCTGAAAGGCTGAAATTATAGAAAATAAGAACTCAACAACTCTTCCATTTTTGCAATGAACCTTGAGCCTGCCTTATGAACTTTATAAGGGGTCAAGGAGTTTTCTATGTGGAGGGACACACCACAAGCCACACACAGCTCACGTAGGAGCTCTTGCTGCACTGTCCAAAAACAGTATTACAGAATCACAGAATATTCAAGGACTTTATTCTTTTTTTTAGGGATCGGAGAAGATGAAGACTATGCAGATTTAAACAATTGCAGTTCATTTGTTGTAACTTCAGGCAAATGCAAAGGGACAGAGGTCCTGGTAAAAAAGACTCAGGCCCTGTCTGTCTGAGTAATGGCAGCTTCTGCAGAAGCAAAGCTGCAATCTAAAACAAACACGGTGCACCAAAAGGTATAAATACATTTCTATTCAAATTGGTTAGGGGCGTTCAGAGGAAATATTCAATTTATAAGTAGAGTATAAACGGCATCTTTCAAAATCAGAGTTTTCAGCGCAGATTAGCTCTCCATCCCCATTGCTGCTGAGAGGGCTAATCACCACCCTGAATCAGTGCTTCGGCTGAACCTGACACTGGAAATAACATATAATTATACTGATTAATTCTGCTGAAAACATACATTGTTTTGCTATAGAATGTAAACATAATAAGTTGAAAGTGTGTCACAAATAGAAAAAGCTGCGCTGCTCAGAAAAACCTGCTCAGGTGCTACAGGCATTGGAGTGACTGCATTTATTAAAAGAGCAGCACTGATTCCCACAGCTGCCTCCTGACTTCTGAGGGATAAAAAAAAAGCAGCAAACTGGTAGATATACGACCCAGGAGTATAGTTGCAGCCTGCTAAAGGCATCCAATTATTTATATATACATCGGAATAAAATGAAGCGGAACAATAAAAAAAGGACTGCTTCTAGCAGCAGCAGTCTGCACTTTGAAGGGCCTGATGTGGCCAGAGGACCCTGGGTTCAAAGAAGGAGCTGATACAGAGAGATCTCAAGGGAGAGACAGGGAGGGAACAGAAGGAACTCAGTCCATCTCCTGGGAATGAGGTATTAACAGCCAACAGAAGAAATAGAAAAGGGCCCGTAACACAAGGGAAAAAAACCCCCTAAAATTAGGAATTCCTCCTTGCACAGAATTACAGCAACAAAGCCAGGTGATTTTTGCAGAAGATACCAGCATTAGCACAGAGCACTTAAAACCAAGAGACATGCCTTTCTCCTTAGCTGCATCTTGCTGCGCAATGATCTGAGAAGCCACTGAAAGAAAATTGCTTGAGTTTCCATTTTAGAGCTGCACTTAACCAAATACTATCTGTCTTCAGACATATTGGCAAGGAAAAGTAGCAAATTACTTGTTTTTCCTTTAGCACCTAAAAACCCCAACAGCCACAGTCCCTTGCCACCCACAACCTCCAATGCCACCACACAGCTGTGACCACTCTCCCCGTGCGCTGCTCACTCGGATTCTTCGGGTGTTATTTCAATTTTTAAATTATTTTAATTCATAAACCCCCACCTACAGCAAAGCACGCACATCCCACAGGACAGCAGCATGACTTCCATGGACTCAGCATTTTCCAGGACCCTTTTGCAGCGTGGCAGGTTGTGCTCTCAGGAGGCAGCACCCAGCTCCTGCAGAGCATCTCCTGGAGCCGGGGACCTGGGGTTTGCCTGATCATAAACGGAAGGGAAAGGCAAACACAAAGCTGCAGCTGAGTAAGGAACATTAAGTCTGACACGGGGAAGCTGTGATGCATTACTCAGCCTGATAAGTTTAATGTATAATTTAGAAAGATATCACCAAAATGGAAAAGAGAAGCTGTTAAGCAGCTCTGAAGGGTATTCAGCTCAGGCATCACACGCAGTTAGTGTTCGCAGGAAGATGCTTGCCCCATGGCACAGAACCACCCCTCGCCCAATAACTTGATTTAGATGTGTCTCAGCAATGAAGCACTTCAGAAAGAACTCATTCCTTTCCACAGGCCAGATTTAGGCTTTTCACTGAGTATTAGGTATTGTCTCTCTGCTTGATAAGCAAAAGTCATCAGATGGGAAAGCCCTTCTCCAACTGCTGCTCAGAGTAATAGGCTCAACCAGGCAGCTTGAACCCTTTCACACCTTGGAAGTCACTAATAATCCCAAATTACATTAGAAAGACCTTAGAGAATGCATCAGTAGAAATAAATTTAAACAAAAATCCCACCAAAACCCACTGCTCACATAACACATCAGCTGTTATGATTTCTGTTTAGAAGAGCATAAATGACAGCCACCTTGCCACAGTCCTTTGAAGAAATACTTATCTTGGGAGAAAAAAGAGTTTTGCTGGGGGGCTTAGGGAATCTTCTGCCCTTTTGGCTTCACCAGGACATGCAGAGGAGGAATGCTGCAGCTGCTCGTTGAGGAGAGCTGCAGGCTGGTGAATGACAGCTCAGCACCTGCCTGACAGGGGAAGCATTGACAAGAAAAGGTTTAAAGGTTTATTTGCCAGCTGAACTTGCCCAAAGTGTCCCCTGGAGCCCACATTTCAGAATTAATGACTTCTGATACTGCTCATGCAATCACTAGAGGGCCTCCGGAAAATATTTTGATGATGAGGGATGCCATTTGTTAACAGGATGGATACGAAGAGCAGAGGGAGGACAACCCAGGACACCCCCAGCACAGAGCAGACAATGCAGGGGTGCAACCCACACGGGCCCAGCACCACTGCTCAGCACCACTGGAAGGATTCCAGCATTGCTGACAAATCTGTAGCTGCTGACTTGAATGCTCTCTGCACAGCTCACGGCAGGGAGCTCAGCTGGGTCTCCAGTGATGCCCCGACCTCGCACGGGAAACCATCACCCTAACTGGAGAGGACTGGCAGGCTGTGTTGGGAGCACAGTGCCTGCCCTTCATGCAAATCCACACTGTCCCACCAGGGCTCCTCCTCCACACATCCCCGTCGTGCCTGCCATGGGCCCTGACAGCTGAATTTCAAGCAAAGTAGAAATGATGGGTGGCAGCAGGTTAGAGCTGAGACAGGAAGGAAATTCATCCACGGAGCCAAAACAGCGTTATGGCATGGGAGGGAAGAAGGGCACAGAGCAGGACACAGGCAAAAAGCTGTGAAGGGCCCCAGAAGTGCAGGCAGTCCCAGAAAGGTTCAAGTTTCGATGTCCCTTCTGGCAGTCCCCCTAACAAGGCTGCTTCTGATTTCCCTGGATTCTCTCACCATCTACACATTTTCATTCCATTTTTGAGTTTGCCACACTCGAGAAGGGAATGACATCTTGCAGCGGTGTCACTGGGTTTCCTTTCCCTAAATCAGATTTAACTTGTGTTGTTCTTTAGCAAAATTCATTGTCCTCTTATTCAGTATTACCAGATAAAAAGGACAGAACTTATCTACAATTTCGGGAACAATTCCTCATCTGACACAGTATTTGTACAACACTGCCATTTGTCGTTTCCTGATCTGTTAATATTGACCTTTTCTATTTCCTTTAAACAGGACCTTTCCAGAAGTGATCTCTCCCCATCCAGCCCCAGTTGAATGGGACAATCCAGCACCACCCACAGCATCTCGGGCAGGGCTGTGATACAGGATTAGGATGCACTTGGTTTTATCCAATCCTTTTTGCTCTTTATATCAAAGTTTTCCGCTTGACCTCAGTTCCATACTAAGAGAAACACTGACAACTCATGACTCCCTCTCATGATATCCAAACCACCCCTCAAGTGCCTGCAGGACTCAGAAACAGCTTTCCTTTTTTGTCTCTGTTTCCCAGACCCATTTAAAATATACATTAGAAAAGGTTTTGATTCTTGCTGGCTCATTATCCAGAGCACCCTGTGCTCCAGCACCAGTCTGACCAATCCCAGTGTCATTCCCAACCCAGTGGCATGGCTTTTCTGGCTTCCCACTCCCAAGAAATGGGGAGATGCTTTTCAGGACACACCATCACTGCAACTGCTGCAGGAAGTGCTTTATCACACATATATTTTAAACTCTTGACAACACTCACACAGAGATAAGGGAACAAGAACTTGGGCCACAGTTTTATAACATTTTCCCTATTTCTAGTGGTTTATCTCCAGAAAATATCAGTGTGTCTCCCAAATCCTTACAAATCAGTGCAGCTGGCAATATCAGCCTCTCTGACCTCAGTCAGTAGTGCCTGCAATGATTCACTCAGAATAATCAGCTCAAAAAGGGAGCCCTTGTTCCAAAAGCCTCTGCCTCCAGTACTCCAACCACCAGGCACCCACCTCTGCAGTGAGACCGGAATTTCTTGGCATGATGTTCTGCTGTTTATTCAAAGCAACAAGTGTACCTGCACCTGCCACACAACGACCTTCAACGTGCAGAACAGCAGAGTGTGAGCCCCAATTTCCATCCTTTCAGAGGTTACAGCATGGGTGGGAATGAATGTGTGATGAGTGTCACGCTGCTGCACCAGCCCTGGCCACCAAGCACCAGTCAGGAAGGTGCTGGTGGCTGCTCCAAGAAGCTGTCACAGACCAAAGTCCAGGCAGATCATGAAATACACAGAAAAGAGGCCTGGGACACAGAGATATGGAGCACACGGGCAATCCCAGCCAAATCATTAAAGCACACAGTTGGATCCTGTGATTCTGTAGACAGCAGGGAGCAACTGGCCCCTGGCCACCCAGACATCCTGCAGCCGAGCTGGACCAGCACCTGGTGATGTGGTATAATCCCTGGCACGCTGTGAATGTCTGCGCTCCCTCTGGATATGGAGGAACTAATCCTTGGGAGTGCTTGGTGCAGCTCTGCAAGGAGCTGGGTTACCCTGCATGGAGCAGGAGCAGCAGTGCTCATGAGCCAGAGCAATCTGAGGCTGCACTTTGGTGGGTTTAACAAGCACAGCCTGTGCCCACAGAATCTGACATAATTTGAGTTCAGAGATGCAATAAAAAAAATAGCACTACCTTCCCAGAGCTTTTAGACTCAAAAATCTCATCAAAAAGAAATGCAGGTCTATAAATTATGCAGCCCTACCCTGCCTATCACATTCAGCTGATGTGTAGAGTCTCTTCTCTTTCTCCGTGGGTTTGAATTACGAGAGTTGCTAAAAATGCTGAGGGCTCCTGCCTCAGGCTGTGGGAGGGCAGCCCTGTGCTGGGCTGCTGCCTGAGCTGCTGAATAATCTCATAGCCAAAGACAGCGATTGCTTTTTCTGCAAATTCTCCTGAACATAAGGTTATCTGGCTCAGAGGGGCCACCACACTTGGGCAGGAATATCCCAGCCAAAGCATCCTCCTCGCACTGGACAGCAGCTTTCCCTGAAGACATCCCCTGAAGAAGACTGCCCCAGGAGCACAGCAGGGCACTGTGCTGGGCACTGCCTGTGCTACCTGTGCTCACATCCAAGCAGAACAGGGCAGCGCTTCTCGCCGTAGTCAGATCTTGGCACAGCATGCGATGAAAAGACTTTCAGCATTGCCAGTGTGCTGAATTTAGCAGAGAAGGGAACTGGGGAGATGGGATTCCTACAGACAAAAATAGAAAGTTTTAAAGCTGCAGCAAAGAGAAAGACTGCTGGAACATGGAGTCCTCTAGCAGCATCCAGCCAAGCAGCAAGAACCAAAAGGAAACCTATAAATAATATAGAGCAGATCTGCTCTGATCCACTAACCTACTTCAGGACAGGTTTACAGTGAGGAATAAAAAGAATTTAAGCTTGATTGTGGTGATTTAGAATGTGTACAGTGGTGATGTATATTCCTTGCCCTGGTTTCTCAGCTGGAATTAAACCAGGTAACTGACTCCATGCCTGGGGAAAGCAGTCTGTGTTCTCTGGTAGCGTTTTTGGAGAGGAGAGGGGAGGGAGTGCCTTGCACTGCCAGCTCCACCTGCTGAGTGGCTGTTGTGTGCTCTGCTGGTGGCCTGGAGCCTGCCCTTGGGGCAGGAAAGATCCCAGGTGCTGAGAGGAAAGCACAGCAGGATTAGAGCACCCTCATGGGAAAGGAAAGCAAAGACATGGGTGTCACCATTTACATGTTTCTCAGAGCTGTCCTGGGACAGGCAGAGTGTGGAATACTTGTCACAACATCACACAGAACACAGGGGGTTAATTGCCACTGCAGAGTGATTGTTTACAGTTACTTGATGGTGGGTGAATGGAGGCAGTAAAAGTGAGCCCAGCTTTCCTACAGGGTGCATGGTAAGACTGTCAGCAAAAGCAGGGAACAGTCCTAAGTTTGCTTAAATAATGGTGAGTGGTATAATGTCCTTTACGTCTGAACTGAATACAGCAAAATGGTGACACGTAACTTCACAGGTGTTTTGCTGGATGCCTCAGCCGAGAAATTCATGGCATGGGACCCCTCAGTCTTGTGTCACAACCTCCTGCCCGGAGACACCTGAATGAGGTGCCAGATGCCATTTCATCACTGGCTAAAGATTTCTTCAAACAACAGCTCCACGTAGCCAGTGCCCCTTGCTCAGAGCCTTCTGAGCCTCTTCTCTCTCCTTTTTCCATTCATCAGCACCATCTTAATTTCAAGCAAGGCAGACAGAGCCATAAATAGCCTCCCAGCTCATCGTCTCTGCTCTCTGGGAGCGCTCTGTCGCTGGCACAGGGCACAGCAGCCAGCCCTGCTCCTCTGGGGGTGAATGTGCTGAGCTTTGCCCAAGTGGGTTTCAGCAATTCATTCCTGGTGTGAGGAGCATCCATCCAGAGCAGGGCTGGGGCCTGTGTGCACACCTACTCCAACAGGAAACCTCGGCATGACTGGCACTTGCACAAACTTTAAAGATTAATAATTACTGCTACTTTCCTGAAAATGCTTGGAAGAATAATCGTGAACATGATTTGGGCGTAATGAGCAAAGGTGTTTGTGCTTTTGACATAGGCACTGCCTAGACAGGTGAACTGATACCCTGTAATGTGCTAATTTATTATACCAGACCCTACTGCTGTTCTTAGCATCCTACTCTTCCTATTTCCCATCTATTTCCATTCCCTTTTGACCCAAAGGAGATCATCCAGTTTTGCAGGTCTGTGTTCCCATTTTGCCAGTCTTTCAGCAGAGGTGAAGCAGACACGGCTCTCTGGGTGAGGGTGAGCAGTTCTCACAGTGCCACTGCCTGTTGGCTCATGAGGGGTGAACACCAACCTCCTCACAGAACCTCTGGTGCTTCCCACCTGCAGCAAACCGACCCTGAGAGTTTCACTCCTCCGAGCAGCCAGGAGACAGCCAGGAGGCAAAGAATGAGGAGCTGCTCTGCCACAGACCATCCCTCCTGTCCCTAAAACTCACAGCTACTCTGCAAAGTGAGGCTCAGGGCAGCTGGCAGGCAGCGCCTTGGGAAGTCACACACTGCTGCCACAGAGCTCTCATGCACTTCTGTACGAGTAAGCCTGCTGTGTTTTGCCTACATGACATGCAAATTCGCACATTTGTGTGGGTAGGTAATTTCCATAAAAGATTTCCAGTGATCACGCACCAAGTCTGGCATTTCAGAACAGGTTCCTGCCCTGTGTCAACACCTGAATTTTTTTTTGTGGGTTTTTTTTTTGGAGGACCCCAGTATGGCACCCACAGCGCACCCCGAGAACAAAACAACCCAAACAGCTCCAGCACACCTCAAAGCCAAGCAGCACTTCATGGGAAACAAAAAACCCTGAATTTTAGCTCTGTGCTCCTGGATTTTTCCGATTAGAGAAGCCCATGCTAAACACTTTAAAAAGCTCTTTTGGCCCCAGGTAATTCCTGGCATAATGTCCTTCCCAGTAAATTGGTTTTGGGGGCGGGGGACTTGGTGCAGACTAATTCCCTGTGTTTTGCTGCCAGGTCTATGACAAAGAACTGCTCCATTGTTCCAGAATAAGGTAATCTCTTGCTCTCAATCAAACACAGAATCACAAAAATACATTCCCCCCTTAATTCAGTTGAAACCCTGAGCTGTTCCCCAGGTAATTAATAATGTTTGCAAATGTGCCTCCTTTGAAGGAATATTATCGTAGTTTAGGTGACAAGCTCAGACTTGGATTCCTCTTTATAATTCCTACCATCTACTCAGGCAGCATTAATTGGATTCAAAGCAATTACAAAGGAGTTGGGTTGGCCACTTTATATCAAATTCTTGAAGAAATTTTGCTTTGGCCTGCTCTGAGCTGCAGTGCTGTTTCCCAGCCTCTCCCCGTCCCCTGCCCATGGCACCAGCACAGGGCACTGGGCAGCTCATGGCTGGGCTCAGCAGAGCAGGGCACCTGAATTTATTGACTGCACAGCAGTGCCTGTATTGTGAGGTTTATTTTTACATAAGGAAGGACCACAAGATGCAGACTGGCCAGCTGAGGCCATGGTGGGTCATGCCACCTCTGGCACAGAGAGGCTGCAGTGGCACTGCACCACATTTGAGAGAAACACCTTGGCTGGGAAAGCCCCAAAGCCTCTGTGGACATCCCAGGAACAGATGTAGCTCCAGAAGAAAAAAATCTTAAAAGGGATGTCTGTGCCTGTGCAGTGCTGACCCATCTCCCTGGGCTCAAATGAGGAAGTTTCTTGGCTGTTTTATCCTGCACAGACCCACACATGCAGACAAGCAAAATAAACTGAACCCAAGGGCCTGATGGAGGCATGCCGAGGAAGTGTCTGGAGCAAAAACTGCTGAGAAGTGCCTGACACTGGAAAAACACCAGTGTGATTCACTTATTTCATAATCATTTAAGATATCCAATACATAATTCAACAGAATTTGAGGAGCCTGGCTGGAACCAGGACCAAGAAGCCAAGCCTGGTCTCATAAACTCTGCTGCAGAATCTCTAGCTGGTTGAACATGTTGGGTTTTTTTTTTCCTGCAAAATATAAGCTTTAAATTGAATTCCCCTATGTGTAAACAAGATGCACCATTTTGCTCAGGAGTTATTTTCTCTTTTCTCATTAGAGACTACCAAACATCAGAGATTATTTCAATAGCAAGTCGAACACAAAGTCCATTTACTCGCAGACCTGCTGGCTAAGCCATGCTGCCAGCCCTGGCAAGGCTACCTGAGCTTCTTCCAGGGAAGGGCCGAGACTGACCCAGGGCATGGGATGGGGATGAGGGCTGGGAAGAAAGCACAAAGCAATCCTTGAGGAGACAAAGGTCCAAGGTTGCTCCTGGGGTCCCTGCCAAGAGGGCTCCATACCCAAAGTCAAAGCAGCCAGTCTTAGGTCCACCTACAGGAACCCCAAAGAGCAGAAGGGCTGCCAGGAGGATGAGGAAGAAATGGCTGGGATCAGAGGTGCCACTGCACCTGCCAGGGATGGAGCAGAGCAACCACAAAAGGTGCCAGTGGGTTTGCCAGAGCAGAGCCAGAGGCTCACACAGGGGCACAGGGGACTGGAGGCCATGGCAATAAGACAGTATGAAGCCCAAGGAATTGCAAAACCATTTGGTGAGATGTTTGCACCACCTTTTGCTGAAGCAGAGAAGTTAAGCCCAGCTCTGAGCCATGCTGATGACTTTCAAAATTTTAATACACTGACTCTACTATCAGCATTCCAATTATCCCTGGGAACATGCAAACAATCCACGTTTTGCAGTGGTTCCCAGTCACAGAGTGTGCCTGTGGAGGAGGCATCTGCAGAACCTGCTCCCATAGACTTAATGGGCTGCTCTGCCAGAGCCTATTTAGAATTCCAGGCAGCACTAATTTAGTTTTAATGGGCACAAATTCAATTCCAATGGCTAAAGTATGCAAATAACAAATAAAAGGGAACCACTGCTCCAGCAGCTGCTGGAGAGAAAATGAACGGGCGCCCAGCTGCCCACCTTGCCCGGAGCTGCTCTCTTCTCAACTCATCATCTCCAGCAGAAGCAGCCCCACGGCCACCCAGGCAGCTGGCAGGGACAGGGCTCACCCCCAGACCACCAGCTGATGTGTTTATTTGCCAGTGAGTGCAGAAATGACACTAAAGGGCCCTCAATAATACCAAGCCTCATTAAATTTTAATCAGGGCAGTCTCACACTCCCTCTTCAAACACCAAGGCAAGGTTGCAAGGGAGGGGATGTGGTGTGGAGCCTCCAGTGGGGCAGGGGAACACCCTGGGAAGAGCCTTCCCAAAGCACCATCACTGCACCTCTGCCCACCAGACCTGGAGGAGACAGGCTGCTGCTGTGGGATGTGGCGTTGGCATCACTCTGACCCTCCTGCTTCAGGAGACCACTGCCCCTCCTGTCAGGGGATCCCACACAAGAGGCAGCTCTGTCCTGCAGGGTCTTAGAAGAACCAGCAGAATTGGATTTCTGCTTTGAGCAATACCATAAAGGGCCCTGGTTTCAAACCTGAGCTCTGAGTTGCAACTGGGGCAGATTTTGTCAACACCCAATACTTGGTGACCTCTGTACAACTCAGGAACAGCACTGTCACCAGTGTCTTCCCAGCTGGGAGCCACTGGCACTGAAGATTTAGTCATGGCTAAGCTGCATCCATTCATCTGTGCACATCTGTGCCTCTAAACCAAGGGCTGGAAATACCTGTGTATACAGAGGTGGGTGAGGAAAAAACCCCTTCCTCACTAAATATCATACACAACACGGTAGATGCAAACAGTCAGGGACTCACACTCTTGAAGGTGGCTTCACTGCTTGTCATGGGGAGGAGGTAAAAGATAAAGGCATTTGAGACAACTAACAAGCTGAGAACAGACCAGAGGAACAAACACACAACTGGCACACCCCAAGCTATTCTTCAGGTGAGCACAGGATGGATACCAGAAAGGAGCTGGGAAAGGCCAAGTCTCAGGTTTGCTACAGCACAACACAACAGAGCAGCTGAGCAAACCTGTCAGGAGTTCTGTGGTACCAACCAAAGATCAAGTTTCCCCAACCTGGGGAACTTTTTTCACTCTTTGCTACAGAAGCTGAACTCAGATTGAGTTATGTCACCCAGCTACACAGGAAAAGCGCTGAATTAAACAGCTCAGTAATTTTACACACTCAAACCAGGGCAAAAAAACATACCATAAACATCCGAACAATGGCTGCCTAATGTAGATTTCTTTCCTAAACATGGCTAAGGCAGCAGAAACTAAGAGGGCAAGCACCATGAGTTTATGTCCTCCGTAGCTGCGGCAGACCTGATCCCTCTTTGCAACATCATCTCTGCAGCCTCTCCTGAGATCACAGCGGCTGCAAGGACACCAGAGGGAAACCACGTGTCAGCAGCTGGGAAACAGAGAAGCCTAGCTTTGTCCAGGGGAACTGAAGATACTTCTCCCTCTTAAGCACTTTAACCTGTGTTCAGCAAGAAAAGGCTGCAGCAATTCCTGACTCCCATCCTCTTCCTGCACTGACTGCTTGTTTTCAGCCATGGCAGTGAAAGATTGGCCAGGGCACTTGGATTCTGGAAATGCCAGCCCTGTTCAACACCTGTGGGCAGCCCCTGCTCCACCCCAGGCAGCATCACTCACTGCTCATCACCTGGGTCAAGCCATTCCTCCTCTGAACTGATTTATTCCTTGACAAAGGCTCACTGTGTCACCAGAGCAGCGCCGGAAGAATACTGGTGGATGAAGGACTCAGCAAGGACACTGTCAGAGCCTGGGATGGGTGACGTGCCTCTGGGATGGAGGGATGCAAGAAGCTGTGCACAGGGCTGAGCGTATCCTGCCATAGCCCAGAGACTCTCCCACAGGATCTGTAGTTCTGCCACGCAAAAAGCTGCTGGGTGCAGGACAGATGCACCCTTGCCTCTGCTGCGTGGCACTGCAGGGAGAAGGGCACGCAGGGCTGTGCACAGTGGTTGGCGTGACACGGCACAGCCTGGCTGTTTGGGCCTGTTGTTGTGTGAGGTGCCACCGTCCCCAGAGGTGTCCCCAGAGGTGTCCCCAGCGCTGCAGAGCCAGCCCTGAGGGCCAAGCACAGGTGAGACACAGCACTTTGGCCCAGGGAAGGCAGCACCTGCAGGCACATTGGTGGAGCACACTGCCAAGCACACGCCCTGCCGCTCCAAAAATCCTCCTCGCCCTGCCAATAAGCAAGGACTCCTGGAAGGATTTTTCCAGCAATTGCCTCAGCAGATGTAGAAGGCATTAATATTGCTGTCTGCTCCCTGCAGGTGCACTGAGCCTTGTGCTGCCCATATGCTGCATTGCTCCCGTCAGAGGAACATCAGCATTCTCCCGCCGCGGCTTACATCCAGCTCTCACGTGTTTCAAGATGGGGTTTTCCCTTAAAAAAAAAGAAAAAAAGGGAATTCAAACTGGGAAGTGGTTTCTAGGAATCTCTCCAGTTTGGCACTGAAGGGCTGGCACTGAGGGCCCACAGCTCCAGCAAGCAGGAGCCTGCTTCATGCTGCCTTCCCCAGTTCCAGATCCTGCGACGCCCCAGCCGCTGTGCTGCAGCCGTCAGCCCGGGGCTGCCTCCTCCTCTGCCCTTTTTCCTTGGCCTGGCTGTACCTGACTCTGGCAGCACAAGCTCATCAGGTAAGGAGTCCCTGGTAGGGATCAAGCTCCGGGAGCAGCAGCAAAACCAAGAAGTTTCTCCCTTCTGCTCCAGGCACAGCAGCCAACAATTCCTTGACCTCAGCTGCCATAAATGCTTATTGTGGGATTCACACACATTCATAGTATCACAACAGGAATGAAAATTGAGGTGAAATCATTGAGATGAAGTACAGGAAGACCTCTTAATGCAGACACAAGGAACAGCCAGGGCAGGTGTTCCTTAGCCCACTCAAAGACTCCAAGCTGCGTTGTGCAGCACATGCAGGCATCCCCTCCTGTCCCCTGTGACCTCAGCAGAGCCCTCCAGCACACTCCAGACACTGCACTGGAGGAGTCCAGCACCAGCTACAGCTGGACACCTGCAGGTGACCTGCCAGGCACCCAGCACACCCCATCTGCCTTCTGCCAACAACAGGGTGGCACTCTTGCCTTGTCCCTTTGTCCAGTTACCCAGGACAGGATGAACGTGTCCTCATTTACGAGGATAATAACTTGCGAGGTGCAAAGAGCTTTCTACATCAGGAAATTGAACCTTATTCAAATTCAACAAAGATAATGGGAGCGGAAGAAATGCACATCATCAGGGCACAGCGGACAGAGAATGGACCGGGTGAGCCTGATCAATGGCTGCACTTACTGCAGCTGAAAAAAAGGAGAGCCTGGGTCTTTTCAAACCTTGGGCTGCACAATATAATTCTAACGCCATGGGATTATCACAATCAGGCGTTTTTCAAAGACTGTAACTTGAGTACTTTACATCAGTGATTTCAGTTTCAATCTGAATTCACAATATGGTTTCTATTTATAGGCTCACATTCTGTTTTTGAGAAAAAGAGGAGTTTATTTCAAAAGTAATACCTAGTGTGATGAAAGATGGTATTTCCAGAAGAATTAATCTCTAAGACGATGAGCACTGTTCACCTGAAATGTAATTTTATAATTAATTGCTGCAAGATTGCCTTCCAGTGGCAGAAGACCTCTTTTAAAAGTCTCTTCAAATCAGGGCAGTAATTCTGGACTTTTTATTGTAGCACATCTAATTTTGGAAAGCATGGACTACACTGGCAAATGCTAATACAGCAAGGAACAATAACATGTGCATTCTCCTCAGAAAGAAAAGTGGCCAGGAGAGAAGGTCAATGCTCAAAGCATGGCTGAGAAGGCAAAACTGAGGGGAGGATTCCAAACCACAGCAGCATGCAAAGCCCCATCTCCTGTCCCAGGGATTCTGAGCAAAGGACCCGTTGCACATCTTCCCCACCTTCATCATTCAGGGAAACACACACAGCATTCCTCTCCTTCAGTGCTTCCCCAGCAAAGACACCCCGCTCCTTCCTTTTGGAGACCGCTGTCCCCTCGGCTCTGGGGTGGGTATGACAGAGATATTTCACACTCCTATTTCCTAATATTGGAGACTGGCACAGCATGACCCCTCTCTCCTGGCTGCACAGTCCCCTCATTAAGGACACTGTCAGTGCTGCATGTGGGAGAAGTCACTTGGGGCATCACATTTTCACACAGCCCACAAGGAGTAAATAGAAGAAAAATCAGCTACTGCTAATTACATCTTGACTTTCTCACCTTCAAGCTTTTAAATCACAAGTGACATTTCCAAATCAATCCTATTCTTTTTTGGAGAGTTTAACAAGAAACATTCAGTCTCCAAAAGCACTTGGATTTATTTCTTCAGTAATTTGACAAGAACCCATTAAAATCTACTGGAGGTTGCTTTACTCCCCACAGAGAGAGTTTAGTCCAAGGGCTTTTTCACAGTTGCCTTTTGGTAAAAAATGTAAATGGAAACTCATTGTAACAGGGCAAGTACTGGTAATGAGCAGCTCCAAAATGCTAATCCAAGCATTCTTTCCATTCTGCACCTGATGCCGAGCTGTACCAGAAGTGCTGAAGCACCTGTAGCAGCTGCACCCCACACTGCAGAGCAAAGCATCCCATCTGTTTCCTGGAGTCAGTCCTAAGCTGGGAATGCCTTCCTCCTCAGGCTAAGAGGAGAGTAACCACTGACTCCCAGGTTTTCTCTTGTTGAGAAGGGAAATGCTCAGTTCCCCAGCAGGTTAAAGGGACTTCCCATCATGTCCTGCTGCAGCTTTCCCACTGGCGTTTGACTCAATGCTGCACACTTCATTTACAATTCAGCTTTACAGAGCAGGGCTTAACTAAAGTTATTTAGCACCAATTTGGGCCTGCAGCTGAAAAAAGCAACCATCTCCAGAAAAGGGGCAAACCTTTTCTAAAAGACCTTCTGATTAGCAATATTTACCAGAGAAAATAATTGGGAGAGTCAACACCCTGAGTCTACAAGGAGATCAAAGTGCAAATACAGTCACAAACCATCAGCTGATTGTGAGCTTTCTTTGATTGCTGCCAGTGGATCCCCAGCAATTAATTCCTTATCACGATTAAGCCCCTAGCTTAATGCCTGGCCAAGGAACACACAAAGTGAGCGTCAGCCACAGGATAATTATGGGATGAAACAGGCACCACTCTTCCTGCTCTGAGCCGTGGCACCCTTCAGCAGGAACAGCCTGTGTCGAGTCAGCTTCATTAGGTATTGTCTAGAGCCCCAGTCCTCATTTGTTTGCATCAATAACACATTCAAAGGGTTTATCTAACTTGCAAATGTGAATTCATTTATTGGTCCCATAAGCAAGAAAGAGCTGTGACCAGGGAAGTGTTTCATGTTACAGGTTGGGCACTAAACCGGAACGCCTCGCTGAAATTTCAACAATTACAACCTAACATAAATGTTTATATTAATGTAATTTCATTGTAATAATGAATTTTACCGTAACATTGCCTGCAATTTCAAAGACACATATTCCTTATAAGAGCGGTGCAAACACGTGAACATTAAGAGATTTGTTTCTACAGAATTAACTTAGAAATAAAGTTTAAGCAACAGAGTCGGTAGAGTGCAATTTGCAGAGGCTTGGCAAACCACCTGTGTTGACCCTCAATTCCTCCTCAGAGTACCAATATTTTTCTACACAGCAAATTTCAATTATAGTTACCTTTTCTGATCTCACTCTTTACAGTGACACATCCAACTTTGGTATTCCTAGTCAGGAAAAACGGCCCTCCCTGCATTTTCTGCCCTGGCTGTACAGTGTGAAGCAATACTGAATGCTGCTGTGCTCCACCTGAGATTACAGGTGGTTCCACATCCGGGATTTTCTTCTTGCTCTCTTGCTGAAAACTTGTGCAAGGATTGAAAAAGCCCGGAGGAAAAAAAAAAAGAAAATCTGGGACTGGTAAGATTCAGATTCTGCCATTAAGTGGATTACCTCCTATAAAAACTACCTAAGAATAGTGACAAACCTGTCTGAAATGGCCACCAGCCATAGCAAAAGCTGCCTGCCATTGCCACAGCTGTCACCAGCTCCGAGGAGCTTCTGAAAACTTTCTTGTAACAATGAGACTTAAATGAAGATGGCAGGGCAATAATCTGCCATAACAACACGCTCAGAGGTTTCTGCCTGTTCACAGAGACACGGGAAAGCTCAGGGATGTTCTGCCAGGAGGGTCAAACTCCTCCAGGCCTTAGTGGCTGCACATCCAAGAAAATCAAGACCTGCCATTTGCTTTAAGGAAGACAGAGGAAGTGGGGACTGAGAGAAGATGAATTTCTTTGACAATTCATGCATCACTGTGGTGGCATTCCCTGTGTCAGCAGGGCTTTCTTCAGCACCCGCTTGGAGGGGCAGAGGGGGCTCAGACAGTTCAATCTTGTTGGATTGAAAATGAATGCTCTAAACTGGACAGGGGCATAAACCAAAACCAGTGGCGGAGCCCACGTTGGTGGGAGCCCATCATCCACATGTGCTGAGCAGAAGTTTGATGTGATTCTCACTAAAGGGAGGACCAGTCCATTTCTTCCTTGAGGCAATTAAAAAGTGATTTGGCTCAGGCCAAGATGCCCAGCTTTGTGCTCCCCACCTGCTGGAGCTGCTGGCTGGAGTGGGATTGCTCTGGAGTGGGTCTGGGTGACAGCACCAGGCACCTCCAACACCCAAGGGTCACCTCAGTGAGGTGCACCCATGGCAGTAGGACCCTGAGCCTTTGGAAGATGCTGAGTCACACTCTTACTTAACTCATCCAGGCAGCGATGCATTTGGGACTTTGGAATGAATTCTCATGATATTTCTGAATAATTATGAGAATCAGCTGAAGTATGAATTTAAAAAGAGGCTCCCCAAATTCAAATGAATCCTCAAAAAGATGGAGCAATAGCTCTATGCGGAGACAGAGCAAACTTTGCCTCCTCTATCTCCCCTTCTCCCACCATTTCAAACCCTTCGATTCCCCTCCAGGCTTCCAGCACATCAAACATTAAAGGAGTAACGTTATTTTGAGCACACAACAACCCTAAAGTTCAAGATATTCTGCAGATGGATTTTAACATCTTTTAATCCATTGTGAAGCCAAAATCCTGCCGTAAACACTCTCTGGCATGCTCCAGTTAGCTGCTCATGCAGAGAGAAAAAAAGCCTTTCCAGCTTACTCTGCAGATGACCTTGCAGTCCCCCCATCCCATGTTTCATGAACCTCAGGGGACCAGCGAGGAATCAGATAAAAGGATTTCATTTATTTTTGTTGGCATTGTTTTATGAAGCTTTCATTTTATCGACACCTTAACTTCAAACCATTTTCAAACACCCAGCAAGGCACCAGAGATCAGCAGATATTCAAGGGACATGCTGAAGGTGTCTTGTCTTTGTTCCCATCAACCCTTCCTGTGAAGGGAACTCTATCTTGCACGTGTGCTGAGCTTTAACCTAAATACCGGTGGCCCCATGTTGCTGCTCCCCCGTTGTTCTGCCCACGCCAGTGACACCCTTTGCTGAGGAATGAGCCATTCTGGATAGCTAATTAAAGATCTGCAATTAAGCCTCACATAGTCCTGAAAGCTATTTCATCACAAGGCTAAACTCTGACCTCATTTCCCCCACAGAAATCATAGCAAAAAATGTATCAGATGCTTTTGCCCAGCTTTCCAGACAGGTAGATGCTCTCTTCTGACTCGCTGCATGCTCACACGTTATCTTTTTCCTGGCTTTTCAGGCAGGGAACATGGAAGATGCATGGCTGGTACTGCTGGAAATGGAAGGCAGCTGTTTTCCCAGGAGCTAGAGAGATGCTGAGGATGCTGAGTGCGTGGGGGGTGATTACTGGCTACCTGCTTCCCACACCACAATATGCAAACACTTCATTTAAGAGGCTCATACATCAGCAGTCTCCCAAGCTCCCGCTTGAACATCCTCTGATCTCCTCCACGTGACAGGAACACGGGGATCTCTCTGGAAGCCAGGCAGGAGGTAAATCTGTGATCTTTTGGCTCCAGGAAGGGGAATGATTTTGTGTGGCATACCTCCCTCCAGCACACTCTTTGCTGCCAGGATCAGGGATCTTCCTTTGTCCACGACAGACTGATTTCCCAATTAACAATACACTGCCAATCGCTCAGACCAGTTAAATTCAACAAGGAAATACAAACGTTTTCAGAAACATCAGGTTCTTCTAACACTCCGTCCCCTTCAAACAGGAAACCATAAAGGCAAAGTGCTTCTGGGGCACCTGCTGCTGCTGCATGTGCCCTGCTCAGCCCCTCAACCCTCCCCTAGGGCTGACCCCGGGCTCCACGGGCACTGTGTCCTCCCCATGCTGGCAGCCCCAGGCCCCTGTCCCTGCCTATGACAGGCTCAGCTGGAGCCTGCCTGCTCTGCCAGCATGCCCCCCTTTAGAGAGAGGGGCACTGCATGCTGGATCTCACTGTCTCCTTCTGCTTCTGCTTCACAGTTCAACCTGCCATGCTCCTCCCCAGAAACTGCATGTGTCTGTGCAGCCACGTCTGCCCTTCCTCCTTCCACCTGGAATAACCCTTGGGACAGCAGCCTCAGAGTTTTCTGAGATCCATCAGAAAAAAACCAGAACGCTGAGCTTTGTTCCAAAAAGCCATCCAAGGCTTCTTAGAACTATATTCAGGTCTAGAAAGCTCCAGCTGAAACTCGTACACAGCAAAACGCACCGGGTTTATCCTTGTTCCTAATGGGTATTTAGCCATTTAATAAATACAGTTGCTACTCAATGAAGTTATTGAAGCCTGAGGCATCTGGGAGCTCTTCCTGCAAATCTGGGACAAGGAGAACGAGAGGCCTTGCAAGGGATGTCTGCTGGGAGGTCGGGTCTGCTGCAAACCAGGCAGCCCAGGGAAGGGCTCTCCTTACCTTGCACTTGACCCTCGTACCCTCCCTGTCACTGTGTCACACATCAGTGCCAAACAGCATCAGGAGAGTGCTCAGATAATGGTGCATTTACAATTATAATTGCTCATGTCCAGGAGTAATCCAGTTTAAGCCCTTTACCGTCTCAAATATTTAGAGAAATCCTGCCAGCTGCCTGGAGGGGAGAAAGTTAGGAGCCCTGGGAGAGCACAACAGATTTTCATCTTTCCAGCCCTGACAGCCTTTCACACATAAATATCCTCTCAGCCCCGCTTCCCCCCTCTTCATGACAGAGCCACTGTCCTTCCTGCTGACTGGCAATCCCAAGTCTCACTGCCTCCCAAATCTGGCCCCCATCCCACCGAGCCCCAAACCACCACAGCAGCCCTGCCCTGGCAGCAGACTCCAGAGAGAGGCTTTCATTTGGCTGGGATATGGATTTTTACCTTCTTTTTTTTTTTTTTTTTTTGGAAGTAGGCAGCATGTGTACATCTCCTGGACTCCCTGATGCCAGGACTGGCAGGGTCACCAGCATGGCTGCCTCAAACCCACCCCCACCAGCATCCCAGATGTGCAATTCCAGCAGTTCTTTCACAAAGGCCCCTCCTGCCATGCAGGATCTTTGGGCAGAGGCCCTGCAGACCTGCAGGTTCCAAGAGCTGCAGAGCTTATCCTACCAACTTCTCTCTTTTCCTGTTTTTCCAGCTTTTAAGGTCAGGGAATAGCAGTGCTCACACTGATCCTGTTGCCCAGCACAGCGATGCAGATGGTGTATTCCAGTCCTCAGCAGGGACCCTGGTGGAGCAGGACACACATCTCCCCAAACACAGCACATTCCAGAGGGACAGGCCCAGAACAGCTCTCACTCTCTTGGTAACTACATTCACCATTCACACAGCAAACACATGTGCAAGTTTTCAGTTTGCTGACTTGGGCCCTGTGAGGTCTGCCTCTTGTTGAGCTTTTATCTGCTGCAACTGCCTCAATGCAAAGTGCAGTTAATAGGCTGTGACCAAATCACTGTGTGACTGCCTCTCTGAGCTGCTTTGTCCTCTCCCCAGAATCTCTCCTCTAAACCTCTATCATTTCCCACCTTTAAAGCAAAAGGCCCACGGCTGGCTGCACACTAGCACTGCTCATCACAGAACTGAACGGTGTCCCCATGTCCCCAGATCTGGACATTCATTCCCCTGCAAGCCTTCTTCTCTCACCTTCTTTTCATGCAAAAGCTTGCTTTTCAACTCAAACATGTGCTGACAGCTCTACCCATCTCTAATCACCATGTTCGGATTAATTTCTGTGACCAATGTTCATCAATATTTATTACCCTGCAAAACTTCTCAAATCAAAGCGGTGATGAAACTTGCAGGTAATGATTTTATAATTCCTTTCAGATGATTGATAAAATATTGAATACTACTCCAAAGCAGCCTCAGAGGAACGCTGCCAGAACTGCTGTGACAAATTGATAAGCTTCCCATTAGCAAGGAAGTGGCCAGATGCACCAGCGGCTACTGGAAACCAACAGTCCTTGCACGTGGGGTTGATGTTTATGCCAAACAAGACCATGGCTCCAAGTCAAATGCTTAATCCTCTCCCATCCTGAGGTTCCCAGCAGGACAGACCTGTGTGTGAGGCAGGAATGTCACACCTGGACACTGCCAGTGACACAGCACTGCCTCGGTGAGTGACAGGACAGTCTCTACAAGACAGTAACTCCTGACGGGTGGCAGAGCAGAACATGGACATCTCCACCTTTGAATCCATGCAATGGGACCTGAGGCTCCTTCCAAGGACTGCTCCATGTTCCTGAAGTGTGCTCACCCCAGGGTCCATGCAAGACCTGGACATGAGAGCTGTGCAGGCCGTGAGGGTTACTTTGGCACTGCAGCTGGACACAAGCAGAATATTGAAAAATACATTTCCACATGCGTCTCTAAAATGACATCCAGCATTTCTTCGCTTTGCATCACAACTCCCAGTCATCAGAGCACCAGTGACTCCCTGGTATGGGGGATTAGATTAAAAAATTATCATACTGGCTTCCTACGCTTTCTCCGTTTGCCACCTAATGCTGTTCTGGAGTCCAACAGGATGGAAAACCTTTGCACCTGATGAATGCAGACAGGCTGATATTAAGAACTGTGGCAGTTTTGTCAGCAAGAAACCATCAGGCCATCAATGCAATATTAAAGAGAGAACACTTGGAGCTCTCCTGAGCTTTTGTGTGAGCACAACCATGGCAGAGTGAATTGCCCTGTCAATACTGCACTGCCAAAGAGAACCATTCATCATTACTGCTTCAGACTGGTAGGATGGAGCACTGGTGAGAACACAGGTCTTGTCCAGCTTGTACATCTCAGACTCAATCCCAGAATAGCTGGGGTTGGAAGTGCCCTCTGGAGATGGTCCAGTCCAACCCCTCTGCCAGGGCAGGGTCACCTGGAGCAGGTGACACAGGAAAGCATCCAGGTGGGTTTGGAATGTCTCCAGAGAGGCAGATTCCACGCCCTCCCTGGGAAGCTGCTCCAGTGCTCTGCCACCCTCCATGAAAAGAAATTCTTCCTCATGTTGAGGTGGAATTTCTTGTGGTTTAGTTTATGGCTATTACTCCTTGTCCTGTCACTGGGCACCACTGAAAGCAGTCTGGCACCATTCTCAAACATCCACATTTGAGACATTTATACTCATTAATGTGATACCTTCTCAGTCTTCTCTCCTCTAGATTAAACAGGTCCAGCTTCCTAAGTCTCACGTCATAAGAGAGATGCTCCAGAGCCCTCATCACCTCTGTGGGTGTCTGCCATCAGCCATGGTGATATCAGCCATCAGCACCAGGCTCTCTTGCACCTTTTCTCATTTCCTGATTTATGTAAGGTGTTTTCTTCATAATGGAGTTGAACTTTTTTTTTTTACAGAAGTGGCAGCTGGGCATCCCAAACTAAGTGAAAATGGTTTGGGGGAAGGGTGTGCAGGCTGGTTCCAGCTCATCACCCGTGTACCAGAGTAAGCGGCCGTGAGTGCCCAAATCCCCATCCCTCCTGCACCACCTGCTTCTCCCCTTGCCATGGCACTTGTTTCCATCAGGAAAACAACATTTGAGGTGCTGGCTCTGTGTTTGATGGAAGGAAAGTGGGAAGAAGCATTCATCAGCAAAACCCAAACCAGCCAGAAACGTGGTGGGTTTGTCAGATGGGTCTGGTGAGCTGAACTCACGCCTCTCTCCGCAGACATTTATCTAAGTCAAAGAGAACAGGTTGCCCTGCAATGGGAACAGGAGAGCTGGTCTACGTTCCACTCATCCCTGGTGTGTTGTCAGGTGTGTGCTGGCACTGCTGGGGGAGAAGGAGGAGCAGGGAAGGTGCTCCATGGTAAAAGGCTCCAAAGGGACCAGAAGGTATGGCACAGGGAGAGAGCCACTCTTCATCCTGGTGCACCTTCTGCTTCCTAGCAGGATGATGAAGAGCTTGCACACCTAGAGCTGGCTGAGATGTTGCTGCAATAAGAAGATTCCATGCCTGTCCTTATACTCCTGATTACAGAAAAATGTCCTGCATACAAGTGGAAAAGATGCCACCAGCAGCCTCCTCTTTGCAGGCCCCATCCAGAAGTGCCTGATGTATTACCCTCTTCCTCGCTTAACATTCCTACAAATTCCTGCAGGCCTGCCACTGTTATTTTGCATTATTTTTACACTCCTCTCCTGCAGCAGCAGTTTAATGAGAGTGCAGCTTCAATTAATCTATTCCCCAGAGGGAAAGGGTCAACCCACGTACGTGAGGAATTTCTGATCCGGTTACGCAGGAAGGGAGGGATCTCCTCTGACAACTTCTAACAGCACAGAAAAATTAATTCCCCTTTCCCACAGAAGTTTATAATGAGAAAGCCACAATATCAAATTGTTAATAATTTCACAGGCACAGATTAGTGTTGCTGAGTGAAATCTCACTCCTGTAACTTCACTTTTAATGAAAGGCCACAGACATTGGACTGTATTTGCATTACAACTTGAGAAACGTTTCATGGTTTAGACCTCATCTATGCTCCATATCTGAGCTAATCTGCATAAATTTTCCCTTGTACCCACTTCCAGTGGCCAGGACAGTTTCAGGGCCAAACAAGTCTGATTGACCGTGTTCTCACACAAGCTCTTGTGTCTTGCTGCTGCTTTAGGCTGCTCAGAGCCCAGCACAGGTGTCACAGCTCCACTATGACAGCAATGGTTCACATGGATCCAGTCAGCTTCCAACTGACATGAACTTTTCAGGTAAATTATTTGTTTGGTCTGTCTTTAAATGCAACCAAAGGATTCCATTATTCCAAGTAAAACGAGCTTTCCTTTCCTACTTACATACTGCACTGATGAAAGTTAAAACCATTCTGCTGAAAACCACAAACTCAGCTTCTCTTTCATTCGGCTTGTGCAAACCTGAGGCAACGCTGATATTATTGCAGACATCATTTGCATAGGAAGAATTTTTTCTTTTGATAAAAGACAAAAAAGCCTTTCTATATTTCTTGGTCTGCTTTGTGGTAGAGACAACTGTGGCAGCTTCATCAGTGTGCAGTTATCCAAAGGCCTGTGCAGTTATCCAGAGATCTGAGCCATCACACCATGGGAGTTCGCAAGAAGTCTGGTGAATGCATGAGTCAACCCCCTACTCTGCATCCCCAGATGCACAAAAAGCACTAAAAAGACACTCAAACTGCCAGTTCTTACTGAACTCAGCACGCAAAGACAATGTCTTCATGTGTGAAAGGGGCTGTGCTTCAGCAGGTGAGTGACAGAAGAGGTTGAGTCTCCATGCCCAGGATGCCACAGGTGCCTGGAGGAGCAAGGAGTAGAGGACAGCCCACCCCTGCTCCTGCCTCCTGCAGAGCTGAGGTACTGGGGCATGCCACGCTGCCCAGGGAATCCTCAGCTCCAGGCAGGCCCCAGGGCATGTCCACTGGCTCAGGTTTGGATTCCATCACCATTTTGGGAAGAGCTCACTCCAACTGTTTTGCTGAGCCTCTCTATAATAATCACATCTCCCTCCTGCTACTCAGATGATTAATGACTGGATTTGATAGAAAACCTGGTGCTGTGCCCCATTTTCCCAAACCTCCCTGACAAGAAACCTTATTCTGCTGTTTTGAGAGGAGACCTCACCTTGTTGCCCATGCCATTAATTGAATAACTATCAGTTCCAATTTATTCCACTTGGCTACAAATTAGATTTCAGCTGGCTACTTCCAAGCCTGCTTCAACACAAACTTATAAAGCTGAGTCCCTTGGCTGATGCCACTTGTCAACCTGCATCTGTTCTTGGGGTATTAAAAGACAACAAAGCCAGAAACCCGCCAGTCTCTGATGAACAGAACCCAAAACGTTTGGCTTTCCTTTTTTTGAGTTTATTGTTATTTTAATGGAGCCAACTAGGCTTAGTTATTTCAGGGGCTCAGCCTGGCTGCCTGCATCCTGCAGCCCTGCATTGAGAGCAGAGATACAACAGGAAGTTTAGAACTGATCTCAGGAAACCCAGCAGCACCAGAGCTCCCTCAGAGGCGGGCAGCGCTGCGGGAGCATCCTCCAGCTCCACAGCAGCATCTCCAGTGCCAGTTCCAACTGTTGTTCTGTGAGTGCAGCCTGATTTAATTCCTATTGGGGTATAAAAATTAATAACAGTAAAATGTCATGATCATCTCACACTAATTACACATCTAATGAATAATTAGCTGCGGACACATTTGACATTTTTGGTCATTAATCTGAGCAAGTGTTTTAAGCCTTGAACAAAACTCTGCAAATGCAAACTTGGTGCTGAGCAGCTCAGACCTGCAGCATCGATGCTCCCTGTGCCAGACAGAGACCATCCACTGGTTCCTGGAAACAGGGGAGCTCCTTGGAGAGCACCCACGAGCTCCTGTCCCCCTCCCTGCTAACAGGGGAGCTCCTCAGATTCCATGGAGGAGCAGAGCAGATCTGTGTCTGCCACTACGATATCAGTTGGTGGGAAAACTAGGATTTAGGAAGGAAATTTCTGCATGACACCTCTCTCCTTGCACCAAACCCAGCTATTTATACATGTAGCTGTGAGAAATACTTTTTCCTGAACATGCCATGAATTTTGTATAAACCATCAAGACTTAAAATTTCCCTTGTAAGCTGTCATTTTTTAATGTTAAAATCATTATACAAATGGTGAAGAAGCCATAACTTTGCATCTTATATATATCCATGCACATGCATACACACATCTTTCTCTGCCTGGCTCTGGCTTTTACTGCTTCTCCTTTCCCTCCACCTCTAACATTTTGCCTGCAAGGTCTTGGGAAGGAAGGAAAACAAGAAAGAAACAAATCTCTCCACAAGGGTAGAGATGAACTCTGTTCAAAGGTGCAACACACATCCACAGCTAATGAACAAAACACGACTCATATTTAAGATGAGGGGACGTATAAAAAGGTCACAAAAGGCCAGGATTAGCACCAGATTGAGCACTAAAAGCAAAACAGAAAGCAACAGATGTTTCCCTCCTAATTTACTTCATTAGGATCTTCTCCAGCTAGCATGCACTGCTGCTTGCTAATGAAGCATTTCCATCTCCTTGCTGCACTGCTCATAAATAAGCATCCCTGAGGTTGGCGGCAGGAACTCAACCACCCCTCCCGGGCAAACTTCCTCTCTTTTTATAAACCCTAGTTTTTGTCAAAGACAAAATAAAAATCTGTTCCCAAATTCTCAAGTAATTCTGACACAACTTCCTTGTCTCCTCTTGCTGAACTGCATTTCTTGAAAGAGATGCTCTAACCCCACAGTGAACCCCCGTTTCCTTGCGGTCATCGAAGCAACTCTCCCCATTATGAACAGCTGTGGATGCACCAGGTGTATTGATTTTTAAACTGCAGGAGCAAGGCACAACAGACCTAAAATAACAAAGTATTTCACCTCCTCTATTGCCACTCTTGGTATTTTACACTAAACTGAAGAAACACCCCCAAGTTGTTCACTGTGGCAGACCCCTCACTTCTCCGTCCCTGCCTTGAAACAGCCCCCAACTCCAGCCTGTGGTAAAAAATCACTTGCAGAACCAACCTCAGCATTGAAACCTGCTTCCTGTTGCTGCCCCAGCCACCCACGGGCATGTCTGAGAGCTGCAATTGTCCAGCGAGATGAAAACTGGGGAACTGCTGCCCTGGAGTGGTTGTTTTCCACCTCTCCAGCCTGTGAAATATGACCTGAGGCTGAAACAGTACCTCAGGGAAAGAGGAGCACTGCCCAAGCCCGCTGGTATTGCCTGCTGTTGAGACACTTAAGACAGACACCCTCAGCAAGACACACAGAACCACAGAATCATCGAATGTTACGTGCTTGGAAGGGTCCAAGCACTTTAAAGACCATCCAGTCCCATCCTCCCCTTGCCATGGGCAGGGTCAGCTAGCCCAGGTTGTTCCACTCCCTGTCCAACCTGGCTTTGCACACCTCCAGGGTTGGGGCACCCTGGGCAATCAATTCCAGTGTGTCACCACCCCCCAGTAAAGAATTTCCTCCATTAACCTAAATTTCTCCTCTTTCCATTTGTACCCATACACACATCCCTACCCATTGTGCTACAGCTTAATTATAATGTTCTCACAAAGAATTTCAATTTATCCTATCATGGGAGCAAGCTCCGTAATGAAAAGGCTTTATTAAAATAGAATGTAAAACATGATATTAATTAAGAGGGCTGTGCAGGTGTGTTCATGAACATGGCTGAGCTCTGCTCACACTGAAAGGAGGTGGAGCGAGGGTCAGCTGTGGCACAACACCGCCGTGGCCGTAATGCCACACTGCCTGTCGTGGCACCTTACACAGCCAACACAACGCTGCTGCTCAGGTTTGAATTCAGATGGGAAATACCATGGAGCACCTGGGGAGAAGATGATAAAAAATGTGCTCCTGGCAGGAATTCAATGAGACTTTTAAAGCAGAACCAGCCCGTGCTGTGCTCTCCACCACAGCACCTGAGAGATCTGACCAGGCAGAATTTCGAGGTGAGAATTAACGTGGACCAACAGCACTTCAGGTCAGAATGCCTTATCACACAGAAAAACACGAGCTTGAAGACAGGCCTGTCTGCCATTGACATAAAACTCCTGCAGATGGAAAGCCAACGAGAGCCAAAATGTCACGGAAGACGCATCTAGCTGCAGCGAGGTTCTCAACGACTTGCAGATTGTGTGGGGTTTATTTTTTTTTGGTTTTTGACATTCGGCTCGAATCTGTGTCCTTCATTATCTGGGTGTTTGCAAACCCAAAGCACCCCTGGCTGCTGGAGCTGCAGCAGAACGACACCCTCACAATCGTGTGATGGCTGCACGCGGTGCCGGGACAGAAACAGCCCCAGTTTATCTCCTCTGACAGGAGCTCAGGGCACTGTGGGATGATATTCTTCACTCCCTCCAGCCAGCTTATTTGCGGAAATGCAGCAAATTATACTGCAGCAGGTGCGAGCATTATGCAGGGCTATTAAAAGGAGGCTGCTGGTCTCTTACTCAAACGTAAGAAACAAGAAAACCCACCGATGACATATGTTCACAGCCACGTTAGGCTTGTAGGTATTACTGGAGGTACAGCCTGGGTGCAATTCCATTCTCAGGGTCTCCCCTGGTAGAACAAAGATATTTATGGCCAGTTTTTATTGTGTGGGCCAGATATAGTTTGGTGAATGAGCTGATCACTCCAGGTACGTAAAAACCATCAGCAGATCTGTTATTCAGCCCTGAGAAAGGCTATGTCCTGTCTCACAGCTCTGGTTCAAGGAAACCCGACCCTGCCCTGACAGATCAGAACCCCCTGAGACCCAGCACCCCTCTGGCAACTCTCCCACACCCCTGCCAAAGGGAGCATCTCATGACTTCCAAGCAGTTAACTTTGAGATAAAAACTTAGCACAATCTTACACGGAGTTTTAATACAATTACACAGAGCTCTATGTATAAATGCATGTAGGAAGTGTGGTTTGTTCTGCTTGCAGGAACTACATGCAAGCACCCCCTCTGCATGGCAGAGCTGCAGCTGTTATACATACACACAGCCAATTTTTATGGCTCAGCTCTAAACCTCTGAAAAATAAGGTTTATAATAGAAACCCTGACACCATCTAAAATATGGCAGCACTACTGGGTGCTGCTGGAATATGGCCCTAATTTATAAACCAGGGAGAAATCCTGTTCCATTTTGAAACTTAGAGACAGTAATCTAGAAAAAGGGTAAACCACGGGGAAAAATGGTAGTGTTGTCCATGAGCTATAGTGTCTAGTCCATCCAACAATTCAAAAATAAAATAGGATGCCACAATATTTAGGCCACACACTGAATCTTGGACTGTCACGAAATAAAAACATGGTGTATCCTAGGACGGGGGTATATTTCATAGAGCCATATGCCATTTTCCGTGCTTCTGGGTAGTATTTTTCCAATGAAAATCTGATATGAGAACACTAGAAGTAAAGAAAAAAGATTTACGAGAGAAGTAGAACCCAAACCCTCCAGTTTTGCTTGATACAATAAATGTTTTTGCAAGAGGGCTTCAGTGTACTCCCTTCTAAATTGAAAGAAGTGGTGAAGCAGCAGATTGCTCACTCACAGGAGACACAAGTTTATCACTAAACCTTAGGAAAAAGCTCTCGGTTGCCTTGAGGCTCCAGCTTTGCATTAAAATGCATTGAGGAGGCGGTGATTCAGGGGGCAGTGGACCAGAAACCTGTTTGAGATATTTCTGATGCCCCTGAAACACCGAGCAAAGGATTCAGCCTTGGGATTTGTGTTTGAAGAGTGACTCTGTGCCTCTTCAGGTACCACAACCCTGGGACACCGCTCCCAGCGCCAGGTGGGAGGAGGCAGTGCGACAAACACCCGTCTCAGGAAGTGCTGAGATTGTGATTCTGGGAAAGGAACAGGAACCTTTTGGAACAAGGGTTGGAAATTAGGAGGCAAGTGAGGATTTCACTCCTCACTATCACTTGCCCCAAAGCCTGGAAAGAATTCTGTCTCTTCTCCCCTACACACCAAGGCTAACCCATCTCAGATACTGGGATCACATCCTGATACAGCCCCAAGGGACATTATTCCCCAGCAAGGAGCAGTGCTTTGGGGGCTCACAGGTCTGCCCTGAAATTTTCATTGTGGCCATCCTGGATTCCTTTCCTACCTCCCCTAAACCGTCTCCTTTTGCAAGCTGAGCATCAAAGGAGAATTAAATCCAGACTTATCGCACTTTTCCTGCTAAAACTATTTCCCAGCAGACTTGTTACAAACCAAGCACACCATATTCCACCAGCCTGGCAACATTTTACCTACCTCAGGCTCAGCCCCCCTGCTCGACTGAGCCCTGGGCCCTCTGCGCCCCTCATGCACAAAAAGCAGGATTTACTTATGGAAAAAGCCAACAGCAGCAGCCCTAAGTAGCACTCCACACAGCTGTGCTTCCCCCCAAAATCTTCCCCACAGGCGCTGCAGGAATGCCCAGAATGAGGGCAGGAGAGAGGCTGAACTCTTCATGAGCTGTTAGCAGGCTAACGAGGGCATCTGCAGGAGGAATAGGCACTAAAACTGAAACTAGATACAAAATAAATATCCCAGAGCTGGATTTCTTAAAAAAGATTCTGCTGAGCTATAGTTCCACATCAAATTTTTATTGAATACATTTTCTTCTGAGAATTTGTGCACTAAAACCAGTCAGAATCATATGAGAGGAGTATAAATTTCACGTACAGTTTTCACTGCAAACATCCTTCAGGAGAAAAAGCAAAAGCGCTTTTTAATCAAGCCCACTGCACATCCTCTCCCTCCTCCCATGGAACCCAAGTGGGAGGGTGGGAATTGGAGCCCACAAAGCAGCAGGGAGCTCAGGGGAGGGATGCTCTGCCTGAAGGTTATGGGGAGAGGCATAAATTACCTTCCCTTTTGCCATGCCTGAAGGCAATGCCTAGGTCTGCTTCACATAGAGTAAAGCTGTGAAGAAGGTGACATTTTAAAGCAATTGATATTCTTAGCTGACAACGTGAATTCACATGATTTAGGCAACTGTTGTTAAAACCCAAACGTGACACCGCCTCTTCTCCCAAATTCAGAGCTGCCCCTCCAAAACTTATTTAGTCACATTATTTTCTGAATCTGCAATGGATTACCTATTTGATTCTACAAAACCCAAAAATGAGGGGTTAGTTGCCTGGAAGGACGATGTTTCTCACTGTACAAGTGATTTCGGGTCACTTTGAGCTTGAAAAGGCTCTAGGATCTGAAATGCTATTAAAAACAGAAAAGCTATTTTAGTCAACTTCTTTTAGCAACATCCCAGCACCCAACACTTTTAACTTATTCTCCCTCCAACAACTACAAGGTGAACTCAGAAAAAAACTTCTCTCAGAGGCTTCCAGATTTGTCACTATAATGTAAGCTTTAAACAAGTCTAAAATCGAGCACCTTTCAGCACTTGAAGCACGTCTTAGTGGCTGTGTTGCCCAGATGCTCACATGGCAGCTCTTCCTTGGATATTGAGCTACCTGGACCCCCGAGAAGAAAATTACACTGAAGAAAAGGTCAATAAATGGCAGAGAGGAGATGACATCCCATAATAGTTATGATTACTGTTTATCAGAGTGCTGCACTGCCCAGGTAGCAGGTTACAGGATGTATTTGCTGCATTTTCTCATTAAAAGGACCACGGCCAGAGGGCTCGGAGTTGATCCCACGACACGTGTGTCTGCTGTGTCACAGGATGCACCACACAGCCACATCTCCTCCTTGGAACCAGTGACCTTGAGAGATGTTGCATTCATTTTCTTTCTGCATATTTTCGTGATGGATTTATCGTTCAATAAACCCAAAAGAACAACGGCATTTGACGCTGGAGCGCTTTGTGCCAGTGCCAAGAGCTGCGGGAGGAGCTGGGGCTGGATCTGCAACCTCGCTCAGACTGTTCATGGCAGAATTGATGTTGTGGCTCCATTCTCCACTGCAGACCAAGGAGGAGAGGAATCTTCCATGAGGATTCCTTTTCCTATAAAGTTTTATACAAGATGTGTAAAGCAAACTCCCAGCAGGACAGCTCCAGGAAATGCAAAAGCATGAGATGAGCAAAATTTGACTGCTATGCTCCAGAAAGTCATGAGGTATCTGCAGAGGGACACTATAAAACCAGAGAGAGACAGAGTGTCTGTGCTGGTCAACAGGGGTGGAAAGACTCTGAGATGCTTGGCTGAACCAACATGACAAGGTCCGTGCACCCCAGAACACTCAGACACCAGTGCTGTGTCTTGAAAACAGCAAAATCCCTACAGAAAGTGATTCAAATTTAAGTTATAGAGAGGAATAAACACAAGTGTTCTGCATTCAGAAATAAAGACTGCGATTACGGAGCTGTTGACGCCAGCTTTTGAAGAGCGCCACAAAGATAACTGAAGAATGGTGCAAATCCCAGCAGCCTCCCCTCTCCCTTCTCCAGCAGAAAGTGCCTGTGATCCCTCACCTGAACGGTGACTGCCACGAGAGCTCAGCAGAGGGGCAGTGCTGTCTGTGCTGTCGCTCTGGCCGGGGCAGCACCAGCTGGGGACAACTGTGGGGACACAGCGGGGACAACTGGGAGCGGCCACTCCCTTCTGCCATATGACAAGGGGAACAGTATGAAGATGCACTGAATCCAACAGACATTATTGGGAAATCTACTTTCCTGGGAAGAAGAGATTTTACAGAGACTTAAACTTATAAAAACTTCAACCTCTATTTCACTCTGTCATGCCTTCTTTGCTGCCCGTGGCCAGTAAGCAGCGTGAGCCAGCAGACAGTCGTATGATACACACCCCATGGCAGCACGAGGAACAGAGGAAAAGCTGACATTTAATGGAAAAAACGTACAGTGATAAAAATTGTGCATTTTTTCCTTGACACAGAAAATGATCCCCTTAGGAACGCCGCCTGTTCCGAAGCAAAAGCCGTTTAGATTGGTCCTTCTCCCGTGGCCTTTGCCCCTTCACTAATACACTAATGAAGACCATTGCATGATCTCACAGAGGACTAAGGCTGTGATCCCTACACATCACTTCCACAGCCTCAGAGGTGAGCACAGCATTTTATAGTGCAGACCATGAACTTGGGGTTCTTCTTAACAACTTTTACTGCATTTCACTAAGGGTTGTGCACCACATTCATGGGCCTAACATTCATGGGTCTAACAGCCACCTTCCCTCCACTGGTACCCAAGACATCTCTGTGGGTGTGGAGAGAGGGATGCAGTGATGCATCCCAGGTGGGATCCGGTGGCAGGATGCAGGTGGCAGCTGCAGGAGGTGACAGGGATGGAGAGTCTTTACTTCACACCACTGAGACAGTGTGAGACACAAGAGGCATCACTGCTTCATTAACCCAGGGCAGCACCGACGTCAGTGACAGCTGAGGCAGCCAGCTGATAGAAAGGGAATAGAGACTCCTTCAGAAATGAAAGATTATTCTGAGAATAAAAGCAACCAGGGTAATAAGCAAGATGCTTTCAAAGGCAGAGGATAGAAGGAAGAGCATTCAAACTGCAGGCACCTGGGAAGTGATTTATCCAAAACACTTACAGAAGTGTTCCTTAACAGATAAAATACAAGGGTAACTCACTGCAGGCCAAAACACTGCGTATTAAAGGAAAAAATATCCCGCATTAGAGAGACTTCAGCCTTGGCAGCATCTGCTCCAAGTCCTCTGCTGCCCACGCCAGAACAAACTCCAGATCTCTAAACTCAATCTGTAATTTGCTTCACTACAAAATTCCCAACTCAAGCCCCAATTATAACTCTCCAGCGAGGGTGAAACTCCAGCCAACGGTATAATACCTTCACCGACACCTGCAGACCTAATAATTGACCAGGGAGGATGTGGATGAGCTCAGCAGAATCACTGCATTGCTCCTGCAAGGCTCGGTGTCCTACACCAGGAAAGAGCTTCACCACTGCAAAGTGCATAATTTAATAAACCATTAACTCAAACCTGAGGTGAAGTAAATTCAGCGTATTACATATTTCAAAATAGCATTAGAATTCAATTTAAGTGTCACCAAAAGCCTAATCCTCAGTATACAGAGCATATTAATAAGTGTCTTGGAGCCTGTGGTTTGATTTCATTTCCAGCTGAGTTGTGCTGCCGCATGGCTGCGATCCCTGCCGCGAGGATGTCTCGCTGACAGCATCACCGGCCTGAACCGGAGCAGAATCACAGGGATGACAGTCCCACTCTCAGGGGTCTTCCCGGGAGAACACAGGGGTGGCCGCTGGAGCAGAAGTAATCCTGCTTCCAGTCGTGTCACTTCTTGGCGTCCCTGCTGAGATGCTGATGCTCCCCACTGACAGCACGCTTCTCGCAGGGTCCCCAGATGCCCCTGACCCAAAGGGGTCCCTTTGCAGCCGCAGGGGCAGCGCTCATTTTAGGTAAGGCAGAGGCTCCTGTTCACGCTGAGCTGCTGGATGAGGCACAGGAAGCCACTTTGTGGCTGCTCCCCAACCATGTCACGGTGCATGGCAGGGCTGCAGCCCCCGAGGAGGAACAGAGTCAATGATTTCCCTCCCCTGGGTCAAGCATCCAGGGCAAACGGGGAATCATTTCCACAAAGAGCTGAAAGCACAAAACCTGCTCTCCCTTTCTGTGGGAGTTGGACATGTTTTGGCCTTTTCTGCATCGCCCCTGCCAGAACTTCTCTCGATCAGCAACCCAGGCACATCCCCCAGCAGTTTGGGAAATGCAACTCTTCTATAAATGACAACAGATTATTTAAGCAACAACTAAAGCACTCTGACTGCTTTTTAGTTTGCTCGCATTAACGTCAGTCTCCTCATATATCTAGGGAACAAATCCGGGATTTTCTTTAAAATGGTGGAGAGTGGTACAAAAATAGAAGCCTGCTTGTCTAAAATAAAGTTATGTGTTTGAAAGGGTTGGAAACTGTTTTTTAATCACAGACGTCTTTCTTCTGGAATATAATCCACCGTCTATACATTTCTGCTCTTCCACCCAATTTCTCAGGAAAATGCAGCAAGTGTGTTAATAAATAATTTACAAAAACATTACAAAAGATAAAGCACTCCTGCTAAAATGTTTCCAGCCTTTGATACACCAGTTCATTTGTAATCCTCTTTGCCTTCCCTTCACTAGAACATCAGCAGAGGGTTCGTGCTGCTGCTCTTGCAGCCCCATTTCACCACTCTGCAGTGTCTCTGGTTCAAAGGGATCCAGGCTGAGACAGCCACAGTCCAGCCCAAGCCACAGCTCAATGTTATCTGCTGTAGATTTCTGTCACAGAAAATGTTTTTCATGGAAGGAACATCTTGATTAATTTTTGCCCTCTTGGGTGTGAGGATGGCTGCAAATGCAGGCGGCTGTCCCAGCAAACAGGGCCCCAGAGTTTGTCCTTCCTCCAGCAGCACACGGGCTGTGCTCTCTGTGACACCCCAAAGGGTGGCTGGGATCATGATGCACAGGACCCTTTGCTTCTCTTACAAAAGAGTTCACAGAACCCTTGGAATTTCAGTTGGACTGAGCAATCATTTTTGCACAGCTCCACCAATTCCATGAGTATTTCAGATCTTTAATGAACCCTGAAAAACATGATGGGAAGACTTGAGACATGGCTGCTCCAGTGACTGCACGGCAGCAGAGACACAGCAATGCGCACGGTGCCTCCAGAAGAGCTGGTGAGAAGATGGAAGGAGGGAAAGAGAGCATCCTTCAGAGAGATCAAGTCAAAAGCGTGTTTAGGAAGCATGAAAAGGGTATCCAGAACTTCCCCATCCTCTGAAAATGCCTGTGTATCGTGAAGCCAAGTGATAACACAAGAGGACTGACTGCTGCATCCTGCCAACATCTGGTACCAAAAGGACCTCTGCTGCTGCAGCTCAGAGCTACACCAACACAGAAGACAATTCTGCTCTCCTGGAACTGCTCTTTGGTCTCCCCACACACAGTCTGCTCTCCAGAACAGGAACTGAGGCAGGTAGAGCACAGCTGCTGCACAAGTCTGCTCTGTGAACACCCACCTGTATCCCGAGCATGCTCGCGACATGCAGCCACACTGGCGATGGTTCAGTACCACAGCCCATGCTCTGCTGGACTTCTATACCACCTCATTTCATCACACAGGCTAAAATACACTTTGGGACAACGTGCCAGCATAGCAGCAACAGTTCATAATCCCATTAGCAAAAATGCACATGCTCACAGCCCACCCCTCAACACATAGGACCCAGCTAAGTGCCCATGTGCCCAGCTAAGCATCCTCTGTGCTTTATTGCCCAGCCACTTTTATTTCACCCAGATGAAAAATAAAAACCCATTACTAAGCAAAAGTCTTGAGAATTTTTATGAGATTGTAATGCTTCCAATTTATGTTGAAAAAGCCCCAAATCCTCAAGCTGTCTGTCGCTGCTCCAGCCAGGGACGCGGGAGACGCTGCTGACGCAGCGCAGCACAAGCAATCAGAGAGGGAAATGCTACTCTGATGGGGTGCTATCAAAAATAAATGGGAAGGGCTTCCTCTTGTTTAAGGCATAATGGAAAAACAAAGCAAAATAATATAGAACACTAAATTTCTGCAGGACAGTGACAGATGTCATGTAAAATGTTTTATATGATTTTTTAGGTCTCAGCACATTCTGCCCACAGCTTTCAGACGAGATGCATTTTAGGAAGGGAACACACTCAGGGGGGCATCAAGCATCAGTGCAGACATTCACAGTAACAAACTGCTGAATATTCAAGTGTATCAGAAGGAAGATTTTAGGGGAAAAAAAAGCCTAAAGAGAGAATATTGCAAAACCCTTTGACATTCAATCAGTGCTTACACATACTCGGCAAGGCACAGTTGGTGCACACAGAACTGCAGGAACAGTAATTAAAGACCCCCACCCAAATACTGCTCATCAGCAGTGCTCCCTCAGCATCTCCCACTTGCTCCTTCCGTGACAGACATCCTGCCTGGACACTACACCTGGCAGGACTGCTGATGTCCCTGACCTTCCCCTGCCATTTCCTATCCTACAGAAAAGCATTCCATGACTGCCATGGCTGCTGGGAGCATCCTGTGAGTGTGTGAGCAATAAAGATGAACTGCAGTTTTCCCCCAGGCTCCCAGAGAACTGGATTATCACATTTCAGCAATTACTGCAAACACTGGATTTACAACGGGGCTCTGTGGAGCTCTTGTGTGTCCCCGTGCCTGCCTAGATCAGCCTGCATCCCACTCTACCTCCTTGGCTCACCTGCCAGAGCAGTGCCACAGCCACTCTTCTGCACCAGTTCTGAATTATTCAGTGAGCAGTTAATGCATGTGCAGTGTGAAACAGCTCTCTGCTGACATACCTCTCTCTGAGGCTTGTTAGTCTTAATTTGTTCAACTGGCCAAGAGGTCTAAATTTACAAGTTTTTAGCACGATCCTACAACACAGTTTATGTACTTCTTAATTAAGAAAAAGGACAACACTTTTAAAATGTGTATCCCCTCCCATTCCCACGGCACCTGAACACCAGCACTAAAGGAGGCATCAGCACCTGCTATAGGTGGAACACGATGAGCATCTAAGGAGCTCAGCATCTCCAGCTGTGCAGAAGAGTGAGCAAGGGGCCCATGGCAGTCCATGGGTGAAGGCAAAGCCTGCCTCTGTAACCCTGGCAAGCACCAGCCTGCCCAGCAGCCTGGCAGACAGATTCATTTTCAGCTCCTGGGGTGGCAATTTCCAACACGCAGAAGGGAACGCAGCATTTCCCTGCTCAGCTGTGCCAATGTTTGAAAATCGTCCGTGTCTGAGAATCCACATTTTCCCTCCATTAGTCAGTATGAGTACAAACAGGGGGTTTTCTTCTTCTTTTTCCATTGACACAGAATCTGGTACTATGCTGAAGGTCTAACATGGGCAGCCTGAGTCCTGCTCACAGCTGCGCCAAAGCCTCTGCAGGAGGCTGGGATCTGCCGTCACCCACATTTCAAAAAAGATTTCAGCGGCTCTGCTCTACACTCAGTGAACAGTGGACAGCCAGGGCTCTGCATCTTCTCAGAAACTAACAGATAATGCAAAACAATAAAAACTGAAGTTCTACTGAGGTGTCTTCCTCAGCAACCTGTGAAGAGGCCACCTGTGTCCTCATCCCCATCTTCTTCTCTGACTGTGTCACTCAGAGCATCATCTCATATTTCTAGAGATCAGATAATCAAAAGAAAAATACAAGAACCAAATGTAGGAAACCACCACCTTGGACATGTTTTCTTCATTAAGCCCAAGAGTCAGTGTCCAAGAGAGCATCCACACAGGAGGCTGCCAGTGCCCAGGTCTGGGCCAGGCCTGGCAGGAATATGTCAGTGCTGGCTTGGCGATTACAACACCTATTACAAATATCAAAGGTCTTTGGGATAGGGCAGCACTTAAAATCCATTATCAAGAAAGCTTGAAATGTCTCAAAAACGTGAAACCCCTTCAGAAGAGAGAGGAGGTGGAGGCCCCATGCAGCAGATCCCAGCCACAGCCACCAGCATCTCTGCTGACAGCCTGAGAACTTCTAGCAGGGACCCTGAAAACTGCATCATGCAGCTCCAGATGATTGGTTCTCATTTCTCATCCTTCTGACCAGTCTGCAGGGAGCAGGCACATCATGTCAATCACAAATGACAACACAAAGTTGTTAAAGTAAGAAATCAGACATAACCATGTAATTGATGTCTCTGGCACTGTGTAAATGCATGAGAAAGCCTGTGAGTCCCTGTGGCTGGTTTGAATCCTGGCCTTCATGCTAAAAATGTGAGGCAGAGAACAATTGTGTGGGGATTTTTAATTGATATGTAACCCGGCAATAGGATTTGGAGGAAAATCGTCCCATAAAACATAGAGGGCATCACAGACTAATTGTATTTACTCCCCATTGACCAGACATTGCAGAGAGAGAGCACAGAGAGAGTCGCTGGAAGGTGCTAAATGTCTCCCCCCCCCAAAAAAAGGAAAAGTCACCCATATGCCTCTGTGAACTATAAAGCCAAACATACTGCTGGAGGTTAATGTTACACATTGCCCCAGCTATACCTATTTTTGAATATCAAACTCATTTACCAGGGCTGTTGAAGTGAAAGCTTCTGAAGGAGATGCACAAAACACCTTCTGTCTCTCTGGTGTCAGTGCTCCTGAATTCACCATGGAGCTGAACACAAACACTGTGCAGACGATAGAAAAGCATCATCTATTCTTGGCCAGCTCCCTTCTGCATAACCTTGAGCGCATGACTGAAGGATGCCCGTTTATGCCTGGGAGATGCTGCCATGAATCACAGACCCCTCTTCCTCCCACAGCGAAGGCACAGCGTGTCCTTGTTGAGGAATACCAGTCTACCACTGCCACAGTGAGACATCCTGCAGCACATTTTATAAATAGGCTTCTAAGAAATGTACTTCCCATCCTCTTGACAAAAAGTGATTACCAGAGCAAAGAAAATGACTAAACATTGATGCACACCCTGTGAACGTGAAGAAACCAGAGCCCGAGGAACAGCTTAGAGATCCTACAGTGCTGCAGTGCAAACCATCAGGGAGATGCTGGCTATGTGCCACAGCAGCCAGGGCCAGCAGCACTTCTAGGGAGCACATCGGAACAGGAAAAATAATACAAAGCTCAAAAATGAAGAGAAGAGAGGTGACCTATGGGGCCAGGAGCTCTCGAGGAGGACAAGCACAGCTTGGGCAGCCCGTAAGAGAACAGGATCGATGCAGTCGTGCAGTGTTTTCAGAGGAGCCACAATTCTCCTCTGCGAGGTGCAGTGCTGCACCCACCACTGCAGCCAAGCATCTCCTCTCTCTTTGCACGCAGCATTTATAAGCCACAGATGAAAATGGAGCTGGGAACACACGGGGATCAGAGAGGAGGGTGACATCTGGTGCGTGTCCTCTTTGATTATGACCGTGGTGTGGGCACCATCCTCTGTGGGTTGTGAGGGGTCTGTCCTGCCCCAGTGACAGCAGCAGTGTCTTCTTTTTTAATATAAGAAAGTGCAATTGCAAAACCAGGGAGAAACAGGAATTATTTTCTGTTTGCTTCTAGAAACAGATGTCACTTTCCTCAGACTTGTTTGTTTTCAGGACCATGGGAGTTTAATCTTTAAAACAATATTTTTACAGTATGTGTCAAGTGCCATTTCAAATTTAAAGAAAACAAATTGCTTCCACTTTGCAAACCATGGTAACCAGTCAAGCATGTGAACAGCTCCTCAAAGGTGGGGTCAGCAAACACCCCCCAGGCAAACTCCCACATGAGATCATTTGCACACCCCCACAGCCCCAGGGGAGCTGCCCAAACCCTGTGTAAATAAGAGGAAAATTTGGTTTGACTCCTCCTGGGACTTTGCTGTTCCCACAACAGCCAGAACAAAAATCATTGAGTGACTTCAAAATACTCCCTGGAGACTAAACATCTCACTGGAGGAAAGCAGATCCACGGCAGGGCCAGCTCCAAGGCTCACCCCAAATTCAAACACAGCCCCAGGGTTCTGCTCAAGGTCAAGCACAGCCCAGGGCTGATATCTCTCCCACACCATGGCATGCCTGTGCAGCATTCACTTCTCCAGTTTCTGCCTTGCTTCAGGATGGAACAACACAACTGGAAACCTCCAGAAAGTCTCACTTGAGCCAACTCCATGTTTAGAGAACATATGAGCTGGCAGCAGCTCCGCATTGCTACAAAAAATATACAATCCCTCCAAACAGAGACTCACAACTAAAGAAGACCCATTTCCCTTTCACACAAACAAAATCCCCCAGACAGTAAAACGCAGGACGCTGACCCCCCCGACAGCAGCTGAATGTGGCTGCAGCAGCTCGACCAGGTGACCCCAGAGACAGAGAACTCGTCGTCATCCTACCTGCAGAAGCCAGTAGCACCTTCTGTGAAACGTGGGGATGATGGAGGAATGGACATAGCAGCCATACAGGCACTGGGGACACAAAAAGAGAGAAAGCACAGTCAGGTTAGTGGAGGAACCATCCCAAGAGGCCGGGCTGGGGATGGGGCGGCAGCGCGTGGCCCCCGAATGGAGGACACTGTTGTGCCATTGGCGTGGGGCTGGTGGCACACAACACAGCACTGTGACACCCCTGTGTAAGCACTGTAAGCACTGCTACAGGTCACAGAACCCCCTCCCTAACTGCCCCCGCTGTGCTTCCTCCACCCAAGGATGGCCACAGCCAACAGGGGCTCCCGCGGTGCCCAGCACCACGACACAGACAGCGCTGGTCTGGGGGCTGCCTTCGAATCTTCACTCCGTCGTATTTGTATGTTTTGGCAAATACAACACGTTCTTCTCTTTTTCCATGGTTTATCTCCTGGGTGTTTCAACTGAAATTGTTCTGTTTGTAAACCGAAAAACCTGCTGTCAGGTGTTTTAGACAGCAAAATGCCAAAATGTAGTTTGTTTCTTTTCTTCTTGTTTGGGGGTTTTTTGGTGTTTTGTTTTGTTTTGGTTTGGTTTGGTTTGAGGGTTTTTTTTGGTTGTTGCTGTTGTTGTTTGGTGGTGGTGGTACCCTTTTTTTTTTTCTTTTGTTGTTGTTGTTTTTTTTAATGACTTCTGCTTTTCTGCTTCTCTGATCAACTGAAATCAGCAAGGCTGAGGCATTCTTTCCGCAGGCCAAAAACCCCACAATTTCCAGTAGGTTAAAACGTTTTGGTTGGAAACCAAGCCCAGCGCCAACCCAAACACACAAAACTGGTTTTAATTGCAAAGATCCCAAGCACAGAGGGGTGCCCATGCTGCTGGAAAGCCGTGCTCAGCGAGCACATGGGAGGCTGCAGCAGTTCCCCCTTCCCAGCATCACCGCTCACAAGGTCGCCCTGAATTAAACAGGATTTAAGGACTGGCTGCTATCACTGAGTTATTTTTAAAACACAAATGACAAAGATTAATAATGTTTTTAAAATGTGTCAAGGGTAGATTCTACACGCTGAAATGCGGGGAGGAAAAATAGAGGAGGAAAAAAAGCCCTGCAGAAAATAATCCGGAGAAAAGCTTAACATTTAAATCCCTCCTGGGGGCTGGGGAACAGCTGCCCTGACAGTGACTCCTGGCACATGGCACCAGGGGCTGCGTGGAAAGGTCTGCAGTGCTCAGTTCTGCTGACTCAGAGTCCCCCCACTCCAGAGAGCAGCTCGGGAGGTGCAGCACCTCCCAGTCCAACCTGCTTCCCAGTGAGGGTGGGAAAGCTGGTCTGGAGCCGCTGGAGCAGCCTTCACAGCAGCCAGGGACATCCACAGCACCTTGTGAGATACATATCAATCTATTCCAGCATCCCCTGACTTGCTTCCCACCCCAGTTTGCCGTGGAGTCGATCGAAACTTCGCCCTGATTAAAGCAAACCCCAGTGCTGGGCTCTGTGCAGCTCGTGGCGCGCAGCGGGCGGGAGCGCTGCCCTCCCTCTCCAGAGCTATCTCGTGGATAATTCTAGAGCTGTCAATAATGAATCACACAAAAGCCTTCCACCTCCATGAAACTGGTTCTCAGCATTTCAGCAAACCATTAAAAAAAATCCTAACAGTTCACAGAATTTAAAAAGCACACAGAACGCAGAGGGATTTCTTAAATTTGTCTTTTTTTTCCCCCCCCCCATGGCGGCAGGACATGGAAATCTGACTCTGGATGGATGTTTTGAGGCTGAATGTTCTAACTTGGGCAGCTGGGATGAAGGAGACCCACCCACTGAGCAAGTTCCTGGCCTTGGAGAGACAGCAGGGACTGTCCCCACGGGCAATGAGAGGTACCACAGTGGCAGAGAAACACTGCAGGGGTTAAACAGACCCTGGGAGCCCAGCACACAGAGTGCAGGCAAAATGAGTGATGACAGCAATAAAAAATGCATTAATTTATGGATAAAAAAGGCATAAGAAAAAGTTGACGATATAAATAGAAACCTAGGAAATCTGTGTGTCATTGTTTTGGAGGATTTTCAAGATTAATGGGTTAAGCACTGGGGATGAGACAAAATCCGCAGCCTGACGGCTCAGCACTGGGGGGCTGGGGGGAGGTTGGTGTAGGATATTCCTACACTTGGATCTGCTGACCCCCTTTGGCCCTGGGATGGCCCAGGGCTGCTGAGCACCAACACCTCCCTGCAACTAATGAGGAGAGTGGAATTACCACCCTGCCTGGCCAGGGCAGACACATAACCAGGGCAGGAGTAATACCTTTAGCTAAAGCTGTCTTTAAAATGAATTCTTGCTCAAAACAGGCAAAGGGGGTTTCATTAGCTGCGCTTTCTTTTATTTTTTTTAATTGTTTTTTAGTGGGAAGGTAAAAGCTGCAGAGGCCTGTGTGTCTGTGGAGATGTTAATGCCAGGCTGGGCGCTCAGCCAATGCATTAAGTGAAATCGAATTCCTGAAACCAGCTTTAATCAGCAGATTTTTAAGGTTAGAACGACTCTCTCCTCTACAAGGCTTGCCAAGGTTAATTCTGTCCTGAGCAGGCTGAATTAATGGGCTGGACAGGGGAGAACATTTTTTTTCATGATTCTCTTTTAAGTTTACAAAATCTCCAGGAGAAGAGAAAAGGCATTTCTGAGCAGCGTGAGGAGAAACGCCACCTCAGCAGCTCATTGACTGTGTGCAGAACACGGCCTGACCCCGGAGGAGCCCTGAGCAGCAGCGGCCGAGGGACACCCGGCTGTGGGGGTGCTGTCACCCGCTGCTGGGTGCCCGTGGTGGTGGCCCTGTGGTGCCATGGCGTGGCAGGGAGTGTGTCCTTGTCCCTGGAGATGACCCTGTGCGTGTGGCCGAGGATGCCCTAAGCTCAGAGCGCGTCCTGCCGCCGTGGGGGATCCCTCCTGTGCGGCTCCCTGGGATGAGACCCCCAAACCTGCCCCAGGAACCAGCTGAGGCATCTTCTGTGCAGCCCCCACAGTGCTGCTGGAGGGCTGGCCTCTGCTGCAGCTCATCCCTTTACAATTCCAGGGGTAATTAAAGAGAAAAGGCCTTCTCTGGGCAGCAGGGGAGAGTGTACAATTACAGCTGCCCGCCCTGCCATTTGTATGCAGTGCACATCTGGCGTTACCAAACTTCTGAAAACTGGAGGAATTGGGCGGGGGGGGGGAATATAAAATCAAATTATTAGTGGATTTTTGTTTTATCCTGAGCTCCTTAAAGTGATTGTGGCTTATTTAAAAATAATACAATAATGCTGAGGTGTTCTTCCTTAACAAGCATACCCTGGGAATGGAAACAAGAAAGCAGGAGAATCAAAAATTCAAGATAGGATTGGACAGGCTTTGAAATTCTTCTCCCTGGTGAGTTACACTAGTGGATATTTAAAAAACCCTAAAAACCGCCTAGATTTTGTTCAGATTTTCACACTGAATTCCCAATTCCCTTAATAAGAAGCTAAATCAATCTTTAGAGAACAAATCACGTAAGACCTATGGCTGTACATTATTAAAATATACTTGAGTAATTTTCTGGTGGTAAGGCTTCAGCCTTCAACACCCCAGCAGCCTCTGGACACCAGGAGCAGGATCTGTGCAGGTTACTGGGGGAAAAGGACCGTGCCCTCTGCTCCTGGCTCCGTGGTGGTATTGGGCAACACGTGCTCAGCCCAGCAGCTGATCGGCTCCCTGCTACATCCCCAGGCTGCTGGGATCTCCCTCTGTAATTACTGACCATTTCAGAGCCCCCTCACCCATCTCCATGAGGGAGCAGCACACTGCTGGCAGTAGCAGCCCCGCTGCCATGGATCAAACCTCCATGGAAAGCCAAGAGAGGCGCTGGCTTCATTCCTCTCATCATCCTGATGACAGGGTACAGCTCTCCTGAAGCAGTGGCTGTATCTGAGCCCAACCACACTCTGCTCTCACCCTTGCCTGCTGTAAGCAGCACACGCTGGGGAGGAGCAGTGGCCGTGCAGCAGCACATATGGATTCATAGGTGTGGAAGGGAAACTGGAAAAGCAGCCTCTAAGTGCTCAGATGAGCATCCTTCAATGCAGCAACCTGTGTTTTGGTGATACAGTCAAAATGCAACGACAAACCCCATTCTCCCATCCCCATCATGATATATGGAATCATTGTGTGATTTTATCACAGACATCTCCATACTCTGTTTTTACAAGTACCATTGCTAGCCCATTCTTTTCACCAACATTTCTGTATCCCACCAGAGAGACCATCCAATCTTCCTGAAACTGATTCCTCTGAATTTCATACAAACCATGACCAGAGGAAATTTGTCAGCTATTTGTAACGATATATTTGTTCTGCGTGTAGGAGCAGTTGTCCATCTGTTTCTGTAACCAGCACCCGCAAAAATCTCTGTTGACCCTCAGAGAGGGAAGAGCCCGACTAGAAAAGCGAGGCAGCCGAAAACTGGGCTTCTTGGCCACCGAATTAGCAACCGACTGGGGAAACCCCTCAAATTCTGTGTGCCACCTCTCTTCTCGAACAGACCTGAAGTGAGCGCCTTCTGAGATTGCGTTATCTTGCAACAGATGATCCTTCCTTCAGGACAGAGATGCTGAAGCCACAGCCACATTCCAAATCCATTTAAACGTCAGCTGAGGCTCGCCCCTGTCAGCTGCGGGAGCTGGGAGACAGCGGCGCCTCCCGCCCACTCCATTAATCAGGATTCAGCGAGAAAAGCCAACGTGCTGCTATAAACCCCCTGACTCGATGCCAGCACCACGCGCAGGGAGCCACGTGCCATCAATCTTCCTCGTCCTCCTGCAGCAGCCAGACGCAGCCGGGGAACACTGACGGGGGCTTGTGACAACTCTAGCAGGGCACAGCGAGGCACAGCCAGGCTGAGCAGACAGGGAGGCGACAGGAGATTCTCAACATCTCCCCATGCAGGTTGGCCCCAGTTCAGCTTTTTAAAGCAGCAAACAGGGAGGGGAAACCACATCTGATCCCTGGGGAATCCCCAGGGCCAGAAGGCTGCCGCCAGAGTTCTTATTTTGACTTAAAGAGTGTCATAATATAGGAACGCATCCAAAATTTCTCATTACTGCTGCAAATCAAAACCAAAACGCTGCTACCTGTGTTTTTTCACTCATCATCTTGGAGAAACACAGATATAAGACAGGTTTGGATTTTCCTCTGACATTCATAAATAGTAACTTTGATTCAGCAAAGCACAAAACCACGTGCTCAGATCTCAGCCTGGGCTGAGCCACGCTGCTGGCAAGGTTCACCTTTTATCGATGTCAACAGAACTTAAGCAATTGCTTACGGTTTGCCAGGTTGGGCAAGGAGATCCGGAAAACATTCTTAACATTTCTAGGCAGCTGCAAAACCTAGAGAACCTGACCCTTCACTTTTCATCTGTGGCATCACAGCACAGCGCTGTGCAGCCCGCTGTGCAGGTGCTCAGCCTGGTGCAGGGATTTTGGGTTTAATCCTGTCAGTTCTCCTCCTGACACAGTTCAAACCCCCCGTACACCCTCGATACCACTGGCAGCCATATCTAGATAACAGCTCCTGGACTGAGCCCAGGGCTCTCCTGTGACGGCTGATCAAGGGAGGAGAGGTTACACAGCCTGTGCATTGCAGGACCTCGTCACTTCTGGTGGCTTTTGTTAACAAATATTGTTCTGTTTACCTCGGGACTCGTTAGAAAGCAATTTTTGAAATGTTCAATATTTAATGAAATATTTAAATGTTTAATGGGTTCTTTTTCAAACCCTGTTTCCCCGTTGTGGGGCTCTGAAGTCTCTGCAAGGATTGCAAGGTTTTAAGTTTCTCACTGTTAGAAATGAATCCTCTAAGGACATTGGCTTAACGACAGAAATCAGCATACGTGGGGACTGATGTTTCCACAGGCAGCAACACCCACTGCCTGGCCCACTGCAGGATCATTGGTATGCATCCCCACACCCCCACTGCAGTGCCTGCCTCTTCATAAATGCATATTTCTTTATTAATACGGGGATACTTTAATCTCAGTCTAATTTTACCTTTAGGGAAGCTCTATCCCGAGGCTGCCAGGAGCTTAGACCTTCCAGATGCAGTGGTGTGATTTGTATTCAAAGCAGCAGATCTATCTGTCAACATGTTTGTCTCCCTTCTCTGCCAGCTCTTATTTATAATCCCATTCAGATTAATGAATGACAGTAGTTCTCATCACAAGAAATTTGATTAATCAATTTAAGTGCTTAATCACCCTGGCCTGGGTGCAAAGCGTACTGGAGGGATGCTGCCTGGATAGGGGCAAAGTTGTGAGATGTAGGATGAAAACATCATCACATTCCCTCAGGAACAGCTCGGGCCAAGAATGTGCACTGGATCCTTGATGGGATTACGAGCTTTCCAAGAGCTCAAAATTTCCTTAGGGCCAGCAGTCATGGCCAGTTAGTAATGAAATATCCTTTTGAACTCACCTCTTGATCTGAGACAAAAGGCTTCATACTACTCACCTCATTCTCTGCTACTCATGTTGTTCAAACTGAACCCAAAACCTGCCAATCATAAAAGCCCCTGCAGGGTGATGCCCAGGATAACACACCTGGGCATCCTGCAGCATCCCACTCCCCCTTAGTCCTGCCCATCGCTTTCCTGTACCTTAAAGACTCTCACAGCCTGTCTGTGTCACCAGCTTGAATAGTCCAGAATACTCTCCAGGGTTTCCTGGAGACCTGGGAGCTATTTCAGGTGAGGGATAGGAAGAATGTTGAGCAGAAATCACTGATTTGTAGAACAGAGGCCACACAGTGTGAGCACTGCCTTTAGCTGCTCTTGCAGATACTGTAAATGACATGATAAGCCCAAAAAAACCCTGTAACACAGCTCCAAGCAGGCTGTGCTCAACCAGGTATGCAGGATATGTGAATTCTCACCGGGAAGGATTCCCACATTCACCTCCACTACCTAAACTCAAAGGGACTCACAGGCAGGTGACCAGTTTGGACCTGGGTGAGCAGTTTGGACCTGGCAGCACGAGCTCTGCAGACAAACCATCTGATGACACCCGTGTGCAAGGGGTCACTGAGAGCAGATGTGGGTGACAGGACAGCCACTGCCTGTCCCTATACACCATCAACCCCCAAAATCTCGTCCTGTGCCACCCCACTCCACCCCTGTGCAAGAGCTTCCTGACTGTCACCACACGGTGAGAACCGTGAGCTGGAAAATCGTGGAGCGTATTAATGTCACACTGAAATATGACACAATACACAGAAGCATTTTATATTTATTCTCTTTCAGAAATGTTAGAAAGACAATATAATGAGAACACTGCAAACAAGTCAAGCGTTTTCCTCCTAATCTGGCAATAAAAATGTCAAAGAAAAGCCTAAAATCCTAACAGGAGAACAAAAAAATAATGGGGTGGGCTATAACAAGGATTTAGCTGCAACTTTACTTGAAGGCTTTAATCATGTCTCCTACAACATCAATGGAAAATCAGATACAAAGCTGTATGAACCATTAATGTCTGTGTTGATTGCCTCAGCTGCTGGGGGGCTGAGACTGAACAGATCAGGCAGAAGCTAATGAAGACAGGTTGAGGTCAAAATACCTTTATATCTGGGGAAACTTTGCACAAAAGGAGGATTACTGAGCTGGTCTTGGGAGAAACTTGACTAAGGTTGACAAGAAACTTAAAACTTGACAAGAGCAGCACCACATCTCCAGCCCAGCTGCCTCCACCATAACCATCGCAGGCAGGCTGTGCCCTAGTGGGAAACCTGGTTATTATCTGTCTGATTCTCCTTTTTGGGAAAGAAAAAAGACCATTAATGCATGGGGGAACCAGACAAAATGTGACAGTCTCCTGAGGAAATGCAGACTTTTGCAGACATACAATAGAAACAAGCCACACCTGGAGCAATCCCAGGACGTGCAGGGCGTGAGCACGATCGTGCGAGGGACGTTTGTCTGACAGGTTCACTGTCTGTCTGACATGGGCAAAGAGGGACAAGTCTAACAAATCCAACTTACAGGGAATATATAAATATCTAAGAGAACTTTGGGGAGCTATTAATTATACATGCAGTTTTATCTTGGATTAATTTTGTGCTGGAATGGACATGAAGCTTTCGCTGGGATCTTTTTTTGGCAACCTCCCTTGGGCAAATTCAGCCCTGGAGCTGTCTGCAGGCATCCCACACTGTAAAGGGCTCAGGTTCTGGGTCCTGCTCTCTTTACTCCACTTGCTTACAATCAAGAGCAGTAGGTGCTGCAGTGAGTGACTCGATGACCACCACATGTCCACCCCTGACTCCAAGCTGTCTGCAAAGGTGACACAGTTCCATTGCAGCTCTGCACATCCTGAGCTGAGAGCACAGGGCTGTGGAGGGGCTGGGTGCTCCCGACAGGGAGCTTCCAGTGGAAGCTGATATGGGAAGCCTCCCTTCCCATTTCAGGAAGTCATTTAAGGTTTCCAGTAGCTCCTGAATTCTGAAAATTGAATCCAAGTGCATAGAAAACTCAGAAGGACCTGACTTTCAAACCTCCTTCTGCTCTGGAATCCCTTTATTAAAAAGCATTTACACAACCTAAACCAAATTATTATGTATGCCAATACTAAATCTTCCCATTCTGATTTAAAATCCTTACAGTCTCACCATTGCTCACAAGCAGTGGCAGGAACTACAGTAAGCAGGCATTTAAGAATGTATTTCTGGACAAGCTGTTGTAGAAATACTAAGTTTATACTGCTTACAACCACCTTATCAATATTTCATTCCTGCCCCAAAAACCCAAACAAAAAAAGCATTAATTTCTCAAGATTAGGACACCAAAATTTACTGAAGTTCACCACCAGCAAACAGCTGAGTGTTTCTGACATTCAATAAGCAGTGAAAAGGTCAACATTTTACTTGCATTAATTTTTTAGCAGAGAAGGGAAAGCTCATTTTCATGACAGATAATGAACACTGCAAGAGGCCTGCTATGGCAAGATACAGAAGACAGGGGTACACTCCATATGAACAGTGGCTGAACCTCAGAGCCCTTCCCGATGCCTACCTGAGGTGACATTATCACTGGGATTTACCTGAAGTGATATTATCACTGGGATTTTGCCTTCTGAAGAGCCCTTCAGGGCTATTTAACATTTATGTCACTTGGACAGCTGAGGAAATTACAACTCTAAACACAAAAGCAAGTATCTCCCACATGCCCTGAGACATTCTGGAGGGTAGAAGCAGAGATGAATAGCAAGCTAAGAGATGGCAAATCTTCTTCTTGTAAAAGAATAGTGATTTCTATCACTGGCATTGAAAATACAGCTGTCCAAAGAGGATCTGTCTACATATTGCCAACAAGTTACTAGTATTCTTTCAGGAATGGGACTAGGACGTGGTGGGATCATGGATCTCGGGTCTGGATCATCCCACTCCTCCTTCCTTTTGGGTCACTCTGCCTTGGGGCAGAAAGGCTACAGAGCTGCCCTGCCAAGAGCTGGCCCTGCCCTCCTCTGCCCTCCTCTGCAAGGACTGTCCTCCAAGAGACACCTGGAGTCCTGCCATGTACAGAACACCAGCCACCACCTGGCCCCAAGTCCACTGTGCCAGGACCCTGTACCTGCTCCTGTGCCTCCCCAGCTGCAACCACAGTGCCTGGACTGCAATGGTGCAGCCCCTCAGGACATCACCTGCCACTTCTCCTGCACAAAAACTGACCCAAAGGGATTTACTTTTGCATTAAATGACTCATCTTCAGCATCTAATAACAGATCTGGGGAGATTTGCTGATTAAATAGAAGCAAGGCTGCACAGAAATGAATCTTAATGGGACCTCACATATCCCCACCACCCTTTTGTACTCTTTAGATGAGAAGCTGAAAATGCTCACAAAGGACATGAGTAGAATTTCAGGTTCTTCAGCAGGTCATGAGGGTTGAAAGGTCTCCCAGAATCACTGGAGGTCACTCACTGTGTGGAGAGTGATGGTGGCAGCAGGGCAGTGCCTGGCTCCAGCACAGCCTCCTCAAGCTGCAGGGTCCCACCACCCCACAGCCCCTGGTGTCAGCACACAGAGAAGGGGACCTGACAGTCACAGAGCACTGACAAATGAAAGTCAAGTGGATTAGCTGGCAGGTTCAACAGTTTTGCTTCTAAAGTGCTTTCTGCATATTTTCTCAATAAAAGCAAGACAGCGCTGATGAGCTATATGACAAAACAGAACGCTGAATCATTTTTAATACATCACCTCTTCTCATGCACAGGGAATCTTCCGTCTTCCCCATCACAGCCAATTAGAGCATTCACAACATTTCTTCAAGGCTGACAGTGATTGGAAAAGATCATGAGACTCATAAGAGAGAATTCCATGTTTTATGTTGTTATATCTGTTTCTCTCCATCCTCCTGGTTTCCGGGTGTTTTACTGGCAATAACAGAGCAGCATTTTGCTCAACCCAAACAATTTTTTTCCTTGACTGCGAGTACAAAGTGCAGCTTTGCTGATATCAACAGAAAAGATGGTTTTCCCTCGAAGCAGCAGGGGTGTAGCTGGGGTGTGGAACAGGGCTCTGAGCCCTATCTCCTGGTCCTGTAGAAAATGGAAATCCTCTGTCCTTCTGCAGAGAAGGACACAGCTGTCTCAGGAAAGAGAACTGCTGGAGAATGGCGCTGAGGAAGAACTGAAATGTCATTTGAACATGAAATGATGGACTATTTCAGCTTTTTTCAAGACTGAAATGGTGAAATGCCACCACTTGCAAGGAGCCCCCTCTTATAAAACCTGGACCCATATATGGAAACTTGAAACACTTTCTAAAATGTTCAAAAGGAGATCAGTGCTCTCCTGGGTAACTCAGTGTCCAGAGGTTCACAGTGCTGACAAATCACAGGAAGATTCACAGAGACAAAGGTAAATTTAAACAGTGTTTGTTTCATTTTTGTAAGCAGAAGTTTTTCAACATTTGGGAGAAAGGTGCAGACAGACACTCATGTGCTTGTTCACTGCCAAGAGAAAATGCTTTGCTGAGACTGAGCACTGGCTGCAGCACAAAACTGAACAGCAAGATTTTTTACTGAAATCAAGTTCAAGATTCAAGGAAAAGCAGAAGAAAACAGAAAATTCTGGGCTGCTTGCTTCCCAACCTCCCACTGACACCACAAAACTGTCATTAGAAATGAGTCCCACGGGCAGGGAGAAATCTGTTCCCTCGGCCACACAATCCATCATCTCTATCCAATACGCTGCCTGTAGGTTTACAAATCACAAGGAATTTACCAAGTGGCTTTCATAAGGAAAAGTGGACAATAAATCATCATCACACCGAAGCCACTCATGTAACACACAGCTTCATTTCCATGCCAAATTTCATAATTGGTAGCTGTAAAAAACCCCACAAAATCTACAAAACTTCCTCATCTGAGCAGTCTTCATAAATAATGATACGGTATTAAGTAGGAACATTAATTAAATTATTCACCTGTTCCTTCTTCTCTAATTCCATGCTGAAGCTGAAAGGGTAGGAACTCAGCCCTCCACAGAGCCAAGGCTGCACTTTGCCCCAAAAAGCTTTTGAAAACAACTGGTTTTACTTGCATTAAGCTCCGGGGTCTGAAGGACAGGGACAGTCCCTCTGGAACTCCTGCCACTGCTGTGCAGTGGCTGCAGCACCTCCTCAAACTTTTGATAAATCCTCCTCTGAAACGGCAATTAACACCTTCTGCAGGTCACTCCACAAGATTAATTTTCCAAGCACAGATTAATGAAAACGCATGCAGAAGTGTTTAGAAAATATTTTCCCTATTAATCTTCATTAGCACTAGATTACCAGCAGGGCAGCTAATGAAGACATTGGCTCGTTAAGGTGAGAGCAGGCAGGGAGAAGGACAGGACTGTTCTCCCAGGCACCGTATAAGCAGCTCTGTCACCACCATGTCTAAGCACACTGCAAATTCCACAGAGAAACGACTCAGGCTACCCCAAAACACTGACTGGGTCCTACCCATGTGCTGAAGGGCAGCTCAGAGGAGGGAACTGCCCAAGAACCTCAATCATCACAAACCCCCACAGCCAACAGGCTCCAAGTTCCTCAACAGGAACACAGACAAACACATTTAAAAACCTTCAGTCCCTCCAAATCCACCAAGAGCAAATGCTACTTCTGTTCAAACTTTACCCTTAGGACTGGGAGGCTCCTTTTTGACAGAACTTTTCTCTGCCACACACAAATCTCAAAGGGATGTTTAACTGATTTGGATAAAGAGTCTTAAACTAACACAAAGATAATCCTGCAGAGGAAACTTGCCCTGAAAGGAGTCCATGGTCACTAGAGAGCTCTGGAAAGAGGATTGAGTGCACCTACCTTCCTGAAGCTGGACTTTGTGACTCCCAAAACCCCTGTATTTCCCCACATTACTGGAGAGTGTTTCACGTTTCTTTCTCTAACAGCTGCATCTCCTACAGTTCAAGCAAACAACGGTTTCTTTCCTCGTTTTATTTTCTTTCCCAGAATTAACCCTCTTTTAAACTGAAAAATGCTATTCTGCCCTTAATTTTTCCAAGCTCATGGGTGGCAATGTTGCATTTTGATACAGCCTAGCTCAGAGCCCGGTTTGGGTTTAAGAAGAGCGTCGGTTTACGAGCCCTGCCTCGGGGAATGGAGCACGCTCCTCCTGCCTGGCTCACTACAGAATCAATCAAACCCGCACTTAATGGAAGGACAGGAAGGCAGTGGGAGGAGAAGCCGAAACCACATCCCCTGTCCTTTGTCAGCAGCACAAAGCTGCGCACTCCCGTACCCTTCAAAGCTCCTTGCAGGCGGGTGGTGAACCACCGCTGAGGCGCTGCGGGTGCTTCCTCCCGGCAGCTCACTCATCCTCCTCCTCTGCCGCACGCACAGCCTTCGCACCCGCACCGAGGGCTCAGAACTGAAATAAACGGGACAGCTGAACGTAACGTTAGCAAAGGTGACCTTCAAACCCTCTTGGTGTTTAAATTCAGAGCGCGGCCCTCACAAATTAGCCGTCGCCTGTTTAACATGAGGGATGCCACTTCGCCACGCCAGCGTGTGCTTTATAATATGAAAATATCGTTGCTTTATGTCAAGGTTCGCTTGCAAGTTTAGTTTGTAATAAAAAGGTGTATCTCTAATGACGTCAAGGAAAAGAGAGGGATGGACCCATGCTAAGCTGGATCTGACTGTGACTGTCAAGACACCAACTCACCTCTCCCTTGCAGAGCAGGGGGGGCCCAGTAAGTATAAAGTTTAATGCTACCCTGTTTAATGATATTCTCACTTCAACCGAACTGTAAAATTAACTGAGAACTTACATTAAAAAAAGACTTTTATTTTATGCTGATCATTAAGTAAGGACGTTTCACACTTGAGATCTGTTATGTTAAAGGGGACTGAAATTGCTTGTATCAATTACTTTATTCTAAGTGGACAGACTTCTTACGAAATACTGAAACTGGTTTTTAACTACAGAGGAGAAAACAGCCAAATCCTGGGTTGGAAAGGATCTCTGGTCTGTGGCTGCTGCCCGTGGTACATGGGGCAGCACTCACCTCCCCATGTGTCAGGGGATCTACTCCAGGCTCAGCACATGGCATGGTCCCCTGTGACCTTTGGTGGACCTCCTGAAACAAACCTCCTCAGGTTCTACTACCTAATGAAGGTGCACTACACTGGAGCCTGCTAACTTTGCTGTTTACCTGTAAATACATCTACTAGTGCAGTTCAGAAAATAACAAACTAAGGAGCTCAGAGGATGCATCCTCAGCATCACCCAGACACTGAATGAGTGGACGTATACACAGAACGAAGGAAAAGCAGCAAGAGCATGAGCAACTGGAAAGATGCACAGCCTTAAGTGAGTTCTGCACCAAACTGGCAGCTCCAGCGAGCAAGAGTAAAACACAGCCCCTAAAAACTGATGCGCTCCTCTAATGATCTTGCTGTGGCATCTCTGATACAGCTCAGTGCCACTACAGGTATGCAATTAATTACAGACCAGCTGTAATGCACTTTGCAAATGAAAATTCTATTAAAATGTGATTATTAATTCTACAAAAATGTAATTATTAATTCCATTACTATTACTGCCAATGGCATAAACCCAGTTTGAAATGTAAAACTCCCCTCAGGTAACTTTAAGACACACAAAAAAGGGTGCAAGGAAACCAAGTATTTGAAGGGTCCCCAGACCATTAAAACTTTCCAAGCCCCAAAGACCTATGCTTGCACAATGGCACAGGCAGCTTTAGGAATGTGCTTTTTTCTGCAGGTTGTGTGTTTTGTCGTGATCATCCTCGTCATCCTCTTTTCTCTTAACATACAAAAAGAGGCATTTTCAGTTGCAGAAGCTGCTGACTTTGCAGGATCGGGCTTGCCAGTGAAGTATGGGTTATCCCCGTTTATACAACTGCACAGTGTTTATTCAAACACGAGCCAAAGCTCAGCTGTGTGAGGGGGATGAGCACATGGCAGTGCCAGCCATCCTGCTCTGCTGCTGGCACCCACCAGCAGAACTGTTCTTTGTCATACACCCACAGCCAGGGAGGCTCCATGAAGCCAAGCCCTAAATTTAGAAGTCATCATCCCAAAGCTGTACGTGAAACGATTCATCATGATGACAGCAGCAGCATGTGAAATGGAGTCGTTTGGAGAATAATGCAGACGGGTATTTGCACAGCACGGCGGTGTTTGGAGTCTCATGAATACGTAATGTGCTGCTTCAGAATAGGGTGGGGCTTTTCCAGGGCCCTATAATGACTCTGCCACAAGGCTTAACCTCAAATAACATTTCAGCCCATCCTAATACATAACGAAAATCTAATTATATTGTGAAGAGAAGGAAAAAAGAAATTCAGTAAGCAGAAAAAGGACCCTCCTACCCAGAGCGGTTCGTGTGGCGTTCAGCAGCACCAACAACTCCTGTCCCCCAAACCCAGCGCTCCCACGTGTGAACACCACGGGCATCCCCTGTGCTGGGCTGGACCTGCTTCTGTCCTCATGAGCCCTGCAGCTGCCACCTGACTCCTGTGAGAAGGCTTGTACAGAGACTCAAGGCTCCAACACAAGCAGGGACAGTCTTGAACATGCATTTACCTGCAGCCACTCTTGCTCTGGTCATTCCTGTGTCAATGCCAAGCCTCATTTTATGTGATTTTCACCTCCCCACTTTATTTCTTTGACATTTGTAGATGGAATAACTGCATCACTTCCCAGCCCTGGTTTTGCCAGATTAAACAAGCTTTTTATTTCTGCTCATAAAACAGCCCATTTTCCTGATCCAACCTATTGTTTTCTGTTTTGCTCTGCACCAATGTCCCCTGAACACTGCCCTCCTCCGTTGTACACGGAGTTGTAAATGACACAGTGCCACCTTGCTCATGGCCCCACTGCTGCTTTTATTCCCTCTCTGAGGCACCCAAAGGATTGCACATGCCATAAGAGTCATCAGCACATGCTGTCTGAGGAATTCCAAATAACATTCAAGAGTGTGTGCAAGCCACCCTAAATCGACTGATGAGATGTCAATTTTAGCTGGAAGGATCCTCCAGTGTGCAAAATGTTGGTACACAGAGGAAATTTAACTGAGCGTGGCCTTACCTGGCCTGCAAGCAGGACATCCCCAGGCTGGGCAGAGGGAAATTAGAACACACCTCTGAGAATAAAAGTGATGTAAAAGCTGATCTCTCTTTCTCATTGCTGTATTCCCAGTCACAAGCTATGTGTTCATTATCTTCCATTAACGTATTGTGTCCTCTTCCTTAACTAATAAAACGTTTATCTCCAAGGAAATTCTGCAGAAAAGACTGAATTTGCATATACATAATAGATATGTCAAAATGTAAGATGCGAGGACTTGGTATTCCAGCTAAGAGTGTTAGACATGATTTGTATCAGTTTCCCTAAATTCCAGAACAACTCCAGTGAATCCCATCCCTGTCAGTGGCACTGTAGGACTGACTGCAGATCTGCTGAATTTACTGAGGATACAACACAGAAACTGCACATTTGGGCAGCACATGTTTTGGGGCAATCACTCCCATAATTTAAATGCAGCTGATTAATTGTGCACTTCACGGAGGAAAAGCCAGGTGACAGTGAAGAATTAGGTGGGATAAAATCTGAAAAATGAATAGTAGGGAACTCATGTTTTCTGAGGAGGAGGGGAAGTCTGGAGACAGGAGCACTACAAGAGCTGGAGCACGAGTGCAACTGGCTGCCCCACAGCACCTCACACCACTGCCTTAACCACCAATGCAATGGCTCTGTGCATGAGAGTCCCAAAGGAGAGGAACCTCTGCAGATCATGATCTGCCGCAATGGCTTTCCATCAGAGCCAGAACAACCTGGAACGCTGAAGGTGAACTTCAGTTACAGATCTGTTGTGCATTTTGCTCCAGACCATGATAAAAACTTCTTCCCCTGCCAACAGCAAAGTCTACCATGAATTTTTTTTTTTTTTTTTAACTATTTTTGAAAGTCTGCTTAGAAAACAGATGTGCTCCAGGGGATAGAGAAGGCAGCGCCATATGCAGGATGCAATACTGGGAGGCAGAGCTTAGGATATTGACATTATAAAAAACCCAGGTAGCAATGGGAAAGAGTGTTTTTATGAAGGTTACAAACAGGAATGCAAGGTCTAAGGGCAATTTTCCAGATGCTGCTCAGTATTGCAGTATTGTGCATTCCTTCTTTTCCTACCAGTGAAGCAAGGAGAGCTACGCTGACCAGAGCTGTGATGCTGACCAGGTTCCCTGGCCAGATTGGTCAGTTCCTGTCACCAAGAGCAGGCACATCCTTCCTTTCCTGGGAAATAACCTCCCAGGTGGCAATTCCCCAGCACGAGGAGCATCAGCCCAGCTCCACAGCTGAGCCATACTCCAGTACATTATCCCCATACCAATGGCTCCTGCAGTTCAGTTGCTGTCGTCTCTGCATCCATAAATCAACTTTATGGAATGCACCAATTCAGGAGCGGTGCAATAAAATACACCTGTATTATTGGAATATCAACTATGTTTGCAAAGAAACAGTTTTTTTCCATGAGCTCCCCAGCCACCTCCCCCAGTATCTGCAGAACTGAGCACAGAACAGGACAGAGGTGACTCTGCCCAGGATGGAGAGGTTGTTCACAGCCCCCCAGCCAGCTCCTCACACCCTGTGCTGTTCTGGGCACCAGTACTGAGGGGGGCAAACTGTACAATCCATAGCAAAACCCTGGATAACAGAGACTTCTCACATCCATATTAAAAAAAAAAAAAAAAAAACCAACCCAAACTATTTCAAGTAGTCAGGCAAACATCACCCAGATGGCAAGTTTGCTGTATCCTTGCTGAAAAATACTATGCAGCCAACAAACCCATATGGCCAACCAGAGGAGCCACATAAAGATAACGATACGCCTATACAGGCAAAATGTTAATGAATTAGGCCCAAAGTACATAAAAATCTGCTACCTGGTCCATTACACCTGTTTATGAAATCAATGCTTGTATTTACCTTAACATTTAGTAGTTCATAAACATGGGATGGACAGGCAGGGTCAATGCAAGGGTGCTGGCAAGGGGCCATCTCTGCTTCCCACAGCCCAGTCTTTGCCCCCTTTCAGCTGGAAATGCGGTCTCACAGTCTTCAAACTCCCCTGAAGGGGAAAGGGATAAGACATACAAGCAGATGGTCTATAAATAAGATTCTGGAAAAATCTCTCAATGCCTGTGGATTTATCTCCTTCAAGAAGGTCAGCCCGTTCGCTGGAGGGTTATTAAGCTCTCTGCCACGTACGTGAAGGCAGTAAAAGAGATGCAGAAAGGGCTGCATCACCCGAACCACTGACTCAAACAAATGCCAAACACTGACGTCTTCAAGGCTCTGTCAACGTCACCACCTTCTCCATGGCTCTCATCCATGCAAGAGCCATTTCTGTTGTCTTCCAAGATGACACTGAGCAGAGGGAGATAACAGCATGAATCTTCTCTATTAGGACTAATCAATTAAGTGGCCATTACATCAGGAACCGTCATCACGCTCGATGGCCAACAAGATCTGTACTTACGCCCTGCTGCCTGGAATCCCCCACCAGCGACTTACACCCACACACCCCCCGAGGCTCATCCCAAGCAGCCTGCTCCGAAAGGAGCTCTGAGCCACCCGACAAACCGCCGGCACCGGGAGGAGAAGGGGTTTTGGCCACCCGCAGCCACACCGGGCTGTCGCTGGCGGCCAGATGCAGGTCAGGGCTCAGTGGCTGTGACCAAAGGATGCTGACGCCTGGAGGAGCTGTGCGTGCGGCCGCCGGCGCTGCGCCCAATGATCCCGGGTGCCCCCAGCCCGCGGGGAGCCCGCGTGGGAACCGCCGCAGTGGTTTCCAAGGCAACGGCGCGATTCCCAGGCAGGGTTCCTTTCTCATCACCGAGATGGCTCAAGTATCCATTACGTTCGGCGGCGGGGTGAATAACAAACGGGAACGCCAACAAATCAATGAGACGAGCAGGATTTTAAGCCCTGCGAAATGCTTGTTTTCTTCTGTATTCCCTCGAGCCCGAGGCTCCCCAGCCAAGTTAGAGCAAAGGGATTTCGAATTTGGCAAGAATCTAGGCAACAGATCCTCCTGAAGTGCAAATTGCCACAGTTCCACTGAAGTCAGCAGAGATATGACAATTTACACCCACTTAGGTTCTGCCACTGGGTAATTAGCACATTGCAAATAACTGGAAACAGATTCCCAAATAAGAACACACTTAAGCTTGAAGCAAGAATGTTTAAATAAAAAACCAAAAAACCTCCACGTTTTTTTTTCCAGGATTAAAGAAACTTGCAGGTTTATCTGCTCTCTTCTTCTACTATATTACTGGATAAAGTAAAAAAATTGTCACTCTTTTTGTTCCCCTGATGACCCAGGTTGAAAACACAGTCATGTTTTCAGCCTTGATGTACCTCACACATCTCCCACCAGGTCCAGCCCAAATGCCCGTTCACCATCAACTCCCCACACACCCCCAGGGACACAGCATCCCAACCACTCCTTCCAGTCATGCCCGGGTTTTGTCACCTACCCCATTTTACAGACTTTTAACACAGAGGCAACAATGCACATGTTGATCATTTACAGGATGTAATACTCAAGTTCTGTATAATTTCTCTCTTAATACCCAAAAAGGTCAAGCAAGAACAAACCTTTCATTCTTTCATGTTGGGCTGGCCAGTCTAAGATCAGTCCTGGGCAAAGGAGTGGAAAAAATTCATATGAGATTCAATTCATAAGGAATTAAAGGAGGTTTTAATGCATTTAATGCTCACCAACCTGGTTCCATGGGAAATAGCTCTTGTCAAGCAAACCTGATTTCACTCAAATTCTGGTTGACAAAAGCCACATATTTGGAAGGCACTTAAAATTTTGTATGGCATTTGACTCTGTACCAAACAGCATTCAAATGTTAAAAACACACACACATTTAATGGATTAAAAGCTGTCTAGCAGACAGATCTTGAAAGCAGTGGTCAATTGGGACCTGTAATTGAATCGTGAGCTTCCAGAGACAAGGCTGCACCCTGGGAAGCGATGACCCTGGAAGAGCTCAGCTTTGGAATGGACAAATGGCTCAGCCCACACTTGCAGGCAGCTGTGAAATCCAACTGCTGTTGTGCCAGCACTAACAGCAGAGACACGTGGTTGGTGAAGATTCCTGCAGAACAGCTGGACACAGATACCCACAAGTCTCTTCCTTTTCCTGAGTAGTAACTGCCTGGCTCTGTCATACTGGTTTGCCCAGTTAGAGTAGTTTTAAAGAGGGGAAACATCTGAAGTGGCACAGGAAGGATGCACTTTCCTGTCCTTTTCCCAGGATATGGATTCTCCTTGCACCCATCCATCACACATGAGCTGTTACGTCACAGCAGAAGGTGCAGACCAGGAATGCACTGAACATGTGCAGGCACTTCATCCATTGGCCCACATGTGAGCTTGCTGGGGGGAGTCAAAAAGGCAGAGACACCCAGCAGTAAGAGGTCTCCTGGATCTGGTTCCTTCTGCCACCAGCAGCAGACACTCAGGGATTCCTGAGAGCTGGAAAAGCTGTCCTGTGCCCTGCCCTGCTTAGTGAATGACCAACAGCCTGCCCTTCTTCTTGCCAGGTTACTCTAAATGCCAGAAGTGCTGAGTCAGAGAAATTTAATGTCATCTCTACACCTCAACAACAAACAAAGCCACAAAAACGTCCCTGTGCTCACCTGCCAACAAGTCACTGGCTCTCTCATCTGCTTGAAAAACCATCTGGAGGGAACACTGGTGGGGAGAGAGTACAGGGCAGGGGATCCCTGGGAGGAGATGAGAAGCACTGATGCTCTGAGGCAAGACATGCCCTGTCTGCTCAGGCCACAACATCAGCAGAAAGAAAGCAAGCAAGAAAGCAGAAGCCCCAAAGGAAGGGGTTCTGTGGCCCCAAAGCACCAGCACTGCGACAGGATCTCCCACCCACTGCATTGTTGAGGGTGGCAGACTGCTCAGAAATCAAACCTGCTTTAGCAATGTCTACAGCAGCTGATAACTCACTGTAAAGAACTGTTGCTGTAAGGAACATACATGTTTTATTGCCATGTGATGGAGCAGGAGCTTGTCTTCCCAACGTCTGGTGTGCTGCCTCTGCTCACAGCAGAGCCACCCCTCCTGTGCCCCTCCTTGCAGCAGAGCCATCCCTTCTGTCCCCTCCTCACAGCAGAGCCACCCCTTCTGTCCCCTCCTCGCAGCAGAGCCACCCCTTCTGTCCCCTCCTCACAGCAGAGCCACCCCTTCTGTCCCCTCCTCACAGCAGAGCCACCCCTTCTGTCCCCTCCTCACAGCAGAGCCACCCCTTCTGTCCCCTCCTCACAGCCAGGCTCGTTATTAGCCGGGGAAGCAGAGGATGTCCGATGGCAAGGGGGGGAATAAATCATTGTTCCCAGCTAAATGGAGTAGTGCGGATCCGCTGGAAACGCTGCCTTTACCAGCAGTGCAAATAATGGAGATTGCACGCGCCGGGGCCAAGGCAATGAGGCACCACGCTATTGATGGGGCATTTGTACAACTGCAGGAGTTGTGTTTCACAGCCAGCTTTAACAAAGGCAGCATTGCAGCTCAGAGCTGAGGATTAATTCTGCTCCTCCCCATGCACAGGTTATCCCAGGCAGACCCCAGAGAAGCTGAAGGAAAAGCAGCGCTTGCTGCTGTCTCCCCCCAGCCACTCCTGTGTTTGTGGGGTTCAACATCTGTGTGTGTGTGTGTGTGAGGGAGGATCGTTAGCATGCATTGGTAAAGAAATATTCACAGAAATGCATTCTGTATTTAATCTGAGGGAATTATCCACTGGCAGACATGAAATAGAGCCATTACCATGCTGGACCCATCCCCATTTAGTTCCTGTTCCTGACAGCCACCAGCACAAGATGCACTGGAAGAAGGTGAAAGCCTTTTGCACAAGACATCAGGAACTTCTGAAGGCATTATCCAAAATCCTAAACAACCTTCCATGCTGTAACTATTCCACTGGCAGAGAGAGAGATCTATGAGAAACATGATTTATCTACACAATTATAATTTACATTTTAATGAATGATGCAGCAACAAACACGCCAAAGTATCTCATCTCTAGCATCTAATTCTGTTGATGCCAGTCAACATGTTTCACTGTTCAACATTTTTACTTGAAATTCCTGGCACTGCTGGCTGTGTAACCTCTTTATTCCACTCCCCAGGTATCTGCCGTCTGCATCTTTGCCCAAATTAAAAAAGAAAAGCACCCAAGTGACTTCCCAGTGGGAACCACGATGGGGGCAGTGACTGCAGAATTCCCAGAAAACCATTCTGGTAGAATTCCCAGAAAACCATGCATTCACTAACAGGACAGAAGACCTGAATGAACCCAGGGAGAGACTTACGAGCTTCATTCTCTGCAGTAGTTTGCAGAAAGTGCATAACAACACATTATTAGTGTATAAAGATGAAAGGCCTATAAATCCTACAAGAAACCTCAGAATCTCTATAAAATAAATACAGTGAAAAACAAAATTACAGATGAAAACTAGGCATCAGTTGTGACAGGGCTTCCTCGAGTCAGAAATAACAACCAGGATGTCAAACTGGTGCAACAACTCACTCTTTGGGTTTACTTTTTTAACCAAAGAACTGCAGCTTCTCATTGATTTTTTCAGCATATTTAAAAATAGATTAGAACATTACTGCAATTGTGGTGGTTTTTTTTTAAACAGATTATAGAAACAGAAACATAATACATTACAGATACTCCAAGCCTTCAAAATTTTTAAAAATGTGACTTGTTAAGTAGTCACATGCTTTAGTAGGTAATTTTCTACGAAATAGAAAAGTCAAAGAGGCTTTTCCATTAAAAGCATCTCTGCCTTGATTCCACCTGCTCTGCACTGGAACTTTTTATTCCACTCTGTGTGTGTGTGTGTCTTTACAGAGATCCTAGAACCCTTGGGTTCAACTGAGCCTTGTTACATTTTAAAGCCTTTGGATGGCAGCAGCAAAGTGTTCTGCACTATAAACCAGAACACAGCTGAGCTTTGATGGGTATGCTGCTTCTTTCTACCCCACAAAACATTTTCTAAATGCTGTTAAAATTTAGCATACGCCATAATAACCAGGCTGCATTTTTTTTCTACATTTAAGTCAATTGACTTTCAAGTTTTATCTTTGCACATACTTTGAATCAAATAAAGTTGTTTCTGCAGCTCAGGAGGAGGAGGATGTGGCTCATCTTGACGGGCAGCAGCTCCATGAGAAAAATTCTGGATAACCAAATAAAACTGCCAGTGGCCAGTGGAGACAAAGTAGAGAAGTTCTACATTTTCTATCTTTGGCAGCTATTAGATTACTCCAGAGTGACAGGGAACACAGAAAGCTCCTGTCAGCGTATTCTCAGGGGAGGGAGACTGCACAGGGAGGACAGGACTAGGAGGATGCAGGCAAAGGTCACTTTTCACATATACTGGAGGGGTACTGATGTGAGGTTGGGACCAAAAATAACTCCTGGAAATACAAACCCTGGTGCAGTAAGGGAAGGGAACCAGACAGTGGGGTCAGGGACCTCTGTCTCACCTGGAGGGACCCCGTGCTCCCATTTAATGAAGAGAACTGAGCACTGCCCTCGTCTGGTTTCAAACACTTTCATAATTAACCACACTGTGTTACCCAAAAGGCAAATAATTCTGAAGGAATGTTACTCAGGGAAGACTCTTCAACTGGAGGTATTGGTCTCTGTCTCTAGCATTACAAATATAATTACAATCATCAGCCTGTGCTAACGAGTGGGAAGGGGAACGATTTGCATCCAAATTGCAGCCACCTCAAAGCAGAAAATGCTTCTGAAATAGGACCCAGCAAGGCACTGAGCTAGTAAATCCTTCCATTTAAAGTTTCAGATGATACGTAGGGAGTCATGCTAGAAACTCCTCTTTCCAGCTGAGTCAGGATGCAGAGGCTAAAATGAGCCAAATCTGAGTTATCTTCAAAATAACTAACATGGAGGATGAAAGAAAAAAACAACAACCCACCACCCACTCCTGCCAGGAGCTGGGCCCTGTCCCGCTGCCCGTGTGGGTGGAAGGAGGATGTGGCTGGAAAGCTGCAGAGAAGAAACCATCAGACATTGGGACTGGGACCTATGTAGACTGCAGGAAATTTACAGTAGGTAGAAAGAAGAAAACTCTTCCTCAACTCAGACAGAAAATCACAGGAGCCTCAGTGGCAGGATGATTTATCATGTGTCAGACTCACCTCCTGGCCCAGCGATGGAAGTTTCATCATTTGGAACACTGGAAGCTCTGCACAACGTTAGGGAACACACCCCAGGGCATAATCCACCTTTGGCTCCAGCAGCAGGAGGAGTCACCTGATAGATTTTCCCTGTATCTCGTTTCTATGATTCAAGCCTTTCGAACTACAAAAGGAGTGAGGAAGGAAACGTTGCACAGATTACATCTGATTGTAATTTCCTTCAGCTGATGGCACAGGTGCCACAGAGGGGGGTGGGAGCAAACTGGAACCACATTGTGCAGCGGCCCACTTAGGCCTCAGCCTCGTGTGCTTTTCACAGGTACTTATTTATCAACGGCCTGAAAACCTGGGCTATTTATCTTGTGGTAATTTCCTCGCAGAGCAGGTGACCAGACAGACACAATGCTTACCCCACAGTGACCAGAGCATGTGCTTGCTGTGACTTATTTGCTCACCTGCAGGCGGCCTCCTGCTGTGTGCTGGATTGGCTTCTATCGAGCACACAAGCAAGGCCTCGCTTAAAATACTCAGGAAACCTCTTCCCCTGGATTTTGCCCCCTTTCTTAACCTTCCCATTTCCAGGCAATATAGAAAGTGGGAAACGCAGCACCTATAAATCAAGGTTATGATCCAGCATCCCAGGGATGCTCTAAGACACTCTTCCACCTCATGGGATCTGGGGATGTTTCCAAGCAGCTCTCCTTAGCCACGCACAGTTGGCTCGAGCTGGGTTGTTTATAGTCACTGGCAGTTCCACAAACATCCATGATTTAGTTCCCCAAATATTTGTCTCCCATGAAAGTCGGGAACCTCTCAATTTTACAAGAGTTGTTACAAGTCAGACAAAAGCTATTAATAAAGTGTGAAACCTACAATATCCCCCAAGGGGGATGGAAAAAGAAATCAGCGCTGGAAGGAAAAGATCAAGTGCTGCTCGAGTGACAGATGGTGCTCCACAAAAGGTCAACCCTTGGCTCATTCTGCTGCTCATTATTTATTAACAATCTTTCTGACATTGGCATTACTGCAAGAGTCCAGCGTTATGCAGATAATAAAACGCTATTTTATAGTCCAAGGTCTCCTGCAGGTACAGCAAAAAGTTTGCAAAGTGATTTCAGTGTTGCAGGGCACTTCTGAGGATGCCTGTGCCAGGAGAGCACAGCCAGCCTGCAAAGTGAAGACGAAATGGAAGAGTTTCATGGCTCACCTGCCTGGCCTCTCGCTTACCCAGACTTTTCAGAACCATTTCCCACATCTCACCTAGAACAAGACAGCCAAGGTCACGTATGCCACAGTCTGCACCGGCTGTAACAGCTCACGGGTTACATCTGCCAGAGTCCTACGGGAAACCTTCCCTATCCTGAGGACATTTCCAGGGACTGCACCTCTCCTTCCACAGCAGCCACGACAGCAGCAGGGAGAGGGAGTCGGGGGGAGAACCTCCTCCCACTCCACATCTGGGGAACAGCGCCTGCCACGCGATGGACACACCTGGGAAGTTCTGTGCTCTCCAGCAATCATCCCCTCTTTACTGGAGTAAAGAACATGCAGTTGGTTTTTTTCCAGCTTCTGGTGTGAGCACTCAGGGAAATGAATTCAAACAATAGCCACAATACTGCTACAAACTGCCCAGCCCGAGAGAACCCAGAAAGATCCCACTGGCAAAGTAAGAGACACTTCTGTTGGAGTGAGTCCACTACTGCCTCCAAGGAATGATCAGCATAAGTATGATTATATCAATAAAAAATAAAAACATCATAAAAAGTAGTCGGGCAGAGATAAGTTTATGACTAATTATGAACAGCATGTCATGCCCTGACTCCTTGTAAAATAAAATATAGTCTATTTTTACTATCTGCTGCCATGACTTCCAGATAACAGACACGTTTACTTCCAAGGTCACACCTTGTTTAACATGTCAGGAGTTTCAACCCCATGCAGAGAAACCACCAAAGGCTCCTGCATCCCACAGAATTCGTAGGGACACAACTGTGTATGATCCTCCTTAACGTGGCTTATCAGTAAATATCAACTAAAATTCATTGTAGAGACAGGTTACATTCTACATATACATCTACAGGATTTATGAAGTCCCAAAATATTTGGGATATTTAGGTTTTTATCCAAGAACAACAGGAGTAAGCACCAGCAAAAAATATATGCAAATCAGGTACTGATGTTGGCAGTAGTTTGGGAATCAGAGCTACAAGCAGGATGTGGATTCACATCAGTGACTCAAGTACCCAACCACTTTACTTTGAAAAATTCAAAACAGTGATTTAACATTTCCACTAAAGATGCAGACTAAAAACCTGCAGAATTATCCCACCCAAATCCAGAGGGAGCTGCTGGCACTGCCTCTGTAGTGATACACCCAGTGTGATTGACTCTGGAACAACGACACGGTGTTGGCAGCCAACACACGCTTTCTGAATCCAGTGCCCTCCTAACAGAAGCCCTGCTTTGGCCAAATTGTTTTACTAAAACCAAGTCAGATCACTTGATAAGGAACAGAAAAACCTTTAGTATTCTCCTTTAGTATTTCCAGCACTTTGACTTTTTGTCTGTAAAAAGTTTAATGAACTTTCAAAGGATTCCAGGGAAGGAGGGAGTAGTGACAGAGATTATCTCTGGGAACTGGCCCTCCTGTAGCACAAGGGTGAACCAAGAAATAAAAAGAAACAGAGGGTCCCTTGGGCAATTCAGGAAATGGCCCAAGGTCTAATGAGATGAATGACAATCCTTGTAGCCTCCTAATGGAGTGACAGCCATGGGACACTCCTCTTACTGTGAGCTTTTTAGAGCCCAGGTTCTGCTGACTGTGAACGCAAATGTGTATAAATAAACAAAGAACACACTGGCAATGATGTTAAATGACGCTTCGTGTAATTATCACTATTCTGTGGTAGCATTAACAGGCAAAAGCACAGAATCTAAATGACCAGGTTCACATGGCAGCCTGGATTTGTTGTCTGACACCACGTGGCCGTAAAACCTCCCCATAAACGCAGCTGCTGATGGCACAAGACCCACAGGCACACGGCAAGAGTCTGTTTTAGCAACAGACAACCCATTTTGTGCATGAAACCAGCAGAGTCTTACTGCTTGAACCTGAAGTGAGGCTTTCTCCATTGACCCAACAACCCAAGACCCAGGCTCTGTACTCCAGCAGCTCTGTACTCCCTGCCCTGTGTGGGAATTCCTGTCCAGTGCAGAGCAGGATGCTCACAGACCAGGATATCTGTGGCCAGGGCCTGCATGATCAACCTGGGCCCTGCTGACATGGGGATCTCCGGTGCCTCTGCCCTTACTTCAACTCTAACAACAAATCCAGGTATTTTAGGGATCTTGAGATTCATGTGAGCGACTTGAAAGCTTCTCCACCCAGGCCAAGAGCTTCAGGCCAAATGTTTGAAGGTTTTTGTGGGCAGACTGCACACTACTTCTTGTTACAAGAGAAGCAGCAGCAGGACTGGACTAAGTCAGTGCTGAAGCACTTTCCTCACAGCAGAGGACACTCTTTACATCATGTAACTCTTAATGAAACCGAGCCACAACCACAACACAAACCCTACACAGCTCCAAGGCACGAAGCCTTGGTATTTTATTTCTCAGCTGTGTACCTACCACTTAACTCTGAAAAATACCACTTAGAAAAGATGATTCCTAAAAGCAAAGTTTGGAATTTTATTACACCTCTGGGCTAGATTGGCTGATCTTTGAAGAAATAGGGTTGTACCCTTTTCATTTGATATCCACAGGACAATATTTTAGCAGTGAGAGAGGTCAAAAGAAATAGATACACAGGGCTCTTGGCACGTGATGCATGTTTAGCCAGCAAGGCCAGCACGGCCAGGCTCAAAGGGCACCACACAGCCTCAATAATAGGACACTCTGGAATTTGATGGATTATCCCTACCAAAGTGGGAAGATACAATCCAAAAGGCCATGAAGCAGATGGAGCATGTGAAAAACACTCAGAAATGCAGACAAAAAAAAAAGGAGAAAGTAGCGCAAGAAGGAATCCCTGTGACACCACACTCATTAGCAGTGACACAGAGACTTCTTAACCTCAATAATCAAACGTCCCTTCCCATTTTACAGAGCACGCAGATTATAATAACCACTTCTGTTATCACTGCTGTGTTTTATCTCCACTCTGCTGTGTGAGCCACCACAGTTTTCTCTTTCAGAGCTTTATTTATCCCCTAGAGAAGGCAGGACACCCAGGCAGAGACAGCCATGATGGATCATGGTGTGAGGAGCTGCTGGACACTGACCAAACTGCCCCAAAGCCGTCAGGATCACCTGTGGATCATGCTGGTGGGGAGAGAAGGGCAGAAGAGTCCTTCAGCTGTTCTGAGCCCATCCCAGTTGGCTGCTGCCAGCTCCCCATCTTTAACACTCTACAGCCTTCACAGTCTCTTCAGGAAGGAAATGGCTTATTGAGAGGTCATTTAGCTGAGGTCAAAGCAAACTGCTGTTTTAAACCCCCATTAAGTCACACTTTTATTTCCCTACCATTCCCTAATCTCATGTCTTTCCAAGTCTAGGTCTCTGCAGGCAGTACTTTGGTCCAAGGGCAGGTGGAGAGCCATCCACCCAAGGTGCTGGAGCTGCAGCAGGGACCAGCCAGGGACACCAAGGGAGCTGCATGCTGGGGTTCTGTCCCTTCCCTTCTCCCTTTGTCACAGCCAGCTGTGGCTTCTGAGCTGCATTCCTCCTCTGCCAGGGGACCCAGCAGCTGCAACAGGAGAAACGTTCCCGCAGGCGACGAGAGGGGAAAATCAACACGGACAACTGAAACAGTTTGGAATTGCTATGTATTGAAAATTAACTTCTATTTTAACTACAATTTAATCCATACTTTTCTTTGGTAAATGTGCCGATAGGTGTTTGCTGCTTGCATATTGTCATGCTAAGCAAAACATCAAGTCAATTTGTTTTAAAAGAAATTGATTTGAGAGCATTAGATTCATCAGCATTCCCTTTTTCCAACTGAAAACAGGGGCTGAGTAATGACTCAATATTCTACCCCAAAACAAATCTTTAGTTTAATTTTTTTAAAGCACGTGATTAACTTTTTAAAGCAACCCATGGCTGGTGGGACACTACCCATCCATCACCACCGCACTTCCCACCAAACCACTACGGAAATGTTTCCAAGCAGGATCTCTGCAGACAAAGCTGTTTGTCCTGAGCAGACCCGCATCAGCACCAGTGAGCAGATCTATCGGCCCAAATTGCCTGCAGATTGCAAAAGCCGAGCTTCCTCCTAAATCATGCCATGCCACGTCCTGGTTGGAGAGCCGGCTCTCACCGGCACTTCAGATGCCAGGTGATGAGAAGTGCTGGCGTGTCGCTGCCTCCAGAGTCATCTGCTGCAAGGAATGCAGCTCTGAAATTCAGCTGTTCCCCCCCAGCACCGGGAGCAGCAGCCTGTGGGGCGGGGAAGGTACGGCATCCCTGCCCTGGGCCTGTGCGGCTGCTCCCACCAGCAGTAGCTGGTTTTTAACAAACACCTGGCAAATGTATTTTTAAACTGTATCCAAGGTTTGAAGGAGCTGCCTCCCGGGAAGGTCAGGAGAGGATGGAGAGGCTTCCCTGGGGAATCTGGCTGTTCACTCTGTACCATGTGGCACGTGGCCATCGCGCTGTGCCGCACATCCTGTCCCAGGAAAGGGACTGGCAGCCCCCACTGCTCACTCCATGGCTGCAGGGGCACGGCACAGGAACTGCCCTCTGCCTGCAAACCTCCTCTTCAGCTCTGGGACCAGGCCACAAGGGAGGAGTGACACCAAAGCTGCTTCACCGGGCACCGCTGCCTCTGCTGCCAGACCCCCCAGTACCGAACTGCCATGAGGGCACTCATGGAGCTGAACCAGCCTTCCACTGTAAATGTTTGGACAAATAATTTCAAAGCTTACATACTTTTCTTAATTTTGCTTTTTAAAACAACAGTATTAGAGGTGTCCCTTTCAGCATGAAACAAAGAAATGTGACTTTCCAGTTCCCACTCATTTTATTCCATGCTGACATCGCTGAAAATTCTATTTTTAAATAGAATTTCTTTCCGATGATGTATATTGGCAATCATATGCAGGCACAGCATGGTTTTCTGACAAGTTAAAATTCTACGGTATTTTCTCCTAAATAGTCTTATGTACTGATTACTTAGAAGAGCGAATTCCCTGCAAAGCTGTACCCAGGCACTCGGTTTTTGCTCCAGCTGATAAATGTAAGCAATAAAAATATGTTCCATTCTACAGCAGTGCCTATTAAAATGTAAACACCACTGGAAGATTTCGAGCAGGCTACAGAAATGCTTTATTCAAAAGCAAAAGGCTGTCTGAGCCTGCCAAAACCTGGCACGGTGCGTCCATTCGTCAAACAGCGCCTTCCACCACTCAGTGAGTGCCACAGGGGTCAGACTGGGAGCACTGGTGCTGGGACTTTCCCTGCTCAGCCTGCAGAAATCAGGGGTTGCCATGGGAGCAGGACTTCAGTTGGATGGGTGCACCAGCACCAGGTGTTCTGCTGATGGGAGAACAACGGCACCAGGTGCTTCCCCTTAGCCACGCTCAAAAGAAGCCCCTGCCAGAGCTGTGGGGAAGCAAATGTGTCCCATGTTGAGACAAACTTTCCTACCTCGGAGGTCAGAGGTGCATCTACAGCCTGCATGAAGCAAGATGCTGATGAATCAAAATTCAAAATGTCCCTCATGAATAATTCATTGGATGTGTGCGAGTAAGTATAGCAGTGTAAATATATGTAGGGCTACAAACAGACATATATATATATATATATGCAAATTAACAAAGGAATGGCTCAAGTTACCCACATGGAAAAATACCAGTGACCTGAGGATGTTTGCTTCATATGACTCAAACACATCAAACTGTAACTAAAGAAACAGCCGGAAATTTATCAAACCATGGCGTGAAGCCATCCTCTTACCCATTCACTTCAGACATTACAAATCCTCCTCATCTATTTATATTTGATTTTTGACTCAACTCAAGTTTTATTCTCCCACCCCATCATCTCCGCCACGCCACATCACCACGAGCCATCAGCTCAGCACCACCTCGTCCATACTTGGCAGTGAAATTACATGAATGACCATTACCATGGTAGGCCAGCAAGTGCATTAAAACCCTGGAATTCATAAAAACAACAGAAGACCATAAATGACAGACATAGGTGCAGGGTCCATCGATCATCCCCTTCTCCCTCACAGCAAGAAATGTGGGATCACGTTAAAAATAGAACAGACACCTGCAACTAGATGGGTATTTATACGGAATATTGTGACAACTGTCATTTCACATTAGTCAGCAAGATCCCACAGGATTTGGAGAAGTATTAACTGTGCTGCATTTTTTTTTTACTGGCAAAATATAATAAAATCTACTTTCTTAATAGCTTCCTGGTGGGATTGCTCCTCTCCCTGAAGTCATTCATGAAAAAAGAATGCTCCTCCAAGAGCCTGGATAGAAAACACTTTACCTAGGCACCGGAGTATGGAGAGAGGGGGAGTTTGTGTGATTCTTCACTTGAGACTCATCCGTGCTTTTTCACAACGTTTTGATGATGCCAAACTCGAAACATGACCATAAATGACCCAAAGTCAGGGCAGACCAAATGCGTGATGGTTACCTGTTTAATACTTTAAATTATGACCCCCAAACTGTGAAGATCAGAGAAGGAGACTGTGTACTCCTAAGAGCTCATTTCTCAAAAAAATTCCTAAAATATCTGGAGGAGGAAAATTCCAAATTCCAGAGTCAGAGGTACAGAGGCACTTCTGTTTATTTACAATAACAAAAATGTTCTGCCCATACAGATGAAGCATTTCAAGGTCTTGCTTGTTACACTGAGCCTCACGCAATAAAAACAGGACTTTTGTGAAGGTCCTAGATGCTCCTTTTATTTGATGAAAGACATTTACATCACTGGAAATGTATCCTCAACAGCAAAGTAGTTCCTGTCAAAAAACACATTGTGCCCTACATTTTGCCATCATGGCAGTTAATCATTTATACACCGTGCAGAGGCACGTGGTACTCACTGAGAAACACCAAAGCCCACTGCGTGTCCCAAAAAACATGCAGCAAGTATAGGCAAGGTGAACAAGGACAGAGGAAGAAATACCTTGGATACAACCTCTGATGGACAGGGCTGGAGAGACGAGAGATGATGGACAAGGAGACAGAATTGGAAGGGACAAAGGGAACTAGAGAAACAAGGCTGAAATCGGGACAAGAACATGTGAACAAGGCAAAACTCAAAAAACTTTATGGTGAAGAAGAGGGCCTTGGAACATGCAGAAAGGGCCAAGACACCACCAACGGGTTCCAAAGAAAAGCTGACAGAATTGGGATGGCAGAGAGAATGCTGAGTGCATCAGTGGTTCAAGGGGAGCCACTGGAAGGAGAAGGGCATTATCAGAGCAGTGGCTGAAGGAAATGGAGGAACATCTGTAGTCTTCTGGAAAGAGCCACAAAAATGTTGCTTTAAAACAACTCACACAAGAGAAGAGGCAGAATTGCCCTGATCAGAAATACAAGGTAAAGTGTAATGTGGCACAGTGGAAAGTGGAGAACTGATCTGCCTGTTATTTGATGCCCCCAGAAGCATTTTATAAACACACATTAAAATTCAGGCTCTGTTTCTGAGTGCCTCTCGCTGAGGGAACTGGAGAGGGCATGGCCTTGACTCATGTCCTGGCTGGCACCGAGGTCCCCAGCTGTGCCAGCTCAGACCTGTGCTCCTGACGAAGGCCATCTGTCAGTGGCCTCTGACAGCCCAGTTTTCCCCTGCCTTGTCCCCGTGCCCAGGGCATCTGGGCTTGTTTGTACCAACCACGCTCATGCTGAAGCACAGCCTGTCACACAACTCCTTGTCATCTGGGCTGGGAATTGGCTCAGTGATTCAACCCCGCTTCCCTCCTGTCCCATCAATGGTTGGTCCAACCCCATGGTGTTGTCACCTGCCCAGCAGAGAGGGACAGGCCACCCAACCTAGACTCTACAGGGCTTGCAGGACCCATCATGGCACTCTCAGCCAGGTGTAAGTCATCCAGCTGTGCGCTCCTGAAAGAAAGGGGATAGAAGCAGCATGGACATACACAAAATGTTACAAGTGATCAGCCCCTTGGAGCATCATTCCCAAGCCTGCAGCAAGCTCTCCACCTTTGCCCATCTTTACATCATGACCGACATCTTTTTGGAAGATAAAGGCACAACAACTGAATTCAGGCATCAGTAGGCGGGATTTTCCAATGTGTGCTGTGCAGGCCAGATAATCCTGATGCTTGAAGTTTTAGCTTTCATATTATCCATATATATATATCTGTACTGCATTATGTAACTATTGTGTATAACTCTGAACTTCATATAAAGTGTTAGCAAGTTCTCCTCAGTTTATTTAGACAAAAACAATCCTTTTCCAGCCAGAGGACCAAGGACACCGTTGCAGCTTCAGGCCCAAAAAGTATAAACAACAGTGAATTGAGGAGAGCAATCTGGGAGGATGGGACTTCAGAACCAGAAACTGTAATTGGACAATTAATCCCAATATGTAAATGAATATGTAAATGAACCAAAACTTATAAAAATGTGAGAACATTTAACCTGTGGTCCATCTTGGGTGTAGCCTCAGCCAGACTCTTGTACTGCCCAAGGTGCATTCTTTGAAGGCCTTTTTAATAAATACCTATTTTATTCCTTTAACACTGTCTAGCCTCTGTTCTAGGTAGCCTCTCAAGGCATCAATCCCAGCTGTTCCTCTTGACCTTGCAATCTATATTTTAATTAATGTGTCCTCCTGGTTACAGAATATCAAGAATATCAAGGATATAAAGGATATCAAGGAACATTACAGCTAACAATCTTGTACTACGGGGTTTTCCTCCCACCATGGACTTTCAACACATTTTTCTTTGATTTTGATAATCTAATGTTAAAATCACGACCTATCCCCAACCCACTTCAGACTTTGTTTGTTTAATCAAGAGTTGAGCAATTTCAAAGATGTTTTTACAATTCAAATACTGGGTGGTTTCACGCTGATTGCATGCTGAGCCGATCCTCAGATATCTGAAAAGTTCTCCAATGCCAACCTCACAGTTTTAAACTTCCTGGTATTGCAGGCAATCTGGTAGATCTTACAAACAATTCTGATTAAATGAGCTTTTTTCTCTCTCCAGTTCTTACAAAAATATTTAAAATATTTACACATGTGATACAATGAAATTCATGTTCTTCTTCTGCTTAGAGCAACACTTGGTGCACAGGTGCTGACATTTCTCAGTCATTAAAGAAACTAAACCTAAAATTCTTTAGAACTATTTTATTCAATACTCTGTTGGGGTTTTCCTCTAACAGCAGTCACTGCACAGCACTCATAGGTTATATATAAGAGTTATTTTTGTGGATAAAAGACAACAAGGAGTCAATAATCTTTGGCAGACAGCCTTCACTGTTCTGCTAGCACAAGCACATCCAGCTGCTGATGAGCCTTAATGTTTCCCTGATATTGTTTTCTGTTATAAAATGGAAGATCTAATCCATGCTGAAGGTCAGTCCCCACCAAAGACTGCAATCAGTGATAGCCTTCATAAACTCGCCGAAATTTGTAATATTTTGCAACATCCTCTGCCCTGTCACAGCAGTGGCTCCATGGATGTGTCTTCTGCCTGGGATGCTGCAGAGCTGGAAGTGACCCCACTTTTTCACCACTCCTTGAGCACAAGGAAAAGCTGATCCATAGATCAAACCAGAGCACATGAAAGCTGCTGGCATGGGCAGTATAACCCCATACACGCTTCATGAAGAAGGATAAAGCCCTGCCCACATTCCCCAGTGGCCCCCACCTCTGCTAGGGACACACACTTGCACTTAGGGCAAAAGCAGGAGAATATCCATCCTTTCAGTGATCAACTCTAAATGCACAACATCTTTTAGAAAAAGTAACTAAAACCTAGGCTTTTTGCCATACCTTGGAGTCAGACAATTATGAGGGACTTTTAAAGAGTAATTTAGGTAATTAAAAGGTCAAATGTACAATATGCAAGAAGCAGCATCAGTGTGTCACTGCTCCATGGCACAGTGCTCCTGATCCTGGCCAGTCCTTGTGATGGCACCAGTGCCACCTCCTGCCAACACATCATCGTGGCTCTGTGATGGCTGTAAAGAGTTTTCCATAAAAGCCTGAGCTTGGCTCATGTTGGAGCACATTTGACACCAACATGTATAAAGTATGTTGGGTAACTGCTGCTGAAATTCAACATGTGCTGTATCTCATCTAGGAGATGCAATTTACTGGCTATAGTCCAGTAAAATAACTTTATGGCTTTCTGTCATGATAAATAACTGTTAATAGCATAATGGAATTAATATTTACTTTGAAGCTATGCTGTCTATTCAAATAAACTTGCTATATACAGAATCATCCCCATGTCACTGGGCTTCTAAAGGCTGAGAATTGTCAAGACAACAGGCAAATATTAAATTCCAGTTCCCTCCAACCATTAATAAACCTTTAGATTTTGGGTTTGTGATTGAAACCCTTCTGTGTATTTTACATAGCTATGATAGTTCAAGAAGTAGAAGTGTTAATTCAAATGTGAGACGGGCAAGGCAGGAAGGGCTTTTGGGGTCTGGGAGCTCCCTCTGCCTGCCCTAAGAATGGAGACAGTGTAGGATGGTGGGTCTGGACCACCAGGCCTGGAGCTAGGAGCAGAAACCTCAGCAAGTGTTCATAGGAAAGTTCATTATTTAACACACAAAAACTGATGATGTTTTTGTCATTATAAATGTGCTTTTTATAATTCCAACAAGGAGAGATTAAAGAGACTGACGTCTTCTTTGCGGGCATGAAGGGAAGTACACACAAGGCAGGAAAGGAGATGACATTTCACCTTTTTAAGCTCAAAAACATGCTTCCTTTTAGAAGGAAAATGCTCAAATAAATTCTCCTGGCTATGGTAGGACTCTACACACACAATGGAAACCTGCCTGCAAAGACAACATTGAGCCTGACCAACAGAAGGACAAGGAAGGGCCAAACCATTGCTCCCATCATGCATGCTCAGAAGGAAGTGCAACAGGAGGATTAGGCAGTGCAGCAGAGCCACAGGCGTTGCAAATTCTCCTCACAGTGCTCCAGCATGCTGGTGTCACCTCATCCTGCTTTTATTCAAAATTCCGTCACGGCAACAAGCACACAAAAACTGCAGGCAAAGTGTAACCATCAACAGAAACGCCCACGCAGTATCAGAGAGTGTCTGGGGTCAGACAGAAGGCAAGATCTTCACAAACATTTATAGTGCTCTAAGCCACCCCAGTCCTCTGGAGCTTGGGGCCTTTTAATGGAAAAACACCACGTATTTGTCGTGGCAAGTGACTAGGAGGCACTCCATCCAGCACGGAGCTGTCCGGCGTGGAGCGCAGGGGGAACGCCGTGGTGCGGTCTGCAGCGGGTCAGGGCTGGCCGGAGCACAGACGGGCTGGGGCACCCAGCCCTGCCACCACCACCACCACATCCCCCTGCAGGGCACCGAGACATTCCCCAACAGCCCTGACTCTTTGCACTGGGAGATCGGAATCTTTATTGATTGATTTGGATGCCTGAACTCTTCACCTTAGAAGAGTTCAGAGCTATTGTACCTTATTCTGAGAACTCAGCCAAAACATAAAACCAAGCGCGGCTCTGCCAAGCGCTGCAGTTAGAGATGGACAGCGAGCCCTCCCTGGAGCACGGAGCTGTGTCCAGCTCCTGTCCACAGGAGGGACAATCCCGAGGGACTCCAGCTGAGGGGAGAGCATCACCACAACGCAAGGGTCGTGTGTCCGGGCTCCGGCTGCAGCGGTGCCGCCGGCAGCCCCCCGGGACAGCAGCGGGGTCTCCCCGCACGCCGCTGATCCCCGGCAGCCACGCGGTGGCAGCAGAAATATGGGAACACCGGAGCGGACAAACGCATTATCCCACCGCTCCAAGGGAAAGGTATTCGGCGAAGACGAGGCAACTGCTACACGTAAGCCAACGTCTGCGATGGTTTTAGGACAAGCAGAGAGTAGAAAAACAGTTTTTCTCTCTGAATTACAAGAATTCACACTTTCTGCACGCGTGATATTGCCAACAGGGTCACTCGGGCTTCCCGGTCACAGCCGTCTCTCAGAGGAACACAACACCCAGCAACTTCAATCTGACCTACAGCAGACACAGCAAGATTCAGAGCACGGCTCCTGCTTCACACTAATTCCTGGGTCAGATCCCGGCTGAGAACCAAGAGAACCCCTTGCTGCTGGTGCTGCCAAGCCCGTCCCTGCTGCCCCTCCATTATGTCTCCCTTTCACTTCACCCCAGGGTACTAGTGGGCAATTAATGCTTTTTTATGTACAAAAAGTGTCCAAACACCATCTAATTAATCCTTATCCCTTGCCCATAAAAAAGGGAAGTAAATAACATCCTACAAAGGGGTGACCATCCAAATATGCCAGATGTATCCACGCTCTAAAATCCCCTCTTGCCAAGTTCTGTGTCTGTTGCTTGCTGGTGACAACACCAGATCATGTTTAGGAACTCCAGCACCCTCAAAGCTCCAAACAAGATTCTGCTCTCCCTGCTCCCCCCTCCCCACGCACACCTTGGCGAGCAATATCCCACTTTCCAACAGGAACTCAGGAAATTAAAATGTTTAATGCACCCCTGACGCACACAGAATTAGCAGCAATACAGCAAACGAGATTTGCCTTCCTAACCAACACAGTGAAATAAAGAAATAAAGAGGAGCTCACTAAAAGCCAGGCAGGGAAGAGAGAGCGACCGAGGCTCTTCGCTTCCCACGGAAGTCCTTATCTCCGTCACAGCCCACAATGCAATTACAAGATTACAAGGCACATGCTGCTCCAGCATCTGGATCCTCTGTGCACACACAGGGATCCCTACAGAACCAGGAAACCTCTTAATCTTGTGAGGATTCTCCTCGCAGCACGGCTCCCGCTGACCCCTCTCCAGGAGCCACCTCCAGGGAGAGGCATCATCTGGAGTTCATATTTGTCCACACTGTGTGGTCAAAAAGGTAAATGCTGACCACCGACTCTGGTCCAAAAAGGACCGATGCTTGTTTTGTTTTGTTGTAAACTCTCTCATCTACATTGTAAACCCGGGGATAAAGTCTGTACCAGTACCCCTCCATTTCTATCCCAGTCCCCAGCACGTTAAACCCAGACCACAGAGCCAGCAATCCAATCTCCATATATTTTATTCTCAATATATTTCATTTCTGGCCACCAATCTTTAGATCTCCTATTGGATTTTGTTTTCATAAATGGATTTTTCCACAGAGCTGGCAGAAAATAGATTTAATTTCGAATTTCTCCAAACTGAAATAGTCAATATAAATGTCAATGTGTGTTTGTGCCATGCAGCCGGTGAGGCAACACAAGCCTCACATTTCAGAGGGGTGCGAGGGCCTGCCAGCATGTTTTGTGTCTGTATACCTGTTCTAATGCTCTCTTTCATAAGGATGAGTAAAAATGTATATATATTTATTAAAATTTTTGTTTTGCTGTTTTGGTTAGGGGGCGTGAAAAGCAATATGATGTGAGATTCCTTATCAGCAGAGGATTCTGCAAACTGACATCCCCACACCACAGACCCATCACAGAATGGTCTGGAACCTCAAGGACAACCTGCCATGGGCAGGGAAAACTTCTACTACTGCAGGTCCCTGGTTCCCTCTTTTCCCCCAGCACAGGGTGTAGTTGCAGAACCAATTACTCAACAATTCCAATCTAGTCTGATGTTAATGTCATTAGTCCGCAGAGATCCTTTTGCAATGATTTACATTGAAACTGTCTTTTTACATCCTAAATGAAAAACGCTCAGACTTCAGTGAATGGGATTTGAATTACAACCTTACCACATGTGGCTCAGCTTTATTCACTCTATTTATTAAACAGGGAAAAAACAGTGATGCAGTCAATTACAGAGCAATTACCTGAGCACTGTTGCAAACCTGTTGCCTGGCACTCCAGGGACGGTGGTTGCCCTTGACTTGGGCAGAACTTGCCTACGGGACACCTGCCAGGTCCTGATCTCAGCTGAACCTTCCTTCTGAGATACTCAGATACTAGGAAAACTTTTACTGATGAAGTTAAATAAGCCATGACAATTAAAGGATTAGGAATGTTATGGGTCTTGTGAAGAATAAAATCTTCTGGACATGTACAGGGCATTAGGAAAAGAAGCCAGAACTCAAGAGAATGTGACTTTATGTTACTGCAGGAGAATACATCAGGACCCTGATATACAAAAGGATTATTGATATGTATGTTCCCTTCTGAAGAGACTCCCAGGAGACCCATTCCGGATTTAACAATAATCCATACTCCCCTTCAGAAATGGAAAAACAATGCTCCCATTCCCCAGGACTGCCTCCAACACAGGAATCGTTAAGATGCTATCACAACCCTGCATTCCAGGTGCCATAAACACTGGAATAAATTCCAACCACAGCTCATGAGCAGTCAACACCTCCACATTTCTGCACCAGCATCTGCCTGTGGTGCCCACGGTGGAGATGTGCACACTGCAAAGGTGAGTGTGCCACAGCAAAAGTGGGGAGATGCTGCTGGACTCCATGGTCTCTAATGAGCTACAGGGGGTTAACTGAGAGGCTGGTTACAAACGGGATCAGTCAAATCTCAGGAGAGATGTCAGGACAACGCTATTTGTAGCAGTGATGAAGAACAGAAAAGTGCCCCTGCTTGTGAGCAGTTTCTCCCATGTTCAGGGATGCTTGTTTGTGTTAATGCATGCACATGTGTGTGTCGTATTTCCAGAAAGCCTCTCACATTAAACTATCCTCTCTTCTCTGAAGCCATTCCACAGTATTTCTCCGGAATGCATTAAGCAGAGTGACCAAACAATGTGATCCTAATTAGTTTGCAAACTACACAGCTCACCTCTGAGGGTGAGCAAAGCCCATGTAAATTAAAGGGAATTGGAGCGAATTGTCTGAGGCTGCCCAAGGAATCACTCTCCAGATTAGGGCTGCTCCAGCGAGCCACCTCCAAGCTGCTCCCACCCTCCCGTGACAACCGAGTAGATTTCACCCACATAGCAGTGAATGGAGAGATGTAAAACCACATTGCAGTTCAATATTCCATGGTGGACTCTTTTGTACAATGCAGAGGAGCCCATGTGGTCATTTTCCAAAAGCAAAAGTCTGATCCTTCACAGGTGCCTCCAGCCCCAGGCTGCAGAGGCCACTGATGCTGTCCCCACCCCAGTGACCCAGGGCAGGCACAGGGGCGCTGCCAAAACCCAACTGCTACTAAAAATTGTGCAAAGTTTTGCTGGTGATGTCCCAGGGTTTATGCAGTAATTGAATAATCTAAAATTTTCATTCCTGTCCTCATGGACTAATCTGCAATAGTGTTAAGGGACTGTTATGATATTAATTAAATACAAGTCCTGCATACAAAATTGATACTTCGCATCTCCATCTCCACAAGGGAGTTTCTCTCTTAATAAGACTGAAATCAAGTTTTACTTTTTTGTTGTTGTTTAGGTTTGGTTTGATTTGGTTTTTTTTTAAGGCATCTATAAAGATTATCATATTGTACCAAGGAAACAAAGACCCAATCTATAAGAGACCAAGATATTTCAAATACAGAAGCTCTGACTGGGACTAGGGCACAGCTCTGCCCCAGCCTTGGGACAGCCCTTCTCCATAACCACTTCTCAGGCACCGGGGTTTGGAGAGACTAAAATATCCTCAACACAGGATAAAGAGCAGCAGGATCAACGCAGATGATTCCAAAACGCAGATGACAAGAGGGAAATTCACTATAAAAACATGACCTCGTTTTAATTTTAGCAGCAGTTTACTACGAATTCACGTGAAGGCGCAGTTACACTCTCCTGGAAAAGTTCACGCACAAGAAAAGGCAGAAACGCGTCCGGCTGAGCCAGGCACCTGCAAGGAGGAGCAGCACCAGCCAGAATCATGGCAAAGCTATTCCAACACTCCCCTTACTATTATTTATTAGTTAAAATTTTTAATTATGTGAATTGATTAGGAACACATCACCAGGGATCCTAATTAATTAGAATTTTAAAAAGGATCACAGACCGGAGATTCCACAAAGAATTGCACAAAGAGGTGCATTAAGGGAAAGGCCAAATTAACTTCTCTTTTCTGGTTTACCCAGCCTTTTCTAACAGGACTGTGATCAGATTAACCAATTAATACCCAAACCCCTGCTGCACAGCTATGCTAACCAAGGCAACAGCTAGAGGATTTCAGACCATTTTCGTTTAACATCCACTTTGTTAAGAAGTTTATTCCTCCTAATCCATATCTATTTAAATGTATCCCTAGTCAAATTAGTTTATTTCTTATTTATGTCCTAAATTTGCTTTAGCTGCTTTACCCATGCTCACCAAATCCTTCTATATGGTTCTGATAGACATAAACATCCCTCAGGATCTGATGTAGACTTTTTGTTTCAAAATGTATTTTTCTATTTACCCAGAACTCAGAAAGACAAAGGAGTCATCACATTGACAACACTTGGGAAGGAATTAATTATTAAATCTTCTAATACAAATCCCTGTTCAGAACTGGCTGGTCAGTAGTTTCACAGGCCAGCATGTTCTTCCTCCCTGCCTCCAAGCTGCCATTTCCAGAGCAATGTTTGGATGCTATTGATGCACTTGGCTGTCGGCTCTGCAAGTACTTTTCCATCAGTGTGACAATGATCCCTATTTATCTTCTGGCTGCAAGAGTCGCTGAGATGATCTGGCAGTGCCACAAGGCAGACAGTTATTTCATGCCCTGTTAAACCCTAATGCAGCTAACTACGGTATCACTCCAAATTTGAAAAAAGCCTTTTTTTTGTTTTGGTTTTTTTTTGTTATTTTAAATCTGCTGCCTACGTGTCCAAGTTGAGAACATTGCTCTCTTTTAGAATGGTATAAGAAACATAAACCCAAACTGCTGTCTGTGAAGTACCATGGTGTACTGATTGAGTAATTAATTAATAAGGCTAAAACTACATCGTTCTGCCCAAGAAACACCTGGAAGTCAAGAAAACAGATTTCTTCTGCATCATTCAGAACAGAGACTGGCAGTGACCACCCAGGTGCTGGCTGTGGATGAGTGAGTGCAAGTACCTTCTTGAAGATAGAAAATCAGGTACTAAAGGGCTCTCAAGTTGGAGAAGGATGTAAGAATGAATGGCTAAACTCTGGTACATCCAAATTGCAAAGCAAATAGTTTAACACTTATTTTCCTGAGTGGTAATTGTGATCAGCCACAAGGAGAAACCCTGAAAGCTGCGCTCCTATGATGTGGCCATCTGTATTTGTTACTTTCCAGGAGACACACTTCAGTAAAACAGAAATTAATGGGTTCAGTGCAGGGCTCTTTGAGCTAAACATGATCACCACCACATCCATGCAGTCGAGCCTTAAAGGGCTGGATAGCTCCAGCTTTGGAATAACCCTGAGAATGTCCCATTTCTTTTCTCATGTGCACATGTAGCAGCCAAAGGTCATCAACAGTCTCTGGCTACAGGTAAAGGGACAGCACCAGGTCTGGTGTCCTGCATCATGGAAGTTCACAGAAGTTAATTAAATCACACTCTGCAAACCCGAAACAAAAACAAGACACCATTTCTGTGATGATGACTTTTTTTTTTTCCCCCGTGCTTGTCATAATAAAACATTGTTATTGGATGTAAAAATTATGGAACAAAGTTATGCCTCTCTGGTGTAATATAATGCAATCCATTTAATACTATTTTAAACCCCAAAACCTCATTAGAACAGACAGAATGTAAGAATGACAAATGGGCTAGGAGGAAGCTGGAGCACGAGATGAATTCTGGGCACTCGTCCCCTTCCCGTTGCTGGCGCTGATCTTGGGAATGCCACAGGAGTGTCAACCACTACGCGGGGAGCACAGGGTGCCCATCACCCCAACAGGAGGGAGGTTGTTCATCCCTTCCAAAGCATCTGCCAAGGCAAGCCTGGGGGTGAAGCTGGAAAGCTCAGCTTAGCCCAAAGTCCAGCCTGGCAGGTGCCAGGCAGGTCTGGAGACACAGGTGAAACTCTGTCTGTCATGGATATCACGATTACCCCGACCCCAGCCAGGCTCACAGGCTGTCAGCTGTAAAATCAACACAGCCTACACAAACACATCCACCAGCCTCATGTTCCTTGGCCAAAATAACACAGCTGAACACTGCAATTACACATTTTAACAGCCTTGGACCACTTTGGCCCCAAGACTGGTATCCAATGTTGGGAATATAGCCCTGCTGCCTTAGGAATGAGCTGGGCACAGCTCTGCGGGTGGGTTTCTGCTACCAGAACAAGTAATTGTCATTCAATTTATATAAAACCTGGATAAATGCACTTGTTATTCACACCTGTACAAAATTTCAACACCAGAAATGACCAGAGTGATCAAAACAGCTCTCTCCTCATGCAGATGGAGGTTAAGAAAGAAAAGTGGTGTCAAACAACCACATATTTTAGAATGAACGGACTTATTCCAGAAATAAGGCCTCAGGTGAAATCACTTGCATGAATGTGTCTGAGTGGTTGAACACCATCAGCAGAACAAAGGTTCTCTCAAAGCACACATGGATTCTGGGCCAAATTCGAGAGAAATTTTATCCCTGCATAGTGCAAGACCAACACTCCATCAGCACTCAGAAATTACAGTAACTGCTACCAAAACCTAGCCGAGATTTGTGAGAATCAAATCAGACCCATTCGAGCTACCATGGTTACAGAGTGCTGTGCAGCCCACCCTGAGGTGTCGGGTTGCCCTTGGGCGGTGTCTGTTACAAAAACCATGGACTCTACCAGAAGATGCTCAGTGTGGAGACACTCAAGAGTCACACAGCTGCACGGGCGGATGGTGAAGCTGTGCTCACAGCCTGCTCAAAGGAGTCATAAAGAACAAGTGTATTTGCTGGGCGTGGGGCAAAGTGTGCTTAAACCCAGCCAGTAACTGAGACCCAGGGCAGATGGAATTCAGCAAACTGGAGCCTCTTTCTGAAAGTGTGGACAGCCTTTGTTGGGTTGAGGTGTCTTGGGGAGCCGTCACCTCCCGGCCCAGCACAGCCCACAGCCACCCCCACAACGCTCCTACCTCCACTCCTTGCACCTTCAGTTTCATGTGATCCTCTCTGGTGGTCTTCCCGTCTTTCCTTTTTTTCCAGCAATATCCATCTTTCCTGTATTTCACTTTCTTTCTGTTGTACAGGATCATAGAACCATTCTGCGGTCTAAAAGCAAGAAAGAGGTTTGGGTTACATAAAGCAGCAAAACCAGAATTAAAGTGTTTATGGAACAATGTCCCACAGACCAGCAAAAGGCTCCACAGAACAGCAACAGTCAGGATTTGGCATCAAGTAAATGCTCCCCTTTTGCCGCTGTTACCTGGCTGAAGTGATGTCTGCAATCTGCAAACTCTTCCGTGAGGATCTTGTACCTAATGCAGGAAGTGCCAGTGATACGTTAAAGAAAAAAAAGAAAAAAAAAAAAGGAAGTCTGATAAAATAGACAACATTTTCACTGGATGTATTTTACCTGCTACATCCTGAAATTAGAAGGAAAGAAAATTTAGAGGGGGGAAAGGATTCTTGTTATTTGATTACAATTTCTCTCTCTTACTTATTAACACTTCAGCAGAATGAGATTCCAACCACCTCTAAGGCTGCACTGGGACATGGATGTTGGCTTAAAATGACAACAAACAAGCAAAAAAGAAGGGAAGGATAAAAGCACGAGCTTATACCTTGGTTTCACTGCTCTGCTTAGATCAGTGCTAGACAGGGAGTAACCTGATCCCTTCTGAGCACCTTCTCAACTTCAAAGACACAGGAAAACTTTTTCCACTTAAAAACGACGATGGCAATTTGAAATGTCCTTAAAGGCACGGTGATTCCCAGCAGACAGGAGCCAGTGTAGTCTGGGTGTAGAGAGATTTTGCTGTTTGCTAATTGGAATCACAACCGAGGCAAGTCTGTTATAACACTGAGAAATAACAAATACCCTCCAAGCTGGGAGGCAGTGAGCATTTTTTCCACATGCACACAAATATTTATTGCATGTGGCCAGAAATCCAAGCCCTATCTTCCCAAACTACACCTCGTCCTATCCCCCAGGTCCCAGCAGCCTGGACCAAGGGCTTGGGGAGGCTGCTCCTCCTCTCTTCCTCCTACGCACCACCCTGAAAATAAACACTCAGGTGCCTGCACAACCACGGTGTGTTTGACAGCACTGTAGACAGTACATTAATTCAGTGGAGGTGTTATGCATCTCATTTCAATGTTTATTCTACAAACCCCCAGTCACTGCACGTGTGAGCTCAAACCCTTCTCACAACACCAGAGATCCCCCGGCCACTGTCGGGCTGTGTCCCGTGGCTGAGGAGTCACCCGTGGGATGAAAAGCCAGCACGAGGTGATCTCCTGCCCGCTGCCTCTGCACTCACACACACACAGCGCTTCACAAAACACGCCTCTGATGCCAGGGAAATCCCGCTTCCCTCGCCCCCAGCGCCACACGGGCACAGGCAGGGCAGAGCCCGGCTCTGCAGCCTCGCTGCAGCTCTGCAGGGCTGGAACCACGTTTGTTGGTTGATTTCTGCGCCGAAAAAGGAACGCGGTGAGAGGGCACTGGCAAAGCAGTTAACGAGATTTATAGAAAATAGAGCCCAATGAAACAAAATCTCTTAAGGATCTCTCTCTGGAGCGGTTTTCGATTTTGATAAGAGTGTATCGAGCTGCTTTAAAGCTCACAGGAAAGCAGCTGGTTTTTAAAGATAACTTCATGAGATGAGATGCAATTTTAACCTGATCTACGCTGCTGCTGTATTTCACCTGCTGTAAGGAAGAAGAGAGGAAAGCTCATCCCTCAGCATTCAGACATAGCCCAGAGCAGCCAAGTGATGGTGTGGGAGGACGCAGCAGGCGAGGCCTGCCGGGGATTCCCAGGGCGTGCGACAGACGCGACTCCAGCCCAGACCTCTGGGGGTTTTGCCACTCAGCCGAATTTAGGGAATTCCTTTTTCCCTTTGCAGATGAGAGGGACAGAGTCACAAGCCTGAGAGCAGGCTGCAATTCTTGATCGGCTCTGGATTTCCTCTCCTTTAAGAACCTGGGGCATTTAAAAGCTGCCTAATCTCTATTTTGGTTTCTTGCCTGTGGCCTGAGGGGAGGAGGGGGAAGGACAGGAAGAGCAATTGCAAAGCAGAAAGCCTTTTGTCTCAAGTATTGATGAGATCTGGGATGTTTTCCTCCCTCTCACCCTGCTATCCACCACCAACGCTCCCACAAATTGCCACAACAGCTTAAGAGCTACTTTTGCCCAATTTGTTCCTGCTGCAGCCAGGAAGATCCTAAATTCTATTTTCCTACTTATTTTTAACACGAACAATCATCCCCTGCAGCCGATGGGTCTGGGAACCCGTTCGTTGCTTGGGGCAACCCAGGGCTCCTGACAGTGCTCAGGAGTGATCCAGGCCACTGGATAAACCAGAGTTTCCTTCAGTAAGACAAGGAGAGGGAGGAATGGAGGAAATGGGATTTTCAGGAAGATTCTCCAGAGATGTCATTTTGGATTTGGCACCCAACTCAGCTGCACATACTGACCTCTGGCTCTAAGTCCTGCACTGAGTGGGTTTTGTTTCTTTTGGATTAAGGCCCTCACCTGGGTCATAGGAATCTAAACCTACTTATCTTCTTATTAACAGGAACCAGATGCAAAGAGGGAGTAAACGGAAAGCAAGTTAAGATTAGGATATTTTGGTCAACTGATGCTTCATATCTGCCTCTCCATTAGTGCTCCAATTTAGGTCTCTCTGGCCTGAAGGACAGAGATTTCCCCCTAATCACATTACTGCAATATTAAAAATGCTGCTCAGTTTAACCAGTTCCCTCTAAATTGTCACATTGAGATGTGGTAAATGTCAGACATATCAGTTAATGAAAACTACATTTTACTGCCTCAGGAGCTGGGGGTGCCAAAAGGGAATTGCAAATACTGCAAATCCAAAAGTCTCTTTTTCAAGATAACAGAGCAAGATCAGCCAGGACCATTCCTTGAGAAGGTCTGTGGCTGTAAGTGTTATTTTTTATTATATCATCTGCATTTATTCCAGTTCCAATCTAAGGAGGGTATTTAAAGGATGAATATGGATGTTTAATGCAGCTGCCATAAAGCAGAGGTACCACACACCAGACCCTTCCTGAACCTCACCAGTGCCTGGGTGACAAACCCCTGCCATCCATGCCAGCCACCACACTGAGAAACAGCCTGGATGATGCTGTTTTTCACCTGCCTATGAAGTTATCATGGAGCCAAGGGACAACAGGAGGGGGCTATCTTCCATCTTCTGCATCTACGCATGATAATAATGAGAAATTAACTTCTGCTTTTCCAAAGGAGCAACCAACTGATGCAGGAACTGGCTGGGAAAAGCTGGAGTCCTGGAGGAAGCCATGAAAAGAGACAAACTTTCAAGAAAATATTGCACCAAACTCTTGTCCTTGTTTCTTTAGGAGTGCAAAGAAGACCAAGTCCTTGAACCTGTCTTCATCCAGGCCAGTTGGGAATGAGAAGTGCCCAGAGCAAGTGTGACAATGTGCCTCCCACTCAGCTAATGCCCTGCCATGCAGCAGAGCAGGCAGAGCTCTGGGGCTAGCAAACACTGCAGGTGATGAACTCCAAGTAACCATCTATCTCCTTCTTCTCTGCACTGTGTGCAGTGATGGACAGGGACTGTCAGTCAGGAGTGCTTCCTGGCTGACATCATGCTCTCAGAGACACCTCATCTCTTATTTCTTGTTTCTGCCCAAGAAAAATATTTGATGACTGAAGTTATTTCTCCCCTGAGGAATGCTGCTCTTCAAGTCTTCATTTACCTTGACATTTCCCCCCACTGCACCTGTGGCTTATCAGAAGATTAAAGTCCAAATGGAAAACTGAAATAGGAATCTCAAGCAGTTGCAGCCCTGGACATCTCACCTGCCCTTGGCCATGCAGATACCTGGACACTCTCTGTTGGTTTAGGAGGTCACCCAGGCTCATTAAGGATGGATGACCCAAGGCCAAGGCAGAGCCACAACCTCTGTCTCAAGGGCATTGCCCCACCAGCCCAGGGATGCACCTGGAGGATGCTGTAACAGACTGACAGAAAGCTTTACATTTTATCTGCATGGGCAAATGTTTTCAAGACTGTGGGGACTTTGTCCATCACAGCTGTAACACTGGCAGATCACACAAAAATTTGTTTGACAAACACTTTTCCCCCCCTCCTAAATAAATGCTTGGCTTTGACCTTCAGGCAATGATTCACACTTGCCCTGAAATAAAAGAAACCCCAGTATCTGCCCAGCCTGCACCAGTGGGACCAAAAACCAAAGTAAAGCCCCTCAAAAATTTAATGTAGATGTTCAGACTTCACCATAACTGCTGAAAAGCCATGGCATCTCATGGGGAGAAGTTGCTGCTGTTACAACCTCCACTCTCCTCTCTACAAGTTGGGATTATTGGCACAGCACCTGAAGGAATCGCAGATTACGTGTTTGAAATTTATTTGATCTTTGAACTCTGCAGGGATGAAATAAAGACTTCAGAAAAGTCTTCTTATCCATGTAGTAGGAGGCATAAATCACAAGGAAATGTAAATACGCTGCAAGTTTTTTGTATCTAGAATTAAATGTCATTTGCATTTAAGATGTAAGTGAACTTCCTTCATATCTACAATATTTAAGAAGTTAAAGTCTAAAGTCACAGACTTAGCAATTTTATCCAGAATTGCGGTTAATGCAGTGGCTAATCCCATCAAGGGGGCATTAACTGGCATCTAGATGCTCCTTCTCATAGCAGCAGCAGGCCATAAAACTTAATCCTTACCTCCTCTTTCCAGCATGTAGCCTCCGTGTTCATCAATAAAAGTAATGTGATTCATTAAGTATGGGAGTAATTACCTGCGGCTCCAACAAACAGGACTGAACGAGCCATGCCGGTGCCAAGTTGGCTTTTGTGCCGTCGCACAAAAAGTGCCAGGGGCTGCCAAGGAAAGCCCTTCTGCAAGAGCAGGATAAATGCTGATGGCTGCAACACAAGCTGCAGACCACTACACAGCTGCTGGGCATCTCCTTGGCATGGGCTGGGATACCCATCAAGTGCTGTCCCAAAAGCAGCTCCTTGGGACTGTTTCAGGAGTGACCAGGATGCTGGTGCCACAAAAACACATCGTGAAGACATTCTGTTTGCACGGTGCATTGGTACAGAAGTGAATCCCTGGAACATCTGGGGCTCTGCTGACGGAAGCAGGACCTGACCATCCTCTCAGCAGTGATGTCCCTGCAGCACAATGCAGGCACTGGCAAGCACAGCAGCCTCAGCTGCGAGTGATGGGGTGGCAGAGCCTTGCCCGTGCCCCCATGGGTGTCTCCATCAGGCTGCAGAGGCTGAGACCAACAGGGCAGCGCCAGGCACCTTGGCACAACTCCCACCAGCACCACTCCCTCTGTGCTAAGACCTGTACTCACAAATGTGTCAGAAATCAATGTCTTTGCTCTGTGTCCTTGCTCTTGACACTCTACAAAATAGGTAACAGTGCTACCAGCACTAACAGGAGTGATAAAACTAACAACAGGATCTGACTTCTCAGTAGCCATTTACTCTGCTGCCATTTATGTTTAATTGTATTACAGCTGGCCCCAAAGTGTGAACTCCATGGAAGACTCACACAGCACCTCTGCCTATCATGGCTACTCAGCCTGATGAATTCCACCACTACAATTTTCCAGAAGCAGCACTGTCCCAAAGCTGCACATTTAGTTCAAGCAGTTAACAACAGTTTTCCCCACATTTTACTCAGCAATGTGATAATTCACGTGTTGATGGCTCTGAACTCTTAACAGACTTGAAAAAGAAATTAGAAACAATCTTTATGAACTCCTCAGCACACAGAGCAATTGAAGCCTCCTTGTAACGATGTAGGACCAAAGACAGAATATTAAAATTGTCATTAAGTGGAATGCACATGAAATGCTAAAAAGTCTTTCTGCAAATTATTTCTTGATATAATGTCATGCTGTAGAACTAAATCTTAGTACAAGGTATGAAAAAAGACAGTTAAATCAACTTTGTTCATTTAAATATAATTTTAAAAGAACTTGCATTCATCTCTTTATTGCTCAAGGATTTTTATCAATTTCTTTAGCCCTCATTTATTTCTCTTCCCTACTCCCATGGGGATACCATTTGATTTATTGGGAATTAATTCTTACAATTCATGAATGCTTTAAACTATTTTCAGATTAATCACCACCATCTCCACTGGTGCACTGAGGAGAGCCCCGTTCCCTCCCTGTGCTCACACAGACCAAAGGGCTCCAGCCCCCGGGTGCCAGCTGCCATTCTGCCTTAGCAATTGCTCTCTCCATGGTCCCAGATTATTACAGTCTGGGCCAAGGGCTCCAATTAACTTTTAAAAGACTTATTTGGAGATGGCCTCCTCCTGCGGGTGGTACTTCAATTCTGAATCTGGTCACTTCCCAGCACAGCAACAACATATGTGTGTGTAAACACTGCTGCATTCTTATGGGGAAGGAAGAAAATGGAAGAAAAATTCTATTTAGTTAGTTAACTTACTTCCTGTTCAATTTCCCAACTTGTAACAACCACCAACTCCAGGTTAACAAGGTTTCCACAACAGTGTCAAAGGGGGGATGTACCTTGGTTTTGTTCAAAAACATCACATACCAGGGAAATTTAACAGGATGCGTGTGAACCATGTCCTTGGGCTCTGGCAGGTGTCACCTCCCCAGCACAGAGGCTGGAGGGAGCCACGCCCTGGCTTTGCTGGTAACTGGGAAAAATCTCACTGGGGATGGGAGGAGAGCAGAGGTCTGGGGAAGAAAAAATGGTTTTCCCTCTGCTAGCAGCACGCAGCTTGACTCATGACTTGAGACACTATAAAAATCTGTAAACGGTTGAAAATTGAATAATAATAAATTAATTATAAATTTTAATTGAGAACCACTTCAAATCGTAAACGCAGTTCAACAGCTGATGAACTTCTAACACTGCAGGCAGCGAAACAGCAAAGGCTGGAGGAACTGGTGTTGCTGGTTTGGGAGGGAGCAACTCCCCAGCTGTGGTCCGGTAACACATCTGTCCCCCACCAGCACAGCCAGGCCCAGCAGAAGATGGGCAGAGCACTGTGGCAGGGGCTGGAGAGAGGACACAGTGCTTCTCAACAGCCACCACCAGCTCGCTCTGTCCAGGCAAAAGCATCGTTTGCAATATTGCAATTGAATTAAAAATGTTGATTTGCCTTGGACTCCGTCGATCACTGGGACTCCATTGATTCCTGATTAATAATAACTATGTACATTAATCTGGATTAACCTGGAAACCAGAGATGCTCAAACCCAGAGGCTGGGCTGCCTGGGCTGCCTGTCCTCAGCCCACAGCCCAGACCACCGGATCTTTGTAGGGTTGAAGCTTAGGGCTGAGTCAGCTGTTGAGGTCAGTTTTAAGATGGGGCAATGCAAGCAACCCCAGCCCTGTCCAAGCAAAGTGAGTGCTCCCAGGGCAGGAGGGCAGAGCTCTCTGTGCATCCTCCAAATGGGTTCACAAGTGGTGGCATTGCCCAAACCTGAGATCTCTTCAACAGTCCCCGACAAGGCACGTGCTGGAATGCCCCGCAGCAGCCTGTTCTCAGCCCTTCCTCTCTTTCAAGCGAACCTCACAAATACAATCTGTTTATTTATATCAATTTAGTCCCATCAATTAATGATGACAAGGCAATTAACTAGAATGCCAGACAGTAAAAAATAACCACATAATGCCTTCTTTAGAGGAAATCTATTATGTAATTCCAATCGGTCTTCATTAACACAAAGTATTCCAGTAAAAGGTAGTAATCTAGTTATAGTCTGTGAAATATGAAGATCCTCAAAGTAATTTTTCAGAATTAAGGATATTTTTAGTCGATAAGAAGAAAACCTGTCTGCATTTTTTCTGCAAAGAACTTTTTTGCGAAAAAACTACACAACTCTGTAACATAAGGTACCGGCACTGAGCAGGCTGTGCAGTATCACCAGAGAGGCACTAAATTTCATTTAACACCTCCCTTCCCCACAGCTTTTGGGGGCTTGGATCAAGCTGAGAGTATGGCTGCACCCATTTTTTCCATCCCTCATCCAACAGTTGCTGCACGGGTGCTGACACCAGAGAAAAGAGTCTCAAACCACCAATTATAGTGGTTTTCAAACACCCTGACAAGCAGGTATGGCGCTGATTAGTGTTCAAATCACTCTTCACAGCTCTATTTAGATGATGATGCAACACCCCACTACTCATCCTAGCCATGAGCTCTCCTTCACCCACTGGCTCCACAACTGCCATGAGTGACAGGAGAATGGCACAGCATGACCTGACCTGGCTCGTTCCTACCTGATACACTGTATAAATAACTTCTGCACAGAACAAAGACAAAAAAATTGCTTCAGTATTTCAAGTCAGGCACTTCAGAATTACCAGTGTTTTAATGGTACTAACTTAATTTATCAATTGTATCTATTAAAGATTCAAGTTTTAGGGAAAATGGGATGAAAAAACATGAGTCCACAAAACAATCAGCTTCACAGGGAAATACATATTTTCTAATTTTAAGCCTTATTCCCTTTCAAACTTATTAATAAACTAGTAGTTAAGAGAGAATTAACCCCAAATATAGAAAATCCTGCAAACAAAGAAGACAGACGAATATAAAAGTAGTCAACCACTTCTCCAAAACATGCCCAAGCTGTTAAGTACTCTCGACTTAAAATTTCTAATGAAGCAGCTTAAAATTCCCAAATTCCTACAGGAATGTGTTTACAATACAAACTCAATTATTGTCTTATTCTGATGCTTATCTTTTTTTACACCCTCTCAGCTCATCCTACTTTGGAATTTAATGACATTCCAGTATTTTGAGTTCAGATGAAATTACACATTTTCAGATTAATTTAGCCTAAACCAGCTTTTGAAAACAGCCAATCCATTTTCTATCGTGCCCTAATTTTCAACCCTGCAAGTCAGCATAAATTGCCCTTTTAAACCCTGCATCACCACACCATAAAGCCACGCTCACTGTCCCCAAACCCAGCACAGCACCCAGCATCGCTGGGTCAATATTTGCCCAATTTCCTTTGATCAAAACCCTCCTTTTCCTCTTACCTCTGTTATTTTTTGAGCTCATTTGCCAGAGAGCAGTCAAGGGGTGACCGTTCCCTACACACTGGTGCAGGGAAGGCGCGACCTTTTCTGTTTAGTTAAAATCCAAGGGCGATGTTCTCCCAAGGACGTTTCAGCTCAGTCTCACAGGGGAAGCACAGGGTGGGAACACGGGCCTGAAGCAGGCTCAGCACTCAGCTTCCCCCAATCCAAACCCCAGGACGTGGAGCACTCCCGGATGGACACCTGATGCTTCCCACGGAACGCCCCGCTAGCATCGTGCCGGGAATCCCGGCCTCTCCCAGGCTGCCTGAATCCCAGCACAGCCTCCACAGCTTTCCTCTCACCTCCCTCCCACCAGTTGTGATCTGATGCAACTGTCAAATCCTCGGCATGCTTGAAACCTACTTGTTCAGGCGCCAAGTGGAGATTCATCTAATCCCTGCAACGAGCCAGATGCTGCAATTGTGTTAATGCCATACAAGACTTTCACTTTCCAGAACTTCACCAGATTTTTAATACTGGCAAGAAACTAGGATTAAATGTTAGCTCCGGTATGAACCACATAATCTGAAGAAAAAACCCCAAACCCTACACATTTGATCCTTTTCATGCTTTACCTAGAGTGCCCTCATGTCCTTCCTGAGGGCAGAACCTCCTGTCTAACCACTGCCCACTCTGGCACATCAACACTGCAACAGTGGGACTGTGCCCACACATCACCTGCTTTGGCTGGCTTCCCCCCTGCACATGCCTCTGGCTGCCACCAAATATTATCTCACCCAATCCTAGGGATTTTGGTAGTGGCAGGTGGGCAGACTAAAGGAAGCTGTAATAGATACAGCAGTCCCTTCAGACCTGTGCAGGATTAGAAGTGACATTTTTATAAAATTCAGGAGTTGAGGAGATGAGAGCAAGGATTGAAGAGGAAAAGAAGCCAGACAAGAGCAGGAGTTAGAAAAGCCTGGGAGTAAAACCAGTGGGAGAAGAGGAGGCAGAGCAAGCAGGCAAAGCTGTGATTATAAAATCCTCCAAATCTTTCATATCCTAAATTTAAAGCAGAGCACAAAATACTGCCCTGCTCTTGGCTAGTGCTGTTCTCTAAGGCTACAGCTTGTCAAAAGAAGTTTGCTGCATATTTAGCACCTGTTGGGTCTTCTAAAGCTGTCTGGGATTACAAATGCCATTGAGCAGGGCGACAGGTCCCCATGTCACTGCCAGTGTTACCATCCCTGGCCTGAGGCATCCTGCCTGAATACTGCAAAGAAGAAATAAGAAGTCGAACAGCGGAAGAGCCATGTTTCACCTTGGCATTGGGAGCTGGGACTGCGCACTGCTCAGCGAACCCTTAGTGTATTTTCTTGGCAACTGGTCCAACAGTGTCACCCTTTCCTAGCTGTTGACAAATCCTGTTACACAGCAAAGATTTGTACCAGAGCTTTAATTTAATTACTGCAAATAAACCCAGCAACTTGGCCGAATCGTTTCCTGAGTTACCAGCCCAGCTGAGGGCAGGACCTGTAATCCTCCTGCAGTGCTGCCCTGTGTGACATCCCAGGTAACACATTGCTACAGCATCCACTGCTTCCAAAGATCCAGACAAAGCCTTCAAAACAACTTGGGGCTACTGCTACAGACACACAGCCCCAACCCTGCACCAACCCACTTTGGCTCCTGACTGTACCGTGGTTCCAGGAGCAGCCCCGCTGGCGTCCTGCAGCACTGGTGCTTCCAAAGCCCTTGCAACTGTGTGCAGGTCACAGCTCCAGCCCATGCTGCGCTGCCATGCTGCTGTGAATGAGCTTTGTGAGGCTGCAGGGAGAACTGATGGCACCCCAGAGGAGCAGGTCAAACAGAGGCTCTTGGACATGCTGCTAAAAGAGGTTTTGTCCCTCTTAAGGAAATGTGGAAAGGTTCCCGCAATTATCCCTTTGCTTCCTTTGCTTGTAACCATGTAAATCAACCCCTAATACCCTGTTTACTCACTGCAGCAGCATAAGAGCAGAGGGAAACACGGGAGCCCTTTATCCAGAGAGAATTAAATAAAATAGTGGGAACATCCCACAAATACCAAAGTCAATTAATTCATTTGTTACAGGGCAAGAGTCCTGCATAATTTGTCCTCTGAGTAGTTTATTTTAGCTAATTGCTTATCCAGCAAGAAGATCTCCCCTGCATGACCCATTTGCTGTGCAAGAGGCTCGACTGATGAGAAATAAATGGTCACCTTCCAGAGGGCATGGAGTGACAGCAGGGACGCTCCATATGCTGCTCTGGTCCTCAGACCCACATCCAAGGAGAGGAACGCACCCATAACCTGACACCTCACAAGCAGGGTGAGTGCTGGTGTCCAGGTTCTCCTGAGGAAATCAGGAGACCACAGCTCCCCTTTCTAGGACAAGCAGGAGAAGGGAAGGCTGCAGGTAAGGCATCCTCTGTGAGGCTTTTCTTCCACCCAGCTGCATCGCTGTAACTCGCAGCAGTGTGTTCACCCACTCGCCTTTTACAACAGCACTTAAGGCAACGGAACAATTCCAGTTGTGAGGGTGGAGCTCTTTGTCAGCCACATCACCCTCTCAGCTTCTCCACCAGAGTCAGACAGAGCAGAGGCAGAACCAAATGGCTGAATGCCTCACTGGTACATCCCCTGTCTGTAAACATTGCTGGGGAACGGGTGGAGCAGAGCTGTCAGACCCACAGCCATCTTCAATGGCCAGAAGATGGAACCAGGACAGATGTTATTGGTCTCATCAAAATTTTGTAAACTGAACAGTGAAATGGAACAGCCTTATTTATCTTAATTTAGTTCATTCTTGACATTTACAAAATAAATACAGGAATAATACTATGGGAACAATTCACTCTCACTGATGGCAGCAGAAATCACACATGCTCTGACAAAGGACAGGGAGTGACATGGTTACTGTCTGCTGGAAGCAGAGGAGAGGGTGCCAGAGGATCCCCAAGAGATCCACCAGTACCTCTCAGCTCAACACCTCCCTGGAGCACCAAGTACATCCTTGCTGGACAGAGACAGGCAATGCTGAAAGGAGAAAGGGGAGGACTGCAAGGTGATGCTTTGAGATTGGATGGGCAGCGGGTTTCAAGTCACCACCAAAGAGGCAACTGAATTTCTGTCAGGAAAGCTTCAAGCTTTCACACTCCACCAGGAGGCTTCTGATGGGCTTTTACTGATGCTTCATCTCCCTCAGAATCAATAGCAAACAATAATCCCACGGCTAGGCATAAATCATGCTGCATAACTCGGCAAATCATCACGTGGGATGCCTTGGGACAGGGCCGCTTCTTTATTTCCAGAAACAGCACCATTAATGGTTTCTGCCTGCCAAGCAACAAAATTCCCACTTCACAGCACTGGAAATCTCCATCCTGCACTAAGCCCAGCCAGTGTCTCCACTTACTGCAGAGCAAATGCGGGCAAAGCTCATCTCAGCTGCTGGGTGTTGGTGATGGGGACAAGCCAGGGCGGCAGGAGGGCTGCAGAGGGACAGATGCCCACCCGCCCTGACACCAGTCCTGACCTGTGCCCACCTGCCTGGAGCCACAAAGCCACTCCTCACACCAGCCCAAACACACGCCCACCTGCCCAGGGCTGCAAGGCTGCTCCTAAAACCCCTTTTTCCACTTGTCATCGTGGTGATGCCGCTTCAGGTGCAGCAGCCCCAGGCAGCAGACAGCGCTGTCTGCTCACAGGAAACAAAGCTGCTGCAGCACGAGTCAGAAACTCAACGCTCCCACAAACAGCAGCTCTGAAAAACCCCGGCAGCACCTTCCCTCGTGTCTCTTTGCATCATGTCAGTAACTTACAGGAAACAAAACGGCCCAGCAGAGTTATCCGAGGGTGTGAGACTTTAGGTACATCTGTAATTAAAACACAGACACCAAAGCTGCGAAGCAGCGCCATAAAGCAGATCATTTTACAGCTGGCTGGGCTCCCTCTGATGTACTTGAGAACCATTTTTAAGTGACATAAAGTTTAACATACCGGTACATCTGCCTACCCACCAGATTCTACACGGAATTTAAAATTTAATTATATTAAAGTATTGTTACAGGGTGCGTAGCAAGAACGCCAACCAAGTGTAACTTGAGGAGACTCTTCGCCAGATTGTTGTAAATCTGTGTTTTCAGGACTAGGAAGGAAAAAAAGAAGAATTCAAACCTGAACACCTGTATCAATGCTCTCAGCTTCATTATTGCTCACCCATCATCAACTGCTTCACATTTGGGTTGTGCAGAATCACATACTCGTCCAGCGTTTCACTATAGTGTCAATGCACACCTACAGCACCTGTGCCTGCCAAGCAATTACTCCTCACACCACAGCAAAAGCAAAGCTTGCTCACTGCCTACACACAATTATTCAGCACCAAAAGGAAAACCTTGACGTCTGCAGGCAGCTCCTCACTTCCAACAACCACAACACAAACCAATCTGCCCTCTCCAGGCTGAGCAGCAGGTCCTCTGGGATGCTTCCAGCTGTTCTGCATACACAGGCACAAACATCCTCCCCCTAATTCCATGTTAACTGCACATGCTGGTTAACTTTCCAATGGGCAACCTAAATAACACTGTCCCCACCAGGAAATCAAAGCATCAACCCCCTGGGCAAAGGGCACCCTCTGCCCCAGGCTCAGGGGGCCCAATCCCTGCCAGCCCAAGATGGTCACAGTGCCTTGCTTCAGCCCTGTACTCCAACCTGGATGCAAAAATCCTTGTCAATAAATAAAGAAACCAAATAAACAGTTTATTTTTCATCAGTCGCTATTTGCAGCCATTAAGATGCAACAAGCAGTTGCTGGATGGTGTTTTTGACGCAGAGAATGTATTGGAAGAAACAAGGGAATATCATTAAGGGTCAATTAGGAGCAACTTAAAGGTTATTTTTGCATATCTTACCTCCTGGACAAAAGAAGGTTCTTCAGTGTCATATGAGAATATAAATTAAGTTGCAAAAGTCTTTAAAATGCGACAAAGACTTTCATTTTATTGCCGTTTAAAAGAGCTTGAAGAACAAACAGCAGGTCTCCTGCAGCTCTGCAGCCTGCACATATGACTCAGGAAAGGGCAGGTCCAAGGTGGTTCCACAACAGCCATCAAGCCCTGTCCTTCACACCCCCCTTTGATAGGAAGCACAGAATGCTGGACAATGTGGAATTGTCTGCCAGGTCTGGGTGTGACTGTCAGAAACCCCAGCCCAACACTTCTTCCATCACACTCTTTCCTTTCCTCTGTTCCACCCAGGACAAGGGCAGCTCCTCACTGATCTGCCTCACAGCCTGGAAGCCCCAGTCACAGGTCCAGTACAGGGGCTCACACACACCCAGCGGCCTCCTCAACCCTAAACATCCTCCCACGTGGGATCAAGAACAGTCAGAGCCTGCCAGATTCAGAATGTCAGTGTTGTCCAAGGCCATGTTGTTTTCCTGGCCATGCCCATTGACAGAAAAATCTACCAAGCCTTGCTGCAGGTGGATGGCTTTGCTGAATGGTTTCACTGCTTTGTTATCAGATAATTGCTTTTCCTGATGATTCCACGTTTTCCAGAGTTCTCTTCTCCTCCAAGGGGCAATGCTGCAGGACTCTTATGGGTCCACATGAAGAGGAGAAGGAGCCTTTGCACCCCAGCCCTGTGTGCCTGCAAAGCCAGGCAGTGGGGGCAGGTGTTTGTGTGCATGGACCAGCTGTGGAGCCACCATCTCTGACACAAATCCCTCTGATATGTGGGACAGTCCAAGCCTGGTGACCATGCACAGGGGCTGCAGAGCCATTGGTGGGCTGGAAGAGCCAACCTTCAGCTTTTGTGCCACGTGAATCCACAACAGAAACACAGACCTCTTGCCTTGGTTGTCCCAAGTTGGCCAGTGATACCTTCTCCTGTGACACAGCTCTTCCGAGCTGCCAGCGAAACACAGAGGAAAGCAGCTCTCCCAGAGGACCAGCAGCACACACCACGCTGGATTTGCCATGGAAGAATTCAGAAGGAATACTTGAAGACCATTGCCTGAGTCAGGCCAGGCATCTGGATGGCTCCCAGCAACTCTGCCCTAAGGTCACTTTACAATCAACATGGTAAGCTGCTGAAAGAATTCATTATTGGTGTCTCAACACCCCTGGACCACAGCAGCTAAAAATCTATACGAACTAAGGGCTCTTAAAACCATCTGTGCACTGTTTATTCTCTGCAGGGAAAATAAAGAGAAGGAAATACTGAAAGCAGCAAGAAGAAAGTGTTGAGAGTCATGAAATCTATAAAGTGTAAAGAGAGATGTGCCACATTTAGCAGGGATTATGTCAAGCAGCATCCTGAGCCAGGAGTGCTGACAGCACACACACGCTGCCTTCAACAAAGGAAAATAGGTCGTACACGACCCCAAACATGCCAGCAGAGCTTCCAGCAGCATGAGCAGAAAACCCAAATTTCAGCACTGCCCACGGGCAAGGTTAATGGCCCTGGATCCTATGGAGAGTACGAGCCACATGAGAGAGCAGGACCTTTAAAACGTGCCTTGAAAGCCTAAACAAGGTCTCAAGAGGACTTTTATTTGCAACAAGCACAAGGGGACACGGACAGAACTTGTGCCACCAATCACAGCTCCGGGCAGTTGCTTTTCCACAGCCTCCAGCTCCCACGAGCTTCTCCTCCACAGGGAGCCTCTGTCTCATTTCTAAGCAGCCAGGACATCCTGGCAGCAGCATCCACCCCATGCAGTGGGACAGCTCTCACGCAGAGCACACTGGAAAGAAGGCTCACAAAGTACTGGCCTAACACAGTGAATTAATAGCAAAGCACAATTGTTTTCAATCTTCATTTCAACCCAACCTTACCTAATCTCACTTTAACGACATAGAAAATGGAAATTCCCTTAATAATATAAGTTATGAATATTTATTACCCTATTTTTTACCTGAAAATGGAGTAATTCAATTAATTTTGCTATTAATTATTTAATACAGAATTAATATACTGCAAGATCCTAACTTTTCTTTACGATGCCGCTGATAAAGGTATCGCAGATAGGGGATGTTCCTTACACTGGACAGATGGACAGGTAAGGCACAAGATGTGCTTCCTGGGCAATGGGCACCTGGACAGGAGGTGGGGAGGCTCCATGGACTGCACCCATCGTGCTCTCACCATCGAGCAGGGCTTGTCCCCCCAGCAATGCTCGTGTCTTTTCCAAGACATGAAGCAGGAAGGGGCAGAAACACATCTGAACCGCATTCCCAGATGGAAAACTGACCTTGCAGCTTCTGTGCACAGCCAAGGCTTTTCCTTTGCCTGGGGCCCACTTGTGAAATAGTGAAATCACCTCAGATCACTCAAGAATATTTTTAAAATACTGTACAAATGCTAATGGCAGAAGGCACCTGGAAACAGAGAAGTAAAGTATCTTCCTCTGGCAGAATTCTTCTGGACTCAGAAAATTGACTTTGTCATTGAAATTCCAAAGTAAATAACAATTAAGTTCTACTTGATATATAAATGTCAAGTAATTTTTTTTTGTCATCGTGATTTGCATTTAAACTTGGAAAATGTCAGACACTTGGCCCTGCTGCATTAGCAGAACGCTTCCCCCGCCCCGCTGACGGAACACCCGCTGCAGATTACCCGACACATCATCAAGTAACAAAACACCATTCCAAGGGAGCCTCAAGGTCGATGCTTGCGAGGTGTACTTGCTAATTTATGTTGATCAACCGGAGCGCTCAAAAGACTGTTGTAATAATGCTCCAGTACATTTGTATCAGCGCATTCAATCAATCGGAGTCATTCAACAAGAAGTTTCATAAAAAAGCAATTTTAGGGACCTTTTCCAAAGGTTGGTCCTTCAATGCCACCATGACAGCAGGAGGGCCTTCCCTCCATGTCCATGACTAAAGCAATACCCAGGCGTGCTGCAATCATGGGAATCTCTGTTCGGGAAAGAGACGGAAACATTCAGAACGGCAAGCTGGGCTCCAAACCAGCTCCAAACCAGCTCATCCCTCACTGCCACCTTCTGCCTTAGCTCAGTGACCTGTGAGGCATCACAGCCCAGCCTGGCCTGACCCTCTGCAGCAGTTCCTTTGCTGGTGGCTGAGCTGGACAGCACCAAAACCCCGTCACCAACATGAACCCTCTGCCGACAGCTGCAGCAGCACCAGCTCCCACAGGCACCGTCCAGCCGCGCCCGGAGCCCCCACCGCATCCATCCAGCAGTGACTCCCCACAGCACACTATGCATCATCGTATTAGGAAACTCTGTGTGTGTCAGTGGTGCAATTAATTCTTATTAATTTTGTGAGATGAAATTAGTAGCACCCACAGCAGCAAACAAAGAACGGGGAGTGTTCCAGTTCAGTGCCAAATCGATGTCATTAATTCTGGAATACTGGGAGCCCTGATCGTAGCAGCTCAGCACTTAACTCTTCCAATTAATTTTTATATTAAAAAAAAAAAAAAAAAAAAAGAAAACTAACTCAACAATTTCAGAAGGACCTTGAACTCACGTCACAACTTTCCTTCTCCTGGGACATTCTTTCTTCCAAGTGTAAACACACAAGAGTAAGGTAAGGAAATGTTCATCAGAAAATTATTTTCATCCATTGCCTTTAGCAAACCAAGTTCTTAAGATCAGAAGATGCTGCTACAAAAACATTTATAATCTCGTATCTTTAATGATACCATGTAGAGCCAGACTAGCTAATGTGTTTTCTGACCCCTTAAAAAGCTTCTCTGGCAAAGGCTCAGTCAGAAATTATCTTGAATTAACGTTAAAACTGGGATTACCAACCCAGAAAAAACCATTGCTAATATTAACTGAATTACCTGCTGTTCTGCAGCCAAGGAGAGCCTCACAGCTGCCACCAGCAGGAAAGATCCATTCAGGGCCCTTCCACCACCACGGGGGTTCCAGGTCATGGAGAACCACTGAGAAAGCAATTGGGTTTCCCACATTTCCTTCCCAGGTGCTAAACTTTTTAATATGACAAGCAAATGCATTACTTACAGATGTCACAAAAATATACAGTCTAGGGGGAAAAAAGCCCACAAAAGTAAAACAACACAGCTCTTTCGCTCCTGTATTTCATGGAAAGCAGGTCCTCTGTGTGCCCCACCTGCAGCTGCACTGCAGAGGTGCAGAGAAGGCCTCCACGTCCATCCTCTCCTCAGTGGGTGCTGTGGAACACCTGGAATCAATCTGTGCTGTTCGTTAGGACACTGCTCCCTGTGTCCCACTGTGACCTCTGTCCCTGCTCCTGGCAGCACCTGGAGCACGCTGCCCCGGGCACCTGCAGCACCGGCCCCTGTAACGGATGATGCTGGGATGCAGGATGCTAGAATTGGCTTTTCTCTCACCTGGGTCACAGCAGGCTCCTTCCAATGGCCCAGCCCTCTGCAATAGGAAAGGGGTGGATCGGGAAAAAGAAAAACAGCAAAAGCCCAGCAAGACCAGAAAGCAAGAGTCGTTCTCTGTGTTAGCGAGACGTATGGAGCCAGAACATAGCTGAAACAGCAGGAAAACATCCACAGCCAAAATTCCATGTCTGGGTTCCCAGGAGAGCAAGAAGTTAAACATTTATGGCAGCATGAAGAAGACATGACATTTACTGAATAATAAACTGCAAACATGTCTGTTAATGCAGCTTTTTTGGGACCTCCTCACCATCAAACACTTAACCCCAGCAAGGGAAACACCAGAACGTAAACAGTCCCCTTGCCTGTCTGTGAACAGGTGGCACATGGTGGGGATGGTGCTTTTTTATTTATTTAAAGTTAGAGGCAAGGGAGCTCTGTCAAGATAAAAAGCCCACAACCTTGCTCTGAGGCTTCAGATCTGCTCATCTGAAGGGATACAATTAAATCCTGAGCGATCAGGTTAAAACTTTAACCTGCCAAGACTGTAGCTGTTCCATTTTTAATCAATCTGATTTCATTCAATAAAATGCTCATTAAGGCAATTAATGAGAGTTTGGTGTCACAAGCCATCAGGCATGACTGGGAGTTTCCACTTGGTGGTCAAGGCATTGATCAGTGAGTCAAGTCATCAGCGCGAGAGAGTCAATGTGCTGAGCAGGAGAACATTACCTGGTTTTGGGGGAGGTTGTTAGCCACTCCTCATGCTTTTCAAACGTTATTAAATAAGCTGCAATTTCCTGAAAGAGAAACGCAGAAAGAAAACAGAGTTACTTGCATGGCTGTGCTGGGAACTGGAAAGTTTTATAACAGAGACACGGGGCCGCCTACCCCAGGGCCAGGCTGCAGCTGAAATTGGGTTTTGACTGATAGAGCACGCTCAGTAAACGTTCACATCCATGCCACCGAGGCCAGGCTTTAACAGGACAATGAAGAGATGCAAATGAGGAAAGGCATTAACATTTTCCAGCACAGAGAATTTGCTGGTAACTGTGGTGACCACGGCATCGCCGCGAGTCCGGTGTGACGTCAGGAAGCAAAGGGGAGGGTAGCGACAATACGGACACGGGGAGCTAAATAAAATATTTATAAATAGAACAGCATCACTGCAGAGAGAATTACTGAATTATTAATCGTTGCCATAAAAAGCCAGCGGGTGACATCAACGTAAGTCATTGCTCCCACTTGCAGGAATGATACGGGCGATTACTTCCAGATCAGAACTGATTTGTTTGCAGGAAATTATCGGTGCCAGCGAGACAATTCACGACAGTACCTGTAAACAGGCCTGACAGTGCCTGTAAACAGGCCTGAGGAACACGGGACAGACGTTCATCCATTTCTTGGGTACAAACCCGGGGTGGTTGCAAGGTGGTAACTGTCACAACAACAGCAGTGTCCCGATATCTAGAGATGGCCACGGACTCCTGGGACTGTGCTGAAAATAAGCGCCCTGAGATATACCCAGAAAAATGTAGGGTTTTGACGGTTATCTTCCAAAAATTACCTCTCAGATGGGCCTGCATAGCAAAAGCTGAACAAGTGAGGTCTTGTGAGGTCAGTGAAACTGCCTTCAATGCACAAATGCCTCAAATCAGACCCCCAAAACACATGCAGTACCATCTCCAGAGCCACTGCAAGAGAAGAGTCCCCAGGCTGTACCTCCCAAGAGTACAACACACGCCAGCGCCAGGGCTTTCCACCAGGAGAGGGGTTTTTTATTATTTTTTTTTAGCTAGCTCTATATAAGGGCTGTCACTTACAGTACCAAAGCTAAAAACCCCCACAGTGCTCTCCAACCAGCTGGCCCAAGCATCTGCTAGAGCCACAAAATGCAATTATATTACTCCCAAACGAGACGTAAAAATATCTTGTTTCCAATACTCTTGGTTTTAAGACTCATACTTAATGTCCTCTGGGCATTGCGGCGGTGCCAGATCTCCGTGTTATGTACTTTATTAGAGCTGTGTGAATGTCATATTAATGACTCCTGACCAACATGTTTACACTGCAAATAAATTCTCCTGGAATCCATCGACACACCCCTTGTTTCCCAAGCCAGTCTCTGCAGGTTTAAGGGATCCCCATACACGCACATGACAGAGCAGCAGCATGAAGCTCCAAAAACTCCTCTTTTTAATTTCTGGCTAATGGCTGAATAAAATTCAGCATCAAAGAAAGCCAGTGCAGACTTCTCCACTGACACTGATGACCTTCCCAATCCTCACAGTTTCACAGCAGCTGCACCTGAATCAGATGCAAGTGCTGAAATCTGGATGCTACAAGTCCAAAAAGGTCTGACCCCAGATTTCCAACGGGCTAAAACCAGCAAAGAACTCTGTAACTAAAATTCTTTGGAAAAGATGAAAAAATATCTCTGGGTTTTTTTGAAGCCAGTGCAGTAATTCCACCAAAAGTGCTGCAATCAGCAGAGCTCTATTCCCAACCCATCCCACGTAATGTGTCCTCAGCTCACTATGCTACAAACCAGTGTCACCTCACGCTGTACAGTAAGATGAGCTCTGGAGAGACTGAGGAACACCCAGGAGCACCCTGCACATTCTCTCCAACACCAGGCAAGCAAGCATTTACAGAAACAAACCCCTTCAATGCCAAGACCCTTTAGGGGGTTCAGATTAGTCTAGGATTTTGCCTATTCCTACTAAAATTCAACTGCTGTAAGGACAATTAAGCCATTTTAAACTTTTGTGGCTGAACAAATACATTGCTATGGCATAGAAACCCGAAGTATTTCAGGTGAAGGAACTCAGCCTAACCCACGGCTCATTCACTCTGTTCCTTCCTGCCAGCCCATGTCAGGCACATGTGAAAACCTAAAAGTGTCACCAACTGGAGGAGGGGCAGCAACAAGAGGCTCCCATGCGAGGCAGAACACAGGTTCCCACTCTGCTGGCCTGGCCTACTCATGTTTGGGCAGAGGAAAGGCCAAGCTGCCAGTCAGTGCCACAGATGCACATCAGGGAAGGAGGATGCTCTTCTCTGCTGTGAAACCCCCTTAAACCCCATTCCTTATAAATTCTGCTTTCTGTAACTACAACTTTGTGTCAGCTCTGCGGAGGAAAGTGCTTAACCCAGCAGCAGTGGTTGATCAGAGGTTTGCACCAGATGCCTCACCCTATCTACATGGTGGGGCACAGTCAGGGCTGCAGAGGTAGGGCTGGGGTTCAGCAGCTGCATGAGCCGAGTACCCTGCTGCCACACCAACACCCTTCTTCCCTTTGAAAAAAGAGGGAAGAAATAGATTTATCACCAGAAGACACAAAGTCATTAAATAATTAAAAACAAAACTATGGGCACAATAAAAGCCCTCTGATAAAACCCTGCATTTTAATGTGTGTTAATTCCCCTAATGATTCTTTCTGTGTCTCACAGGGTCAAATCAATGTCCTCTCAAAAAAAATCCAATTATATCCCATTCATCGTATCTTTGGAGCAAGGCTATTGTTTGCTTTTGTCTGCTATCAAACCCTTTCCCCATTGCTTCTTGCCCAAGACTACAAACGAAAGGCAGCGTGGCACCAGCAAGGTCAGACGAGACAGAGCTGGCTCTGAAAGCCCTGCTGGTCCTGGCTCCTCTGTGACTGCACAGCAAGAGACAGAAATCAAGGGACGCGTGCACATGACACAAACGCTCAGTCCCCCCGCAGCACCAGTCAGGCCAGGTGGCATTAGGGGGACCCCAAGGCCACACAAGTTTATCTCCATGGCCAAGGGCACCACACACCATGGGCAGCAGCCCCTGTGCCAGGACGTCCCACCCAGACCCACATCTCCTCCATCCCAGCTCTGAAATTACTGTCAGCATGAACTGAGTGAGCGTTGTTGTCAAAGGGTGAACCACTGAAAGCTGTGTGGATCCAGCTCCACTTCCGAGTGTGTTGGCCAGTCCCAGGGCAATGCTCAGCACACGGCTTTCCCTCTCTGAGTGCCCGCAGGACTGAGCCCACCACTCACACTGGTGAGAACAGGCTTGCTTGACCATCTCAGGGAATAACCCCATAAAGCAATGAGGTTATTTGACATTCAAATCACTCGAGCTGTGTTTTATCCTAAACTTGGTCAGATAATTCTGTGGTTTAGTTCAGACTTGGTTGCTCGGGCTGGAAGCATTTTATCTAGGAGCACATTTATTTTTATTTTGCACTTCCCAGTTTGTTTAGATTATTAGTGTGAATGCACCAGGGAGCCACCAGCTGGGAAGCCCAGCGAGCTGCACGAGACAGAACATAAGCAGCTCCATCATCTCCAGACAACTGCCACCAAGGATGTTCCCTCTGCTCCCTCAGCCTCGTGCCAGCGTGGCACCACTCAGCCTGGCGTTCCCAGCTCAGGCACGGTGGCAGAGCCACCAGACAATCCCCACCCAATGCTACGTGACTGCAGCTCCTCAGACACTTCAATATTTAATGTCAGCACGTAACGGCCCAGAGCCGTGGCACATGGGCACATGACCTGATCTCACCCGCCAGGTCCCAGCCGGGTGGCAGTGCCGCAGCCAGTGGCGCAGGGACAGGGACAGCAGGGAGGAAGAAGCTCCCTCGATGCACTGAGTGCTGCCCAGCAGCTGCTGCAAAGCTGTCCTCCTTCATGCACAGGAGCCAGAGAGGACATGGCCACAAAGCACAGGACAGACTGACTGGCAGGGATCCGGCGGTGTCACAGAGGCCCAGGACCCATCGTGCACAGGAAGGTGCCAACTCTGCTCAGAGCTGAAGGGTTTCCGGTGAACACACCCATTTTTTTTGGAAGAAAAAAAGTATGTTATAAAAAACTCTGAAACAGACAATTAATGGGCTCCCTAAAGCCATGGATTGAGTGTTGATTCCTTCCTTCTAGCTCAACGCCCTCCAGGTCATCCTGCATCACCACAAGGTATCGGTAATTCCCACCTGACCTCTAAAAATAAGAGAAACTTCAAGGAAGAAGGATTGCAGGATTCCCTGGGCCAGGCAGCTCTAGTCACCATCTGGTCTCAAAGCAACATGTAATTCATTAAAAAAAGTCTGAATTTCAAGTTATTACTTTGTATGAATTATACACACCTGAATTAATAAGCCTGAATCTATGCATATGTTAGGAGAAAGCAGAAGAGTTTCTACTCATCCCTAGATTTAGACCACAGAGCTAATAAAGTTGCTATCTCTTAAGCAAGCACATTTATTCTCTTAGGAATTCACCATGTCCTCTCTGCAATAAAGACAAATTCCAGCCCATCACTTCCTTATCATCCTTCTGCTCTGAAATGAAAATAAAAATTCATGTTGACTATGGACCATCTTCTCAGCTGGGATTGAGCCATTTTCATTTTCTACCCATCCCCACTCTCAAAGCCATTAATATTCTGTATATCCCAACTACAAACTGCTCTGAACACAGCACAGAGCAGGCTCACACCACCTTGTTCAGCATCATGGGCACAAAAATCACAATCCCATTGCATTTGCCCAGTTGTTTGGCCTAAATCAGCAACACTATCAAAGAGATATTGCTCATGAGCTGAGTGAAACAAAGAACAAAGGCAAAGTGAGCCCACGAGTGTCCCGCAGGGACAGGAGGGTCAGGTGGCTGCAGGCTGACAACACCTGTCAGTGACAAAACACTCCTACACCAGAATGTTTCACTGCCATTTCAGGCACGCCTTGGTTTGGTCTTGAAGTGTTACCTGTCTGCAACTTCTCAAAGCAGAAACATTGATCTGCCTATGCTGAAGCTGAGAAAGGGATAAAGCTCAAATTACTGCTGTTTTGCTGACAATCTGTCTCAGCACTACAAGCTGTGGCTGGAGGTCGGAGGTTGCCCAGGGCTGCCCAGCCAGGGCACGTGTCAGGCTACCCTTGCACAGATTTGGTTTTCCAACTGAAGCCACGAATTTCCTGCCAAGTGCAAAGGCATTTATTCATACTTGTGAAAATACCACGGACTGGCTGAAGCCAGACTCTTGCTCTGTTGCCCTAATGGATGAAACCCTCACCATTTGGGGGCCCACAGTGTTGCCTTCCCTTGTTTTGCAGAGAGCAGGAGACGGCCCACAGCCTGCTGGCTGCTGCTGTCCCCCTTACCCAGCCAGCCTGGCTGAGCTCACCTCTGCAGGAAAAGGCCTGAGGGCAGCCCTGGCAGCACTGGCTGGTGCCACAGGACAGTAAAGCCACTGAGTATGAAATGCCTGTGCTTTGGGAGATGCTCGCCTTGGCTCCCTGCATGGCAGAGAGCAGTGGGATTGCAGGAGAGGGGATGTTTTCATTAATAATGGTGTCTCACCAACCATCTGCTAAAGGTCCACACTATTAATTTAACAGGGAAAAAAATTGAATAGATTACTCTACAGTTTTCAATTAAAGTACATGATGTCTTCAAACCGCAATCTTAATTAGGTATTATAGGGTGACATTTAGGAATCCTGAGCTGTGATGGCTGATCAAGTCATCTGACTGCGATGGTGTTCCACTGCACTGCTGGGGCCTCATGCACCCAGCCCTGTCAGGAAAGCTGTCTGTCCTCAGATTCCACCGCTGGAGCAGCTCTGACAAACTCCTGGGGTTAAAGGACCACAACAGTGAAACCCATGGCAGCTTTGGCACAAAAAACAAACAAACAAAAAAAAACCAGCTGCAAAACAGAGTAGGCACAGTCCCAAAGAAAACTTATGGAAAGGGGCAGAAAAAAGGGAAAAAAGTAAACAAAGTGGAAAGAAAGGGGAAAAAAAAAAAAAAAAAAAAAAAAAAAAAAAAAAAAAAAAAAAAAAAAAAAACCACCAAACCTAACAAATGGACAACTCAAACACTTTATTTTATTTTCATGGTTAAACCTAATCTGAAAAAACTTGATTTGGACAAGAAATAATTTTCTCTAAAACATTTGAAAGGAGAAGGAAAAAAAACCCAATCAAGAGCACAAGCAGTGACCAACAGGCACTGGAACTGAACAAGATCTGCTGAGCTCCTTCACCTGCCAAACACATGGACAAGAGCAAACTGAAACACACACTGGGTCTTTAGAAAAGCAAGAGCATAACTGGGCACAGCCCCCAGCCATGGCTGCCCTGAACCACTCAGATGTGCCATTAGTCACAAGTAAGAGCAAAGTCAGCCCTTGCATCAGCCCATGCCTAATAGGATTAGGATGGATTTTATCTTCCATTTAGGCCCACACTGAGGGACAGTTAGTAAAACAGAGCAGTAACAAATAATGCCCAGTCCTGAGTTACTGAAAAACACCCAAAGGTCATTATGTGATTTTTTTTTTCCTTTTAAATGACCTTGGACTAAACCCTGTGATTTAAAGAACCATGAACACTGGCATCCTGCTGGCACTGCTGGTTCAGTTCACTTGTCCTCTGCAGCCTGAAAAAAAAATGCAGTGCAATTAAAAAAAAAGAAGAAAATTCACTAAGATCCCTGTGTTTACCATGCATTAATTACAGCGTAATAGTAAAAACCTCGGTTATTATACACAATTCGAGCACGTGGCTTGAAGATGCCAAAGGCGCATTCCCCTGCTCCACAGTGGGCATTTGGCACCATCAGAGATGCTGCCCTGCCCTCGACTCGCACAGAAACCAGGAGGAACACGGGATGCTCTGCTGCTCTCCTCCACCAAGTGACAAAGTCTGGCTGCATCACGGGGGATGGAGCAGATCCCCTGTGATCCTGCCCATGCTGTGGCCTCCCCCCAGCCTGGACAATCCCTCCTGCCACGGGGGACACAGCTGTGCCCAGCGAGGTGAGAACACCAGGGCCTGCTCCATTTGCCTTCTCTTGCATGGAGACAGCAGCAAGTCCTTCCAAAGTCCTTCAAATGCAAGGATCATTAAAAGGGAAATATCCCCAGAAATTGCCCCTTTCTAAATACTCCTCGCTCCCATATGCTCTGACATAATAATGTGCCACAGTCCTGCAGAACTGCCTTTTCAGCATGTTTTCGCATTATGCCTAATTCTGTCAGAGTTTTTCAGTCCCACGTAACGACAGCTCAATGCAGAGTCAGATATAAATCTGGCTTAAGAGACTCTCACCAGGAATTCATTTAAAACTGTAAATGTTAAAAGATTCTGCGGCTGATTTATGGCATTTTCTTATTTCAAACAGAATTAAAATCCTTCTTAAAAGATACATATTCAATCATGATAAAAGCTGCATTCAAATGACGCTGGTCAGACTGAGAGCCACAAAGCCCAGAAATCTGGGAATAGCAGGGGAATCCAGGAATAGCAGGGACGGGGACATTTTACTGGTTCAGCCAATGCTTTGCTGTCATGTCACCACCTCGGTCTCACATCTTCATTAGTGCAAACGGGAGTCCTGGATGCTGGTGCTTTCATGCTCCATCTATCCCACTCAAGCCCAAGCACAAGGATCCCTTTTCCTGAAGATCCAGTGGAACAGAAAAGCTGCTACATCTGAAGTCATTACTGAACAGGTTTATTCATTTCCCATTGTTTACAATTAAGGTTTTCCCAGCTCAGTCAATACCACACAAGTGTCCTGTACCACTGTGCAAACAACATTTAGTGTTAAAAAATATATATCCATGCTACTCATTATCATCATTCCTAGAAGAATTGTTCATGTTTTGCATTTGTGAACAGAGAACACGGTAGAGCCTTGAGTCTCACAGCACAGCCCTGTACCCAAGCATGGCCAGGCTGATGAAAACTCAGCAACAGTGTCTGGAATGAACCTGTGCAGGCAGCACCAGCACAATTCACAAAGGGGTTTTAAGCACTCAAGATACCAAAAGAACCATAGTCTTTGAGAGGGTCATGGCTTCTGTCTTTCATTCCTAGAGGCACGTTGCCTGACCTGTACAGGAGTCCTTAATCTCATGCTGCTTCACTGAAATAAAAAATCTAAATGGAAGGACCAATATCAAATACAAGAGTAAACAAGTAGAAGCAGCCAGAAAAGGCATTATTCAGACATTTATGTAATTAATTGTTTGTTATTCAGAAGCCACAGAGCCATTAGCAGAAAGCGAAGGCTCTCTGCACTGTACTACACAAGATGCTTCCAACACCTCAGAGAGTTGGTTCTGTCCCAGGCCCAGCTCAGGCCCAAGCCAGTCACGCTGATGTCCCCAGCTCCCAGCTGGTGCTGCTGGGTTGATTGGTTTTAGTGGGGTTTCTTCGTTTGGGGTTTTTCTCCCCAGATCTTCCTTGGTAAATTCAGAATCACAGAATATACTGAGTTGGAAGAGACCCTGAAGGATCATAAAGTCAAACATATAACTGAATGAGTCATATGGGGATTGAACCTGTGATGTTGGCATTATTCACACCATGCTCTAATCAAATGAGCTGATCTCAGGGTCACTTTGACGGATTCTTCACAAAACTGGGAACAACAAGTCCAGTTTCTGGAGGCAGCTCCCAAGTGCTGATCAGCTCCAGTGAACTCACAACACCCAGAGCTGTCATCAAACCATCCTCCCTTCCGTGGGGGCATGAAAGGGGAAATATTTCTGCCCCATGCCAGGATCCAGCCATGATGATTAACCAGGGCCTGTGGCCCAGGGGGCACAGCAGGTCTGCCCCCAGAGTGGCTGGCAGTTGCCAGCTGGCTCCCGTCTGTGGAAACTGTCCCTCTGACATGGAATTATCGTGTGTGTTGGCACTGCAAGGAAACAACCATAAAACCAGGGCACCATCAGGGAACTGTAAATTCCTTGTGAGTTATTTTCAGACTTCTAAAAGTTTAGTTAATCCTCACCTTTAAGAGAACATATAAGAAAAAAATGACAAAGGAAAAAAAAAGGTCCAGAAAAAAAGGATGCTTGTGTGAAAAAGCCATTTCCCATTCTGAGCAGTGCCAGGACAGCAACCTAGCCAAAGTGCCCAGGATTCCCTGTATTTATCCTTGGAAAGGGGTTGACCAGAAGGCTGGTGAAAGGCAGGGCTGATGCCATGTCACGCCAGTGACCTCTGGACTGCAAGCACACAGAGCATTGCTGTGGGCTGTGCTGGGGCTGCTGTGTCCTTTCTCATGGAGAGGAGCTGGCAGAGAGCATGGATGCTGCTTTCCAAAGGTTAAGCATCACAGGCGATTTCATGCTCTTTTTATTTCTAAGTGGTTGATTTTTGTTGGGTTTGGTTTTTTTTTTTTTTTAATAATCATAAATCCCAACATCTGTTCCCAGGGCGGGAGCCCTTTGGCTCTGTGCTCAGCCAGGGAAGGGAACGTGGCTGCCAGTGGCTGCTGCAGGTGTTATTTTTAGTGCGACAGCTATTTACCAGCTCTGTTCCCAGAGGGAATTCAGGGAGTAAAAGGGATGCTGATGCATTTCTTTCTAAATATAGAAAAGGGGGTGAGCCACCACTCGCAGTGTGGCTGCAGCTTCCTGCTCCTGCTGGGATGTGGCCTCAGCAAGGGAGATGTGGCCCCAGTGGTACCCAACACCACGGTGGGGCCACCTCGGCACAGGCTCCCCATGCACCACATTCTAACTTTCAAGCTGGTGTTTGGAAAAAGGCTTTTTAAAAGTAGCTCTTTAAACTAATTGGCTTCACTTTGAAGCCCTGATCCTGTAATGAATGGCTCCCGAAATCAAACAAAGCATTTCCAACACCAAGAAAATTGCCTGTTATGAAAGCAGAACATTTTTAGGGTAATATTGACTTTAACGCTCTGTCAAGGCACATTGACAGCAGGATGAAAACAGCCCTCCCTCTGCTCACCCAGCTCGAATCCAGCTGCTGAGAGGGGACCCTGAACACTCAAGTCAGGCTGTGCTTTACATCCCCAGGAGTGTGCTCGTTTCCTATTTGTTCAAAAATATAAAAGAATTAAAATCTTGCTGATCAAAGATAGGTATGTGTTTCAGAATCACTCTGCTCTTCTCTGGTTTTAAGGCTTAAAAGTTCTGGAGAGGCAGTTTTGACATCCAGGAGCTCTGCAGGGCCGGACAGATGGGGATTCCTGGTTGAACTCCTTTTATATTTCCTTTATTGCTTCCTATTTACCAATGACCTGGAAACGAGCAGTGTGAAGGTGCCACTTGAACATGACAGAAGGCATTTCCGAGTGAGGTTCAGACAGGCTGGAAAACCAGCCCAGAACCCTGAACTACACACTGGGCAAATGACTGACACAACACCGAGTGCGTGGGATGCAAAAAACATAAAGTAATGGGGATTGGAAGAGCAAGATGCATTATTCATCCAGGCTGTGAGGCCTTAGTGGCATTACCACTGAGTAAGTGAGGGCATCGGGGCATCGGGGCATCAGGGCACAGCACAGTGTGTACCTTGGGTGTACCTGTATCACTGTGAGCCACAATGGTCACCCCAGATCCACTCTGTGCTTTCCAAGGCTCCTGCTCTGGGCAGCCTCAGGATACAGAGAGACCTGTGTATCTATAAATATGTATACAGATACTCAAACACACACTCCTTGGGACACTTCATTTCCCTCTATAGTTCCCTGAAGGGAGACCACTTACAGAGCAGAAGAAAAAGAGTTTAATGAATTAAAGTGCACTTAAGTTAGGGAACACTAATGAAGTCACACCTTAATTTGGTATAATTGAGAACCCAGCCCTGGTCATTGTTTGGATTCTGAACTGCAATTTCTGGTCACATGGAAATTAGCAGCTACCTCCTCCCAGAACAACCTGCTGAGAATGAAGTGCTGGTCACCCAACACCTGCTGCAGCTCTCTGTTTCTATGGGGGAAAGCACTGAGATTCCCCTGTTATTTCCCATTGCTGAGGTTCTCACTGCCTTACTTGGCCCTGATTTACCCTGCAATCATCCAAGAGCAGTGCCAGCTGAGGGGCCTCACTCTCAAGGACACCATGGGCAGGCTCAGCACCCCCAAGGGCAGCCCAGCCACAGCTCCAGAGGGCTCAGCAGTGCTGAACGTGCTGGGCACACAGAGATGGCATCCAGGGGCCGGCGTGCCACAAGGGACAGCTTGGCAGGCCCATGCCAGGGATGGGCTCTGTGCCTGCCCCAGCTATGCCCCGGGAATATTTCACAACAGGGCAGCTCCCGGGCCCTGCACATCCTGCTGCCAAGAGGAGTCTCTGGCACGTGCAGACAGCTTCTTGTCTGCACTTAAAATACTATTTGACTAAAAAAAGAAAAAAAGAAAGAAAAAGGAAACAAATTGTGTTTTGTGGGACTGGGAGCATCAAGAGCAGAAATGGCAGCAGAAGCAATTCTTACTTGAGCCACGCTGCCAAGCTGAAAACACTTCGGCTGTGCCTGTGTGTGCCCTTGCCTTCAGCTGATGTGGCTCCCACTTGCTTGGCTCCAAATGGGGAGGAAAAATGCCATTTCCTCAGTGCCTACCCTGGAGCACTGTGAGGAGTGATGAAGAGGAAAGGCTGCACTGTTTCAGACACACAAAGAATACACAGAAGTAGAAAAACGTCATCCCATCACTTAATAGATGCAAATTATGTTAAATATTTCATTCATTAAATGGCTCAGGTTATTACTGAATTGTACCTTAAGCTGTTCAGAAAGTTCATTCTTCTTGCACTTGCTCAGTAACGTGAAATAACCGACTGAAATGAATATTTTACAGTTTGTGCAGACAGAACATCTATTAACAATTCTTTCCCTCTCAGAGTCCCTCTCCTAAGGAGGTTTCAACCACCATGTGACTTAAATTATCCGGAGAGAATGAATTCTGATTTATTTTTAAAAGTTTAGTTTATTCCCAGTTTGGAAGAGCCCAGCAACCTGGGAGGACCCAAACACAACCCTGCTGGGAGAGAAGCACACCTATCGAGCTATTTCCCAAAAGCCAGTGAGGAGAGCCAGGGGAGAGGAAAGCTGCCACAGAATTTGGGAATTTTCCTTACTCTAAGCCCAGACAGTTGCACTGTTCACAGGGACAAGCTCCTGCAATAGCCCATAACGTGCCACGGGTCCTCCGGGATTTCATACGACTAATGTGAAGTGACAGGGCTCTGGCTCCCGCCATCCCCTGTCCCGGCCATCCCTGGGCCAGATGAGGGGGAAGGGGCCAACACAGGCAGCTCCGGCTGCTTCCAGCCTCACCAACAGCGCAGGCAGCAGTGTCCTCCCCCATGGTGGCAGGGTCATTACCGGTTCCAACTAAGGGAGCAGGTCCCAATTAACCCACCAGCACACTCCAGCAGGTCCCAGCCCCGTGGCTCAGCACACAGACCCCCCTCCTTGGGGCGAGGGCAGGACACAGCACACCCCAGCGTATGCCCAGAACACTGGCACGACACAGGCAGCCTCCACCACCCTCCACGGCACCGCCTCCCACCACGACTTTCCCTTTCGCACGCCACGGGCAGCTCCCAGGGAAAACCCACTGGGCTTCAACCCAGCTCCTAACACGGTGTGGCAGCCACATCTCTATGAACTTCCAGGCTTAGAGGAGACAGATGGATAAAAATAATTATCATTGGAATGGTGACTCTGGCATCTAAGTCAGTCCCTGGCCAGTGATCCGGGAAAGGCGGCTCCCTCTGGCAGAAGCGTGTCCCTGGGATGGAGGTTTACAGCCTCAGCTGAGCAGACACCCTGCAATGTCTCATCAATCTCAGCTGGGAAAAACCTTTCAATTTCCAACGGGAATATGCAAACCAGGCTCCGCACTGTAAATCTTCCTTTGCGGCGCTAAGGAGATAAGTAGGACCTATTAACCTCCCATGTTATTTCCAACTTCATTATTGGAGCTGACACAGGGAGAGCACACGGTGACGGCTCTTTTTGGCACAGTGCATGTAAATCGCTTTCTCAAAGGAAATTACTTCTCTGGGCTGAATGTTATTAATCTAAATTCTCCCTTAGTCAAATTGTTGTCCGTAATAAATATGGAACAGGTTGCTACGCTCATCTCTGAGGGCATCCTAATCCAGCTGCAGGTTTTCCCCTCAATTTGAAGGAGCTCCTGAGGAGCTCCTCTGTGAGAGCAGCCTTCAGCCAAGGATGGGACCATCCACCCCAATGTCACCCAGCACAGGAGCACCCTGTGATTTCATAATGAAAATGTATTTTGGCCGTGCCAGCACGGCATGCTCCAGCAGCAAAGTGTGAGCAGGAGCAAGCCAGAGCCTCGTGAGGCCAAGGAAGGGACATGAGGCATGCCCTTTTCCTGCAGCATGATGTGGTGGCCTTCCACGGCCAACATCTTTCATGGCTAGTGCTTCATTTATGTCAGCTTTGGTACTGTTAAAGCAGCTCAACTCAGAGTGTTTAGGACTTTATGCTCTTTTGATATCCTCCTTGTGCAACTAAAAAATCCTGGAGTTTAAGCACAAACAGATCAAAAACCCCATAAAAACCAGATCCAAAACCAAACTGAGTTTTGCCAGAGATAACTTCCTTTCACAGAAAACCAGCTCCTTGCCAGCAAAGATTTTCACAGGAATCCTCACAGAACACCCCATCTACAAAATGCTCCAAACCCTTCTGCTCAAAGGCACACCCCAGGTACGGAGCGGATTCGGAACACTATAAATCCAGTGGCACACACAGCCCTTCTCCTCATTTGTTACCAGCCAAGTGTGAAAATGTTAATGAAGGCAGCTGTAATAATCTACAGGAATTTCCCAATTAAGATTTTGTTCACGTCTGCCAGCTCCCGCTCCAATGCAGCCTTTGAGCATCCCCCCCTTCCACCCAACAGCAGCCATAACTGCTGGGCTCCATCCAGGCACTCTCCAGCCTGCCACCCCAATGAGGGAAATCACTGCCACTCTATTAACTCCAACTTCCATTGCAAGTATTCCTAGAAGAAAATGAATGCAGAGAGATTTTGAGTGTGTGCCTACCCCCTACACACACACACGAGTATGTTTGAAATATAACACACTGACAGCACTGAGTCAGGTAATACTATATCAGCCACTTTTACTGAAAAAGAAAAAAAAAAAATTAAAAATTAGGTTTTGGGGGTGGCTTATGGCAGCCCTGGCTCGTGGGAAGCTGATGCCTTCCTGGTTCAGCAAGGCAAACCCTGGGAGCCTGTCTGGGTGTCAGGAGCACATCTCTCTCCTGGCAGAGCAGAAGAGAAAGAGACTCCATGATAAAAAGAAGGCATCCTCGCAAATAAATTACTTTTCTAGCACAGTCGTGTGATTTTTAATTTTCCTCTAATTTCAGGACTGCAGCACTGATATAAAACCCCTCTAAGTGTTTTAGGGAGATGGTAATGGTCCTATACTAAAATAATTCAACCAACACTATAATTTTAGTACCACTATCAAAATGAAATAATGGCTGTTTACTGTGCTACACCTTTCAAATGACCTTCATTTGAATACAAATTGTGGCTCCAAACTCCAAAAGCTGCTCCATTTCAGGAGGCAGCAAATTGAGGATGTTTACCCGGGGTTTACTCTGCCAGCAGATTCCTCAGCATAACCACAAAGGCCAAATGTGTTTGAGGGTTTTTTTTCCTCTGAAGTTGCCTAAGACCAGCCTAAAGGACTCACCTGGGTCTGACCAGAAGCCTAAGCCACAGCTCTTCACTCTGCTCCAAGCATGATGGGAATTAAACATTCTGTTTTATCTGGAAATACTTATTGATGATGAAACTGTTCACTCACAGCTCCCTCTCTCCCAACCCCCTCACGCTGGACAAAAAACTAAGATTACTTTGCCAATAATCAGGTACCCAGATGAGAGGAAGAGATGGATGGGTCCTGTCTCAATCCAGGCCTTGAAAACACTTTACTCAATTTTATTTTTTCATGGTTAGGCTCTGTCTGCCCATCATGGGCTCTCACACCGGTTTTGGGGACCCTGTGCTCAGAGAAGCTGTGGGTGCCCAGGCTGTGGGGAGCCCCTTGGCACAGCCCTACAGCTGCTGTTGCCACTCCTATGGCTGTGTGGCATTCACAGCTCAGCCCACACATCCACAGCGGGGGCGGTCACAGGCGAGAATCTGTAGAAAAAATTTCACTTCAGACATTTGCTGATATTCACTCATACACCTGGGAACCCCAGTCTATCACCAGCTATTTCACTCTAATAATGAATTTCTGCCCTTTCATCAACATTAGTCAGAACAAGCTCTGAGAAAATTCCCATTTGGTGCCAGGAATATAACAGAAAACATTGACATGAATGGCAGCAAGCAAAGCCAAGCAGTGTGCCCAGCTGCAAGGCAGCACAAGCTGCCATCACCCAAATCTGAGCCCTTCCAAGATCATTCTTAAGAAGGGGAAAATAGCACAATCAAAAAAATTTTCTCTCTAAGGTTGTACTACGAACTCCCTTCCTGTGGACACTGAAGGGCCATGATCCCACAAGGATACTCCATGGCCAAGCACACTCCTTCCTCTTCCCCAGTTCCCAAACAAACCAATGGTGATCCAGGCACCAGGACGAGCGCTGCTTTTGCTGCTGCTCACAACCCAAGTGCTAGAGTGGGAAAATCCCACATTGCCGAAAATACGGAGTGTCTGTAAACACTCCCGTTCTGACACCTACGTGTAATTACTCACGATGAGTGAGGAGGAGGAAGAAAACCCCACTTTTTGTTTTGAATCCTCTTCTTTGTGCATAGTAGCTATTGCAAGAGAAGGCACGGCCAGCCATCATCTCTGGAGGGGAAGAGCAGCGCGTGGCCACAACAGTGTTTTGAAAGCAGTGCCATTTTGGGGCAGCAGAAAGGGAAATCCTTTCTATAAAGGATCAGCTCTGCATTTCCCCAGAGCTGCCTTTCCTTGGTAGATGAAGCCTTCTCAAGGACAGAGCCAAGCCAGCAGTGGATGTCCCAGCTGGAGATCTTGACCCAATACCTGCCTCTGCTGTGGTGACATGTGAAGAAACAAAAGGTGTTGTATAAAACATCTGAAAACAAGACAAATTAGTCATTAAAAATTAATTTTGGAAAATTACAGTCTTGTTAACAGACACTGTCGTGACTTTGCATGTTCCTTTTCAGGCAGGAGGGAGGAAGGGGACTCAAAACACATTTTACTGTATTTCAAAAACTGAAGAGGTAGATATCCATGCCTTTGGAAGCCTGTGCTCCCCTGTGCCATCCTGGGGCTGGCAGCATAGCCCTCTATGGTGAGGTGCCAAACAATGTGACCAGGGCAGGTGAGCACCTGCAACCCTGCCCCGAAACCCCCACCACAAACCTGCCTGTGGGATGCTCCAACATTATTTTCATGAGCTCAACAGTGAGGACTATGCCAAAATACTCAAGGTCAAGAGACCAGCATGGTTCGAGGCAATCTGCACCTCTTAAAACAGTGACAAATATGTTATTTAATTTTAATGAGCTTTTTTGCATCTCCAATCTAATTACAGCATTATCAAGCACTGCTCCGAACTGCAGGTGGCTGCTCATTACTTGGGGTAAGGCTGTCACAAGCATTTTTCATGAATACTAAAAACTGCCTCGTTTCACCACCCGCTCTGAAATATCCCCAGCTGATTGCTCCACTTTGAATGTGGGGTTTGGTGTGGTTAAGAGAGAGCAGTACCCACAAGCACAACACTATGCACCTGCCCAGCTCCTCTGACCAAAACCCCCAGGAGAAATGCCATGTCCACCAAAAACAAGGGAGTTTTGGTGTGCAAGATACTTGTGCCAGAAGTGTCCCCCAAAAGCAAACATCTCCCTGTTCTGCACACAGCAGTCAGGACACCCTGAGACAGGGCACTGAGGAAAACCCCTCACTCCCAGATGTCTTCTATTTTTTGCTTTCAACTAAAGTTTGATTTAGTTTTTTGATCATTATAAAAACAAGGAAAACTCCAATGTCAAAAGCATTTTGGCAAGATCAAAAATCTTCCATTTTCCTATGAAGCTTTGCAAAAAATCAAATTCTTCTGTTCCTTTTTGGCCAATTCCTTTGACCACCTCTCCTCACGGGCCGCTGTTTTCTCCATGCAGCACAAAGCTGCTGGAGCTCATGTCCAAAAGGCTCAGTAACCAGCAAGAATCAGATATTTTAATCCTTCCCAAATCCCTTTTTCCCTGCACGGTTTGGTGAGCACAGGCAACAAACAAGTGATAGCGAAACCCCACCAGCAGCTTTTCCTCTTACAAAGCAGGGAGGCAAGCAGGACAAGGACACCTCCCCTCAACAATCCCAAATCTTCATCCCTCAGGGAGGCAGGAGCTGCCCAGCTCACGCTTGGATTGCCTTCCCCCCCCCTGAAAAACAACTGGTCCAGCTGGTGGCAGCCCAGAAGTCTGCCTGACTAGGAGCACTCACTGGCATCCAGGGGGACATGGAGGTGATGGCAGGGGACCAAGGGCTCTGTACCACAGGGACACCCCAGGAAAGCGAGAGCAGCCCGGGCAGGCTCTGGGCTTGTCCAGATTCCCCCGGCAGCCTCATCTGTGCTCAGTGACAGCAGCTGGGAGAGGCTGCAGCATCTGGGGCTGAGGCAGCTGGGCAGCAGCACCTGGGCCACCTCCCACATGCCACGTATGCATGTGTGTATGCAGATGTGTGTGCATGCAGGTGTGTGTGTATGCACATGTGTAGCAGGTGTGTGTGTATGCAGTTGGGTGTGTGTATGCAGGTGTGTGTGTATGCAGGTGTGTGTGTGTATGCCGGTGTGTGTATGCAGGTGTGTGTATGCCGGTGTGTGTATGCAGGTGTGTGTGCATGCAGGGGTGTGTGTATGCAGGTATGTGTATGCAGGTATGTGTATGCAGGTGTGTGTGTGTATGCAGGTCTGTGTGTATGCAGGGGTGTGTGTGTATGCAGGTGTGTGTGTATGCAGGTATGTGTATGCAGGTGTGTGTGTGTGTATGCAGGTATGTGTATGCAGGTGTGTGTGTATGCCGGTGTGTGTATGCAGGTGTGTGTGTCTGCAGTTGGGTGTGTGTATGCAGGTGTGTATGCACGTGTCTGTGTGTATGCATGTGTTTATCTGTGCACGCACGTGTGTATCTATGTTCCGGCGCGTATCTCTGTGCCTGCATATCCACGTAACTGCACACACAGCTCATACACACAGAGCAGAGCCGCCCAGAGCACCGCAGCTCCGTGGTACACCGGCACACGTGAACGCCGGCGGAGCCGCGGTTCGTTCCCGGCGCTTCTGCGGCAGTCCCGGCGTGTCCCCCTGACCTTGCTGCAAACCGCAGCGGCCTTTGGGACGCGGGATCGCAGCCGCACGGCCCTGAGAGCGGATATGCTCGCACGCTGGCCCGGGGGATGCCACCGGGGACCCCCCTTCGCAGGGACCGGCGAGGCAGGGACGCCGGCTGGAGTTCCAGCGCCGGGTTGGCAGAGCGTGTTCCCTGGTGGAGAGGGAGCTGCGGGAGGCCAGGGATGGGGGAACGCGGGTGAGCGAGCGTGTGGAGACCCGCGTTTGCTCCGAGCCCCTCTCCAGATAAGCGCGCTGACTTTAGTTAAAGTGTGCGCCAGCTGCAGCCCCGCGACCGGAGCAGGCAGAGACGTGGCGCTGAATGATAATTAAATACATTCGCATCATCTGTCATTTTTTACTGCAGGTGCCGGTGTAATAAATCCGAGCTTGACTCTTCTGTCAGCTGGCAGCGAACATGTTTTAACGCCAAATCCCGGGGGATGAATTCAGAATGGCTTGGCCTTGCACGGGGAGGAGCCGCCTGTAACACGCCAAGTGGGTAACGCATACTTGATTGCTTTCATAGTACTTTTATTATTTTGGTGACACGTGCCTGATGTAGCCATTCAACCCACTCCCACAGGGAAGACAAACATTTCCACCACCGTTTTCCTGCCACACCCCAGCCCTCCACATGCACACAGTCCCCAGTGCTGTCCCGGCATCTTGATGTGCCTGCGACCTGTTAGGTTTATTAGGATTTTGGTCAAAGAGAAAAAAAAGTCAAAGGAAAAAGGCAAACAGAAAAAAAATTTGCAAATTAATTTAATTAGAACAACGACAACTCAGAAAATTAAACATTTAAGTTACTGTGTAGTAAAACCTAACTCATCCCTCTGGTGCACAGCGAAGGAGCAGCTCTGTTTCCCCATGGATGTATGGAAACTGCTCCCCTGTCATCCTGTGGAGAACAGTGAATCCTTCACTGCAGATACTGCCGGGACACACCGTATGACACCGTTTTCCACAGGCATCCACACACCTGTGATGCAGCACCAGCCTCTCAAGTGTACTGATGCTGCAATAATGAACTGTTGTTCTTTGAAGTCAATTTATTATTTTACCAATAGTTTTCTTCTCCTTGCCTTCCGCACACAGCCCAGTTGATGCACAGATCAGGTACAAATCCAGGTGCTGCAGGATGCTCCAGCATCCAAGCTGGCCCCTGTCCCATGAAGGATAGCCAGGCCTGGCTACGGGAACCAGGCCCTGCAAGCCCAGGTGGGAAAAGCATGAAGTGTGAAGGGAGCAGCCAAAACCCCAATGAGAACAATCCTGATTCACACTACAGAGCACCAGTGCCTCAGTGTGCCATGGCTGGGGCTTGCCAGCTGCACCCACTATTTATAACCCTGGCATTTCCACAATTACAGCTCAACAACTTACAATACAGACCTGGAAATCAGAGCACTTCATTTACCCAGCCAAAGCTTTATCAGTGCAGTTGGCTTTGCAATGAGGGAAGTGGTGTTTATGAAGCACTTCCCTGTAGGTGCCTGTCTGCCTTCAGCTGCCCTGAACAGCGTCTCCCTTCTGGCAGCACAGTCTGGTGGGAAACACGCAGGTAAATCCTTCTGCAGTACTCTCCATCTTCCAGACATGCTGCACTTTTAACCGAATAAAGTCCCAATTGTAATTTAAGGCAGAAAATGCAACTGAAGTGGCAAATAGCTGTAGGTCCCAAAGTGGGCACAGGTGCCTGTGCTTGCCCCTAAGCTGTTTCTACCCACATTCACTGTGTGCTCCACTCCTTGTTCAGTTTTGACTTTGTCACGGTACTCTGCCAGCCATACATGTGTCCTGGAGCCACATGTCTTTTTTAAAAACTTACATTAAATTAAATCATAAGTAAGCTGAGTGGCTTCAGAAGAGCAGAACCCCCCCTTTTGTGCGCAGAACAAAACCCAGTGCTGCCTGTTTTGCAGTTTCCTTGGCAAGCACACGGCTCTGCTCAGCTCTCCCTTGCTGGAACAGCAACAGCCCTGTAACATCATCAGAACACAGGGACGATTCTGAATTCAGGGGCAGGAATCAACCACACTGAACTCAGAGCATGGTTACAGACCCCTTCTCAGGCACAGACTGTCCCAAGACAGGGTTCTTCCCACTGTCCTCAGCATATTCCTAAACCCATAATCCCTAAATCTGCGATCCACCAACGCCAAAAATTCCTGATCTGAGTTTGCAATTCCCCCCACCAGCACTACCGCCTGCAGCATCACCCCGGTCCTTTAAACAAAAGCACGGTTTTTCCTTTCATTAAAAACATTCCCACGGATTAAAGATTTGGAGGCCACAGCAAAGCAAGTTAAACATTTACTTTCTATTAAAACATCTAAATGAGAGGATTAAAACCTGTTTTACATTTAACAGGCAAAGTCAAATCAGCACAGGAGCAGCTTAGCACATACTTAGAGCCAAGGCCTTCTGATGTGCAGAGGTAATCAATTTACAGAGGGAGGGATTTCCTAAAACTACTCAGAAAGGGGTAGAAAAAAATAGCACGCATACATTTGAACAAATCTTTCCCTTCTGTCCCCATGGCCGCCTCCCGGAGCTGTTTTGCTGCAGCTCCAATCAGCTCGCTCCCACTGACAGCTCTTGCCCCAGATTCCCCCATAAAATATTTTCACAGCTGATTAGACTATTTAGCACGTTGCACGCTTAAGCTCTTTTGTTTATTTTTCATTTGAGATGGCAGGAAGAGATGATCCAATGGAATGCAGAAGGGGGTTATTGACTGTGTTTAATGGCAACTGTTTGCAGGAGTAGCAGTTAGAGGTCACAGAGGTGACGCAGACACAGCTGACTGCTGCAGGAATTTCTGCTCTAATTTTCTAACATCCAAACAGACTCTGCCTGGTAACAGAAACCACTGAACTACAGCTGGTTTCTGCCAAGGCAGAAATCCCGAGGGAAGCTGAAAGTCTCCCTTTACAGGGCCAAAATCCAAGTCTATTTGTATTCGCCTGCAGCTGATCTAACAGCGTTTGGACACGAGATCAGCTCATGGTCCTGCCATGTGGGGGCAAAGCCCCCACTGCTGCCAGGCACCTCTTCCACAGTGCGTTTTAGCCAAACTTGGGGATCACCCATCCCACCAAAGGGGGTTTTTGGTGATTCAATCTCAAATGAGTGCCAAACGCATAGAGTAACATAAAGGACCATCACTGCTGGACACGATCCTGGACCCAAACCAAGATACTGAACTGGCACATGCCACGATGCCCCCATGGCCGGCAGGGAACCCCACAGGAACTCACACATGGATCTCAGTCCCAGGTTTCCAAGTGAGGTCCTCTGATGCAATGAGTAGCTGATTTTACACCCCCTCTCTAACACAGCTTCATCAATTCATCCTTCTGCCATTAAAAGGAAGGGATCAGAGCTCCCACACTCCTGTGTAATAGAATAAGACTGAATCCCCCCAACATGTCTTAGAGGTCATCCCAAAGAGAAGTCTCTACTTCAGTTACATAATCGTCAGTTTCAAGTTTATTTAAAAAGTGAAAAGGAGCAGAAGGAAATGAGGGGCAGAGTGGAGGTGTGCAGCCCCTGGGGTGGAGGGCTGTTTACTTTTAAATGATCACACAATTTCAGGGTGAAGCAGTACACAGCTAAAGGGAGAATCATGTGAAAGTGCTGCTTAACTGGCCTTGTCAGACAAGTTTTTTGGCATGAGCATGTATTATGCGAAAGGAATAATCAATCCCTTTAACTAAAATATTTGGAAGAAGGTTGCACAGCCAGGAACCAAAGCGAGGTTTTGCCGTTATTTCTCATCTGATCAGGCTGAATAAAATGGTCCAACTTACAAAGTATTTTAGGACAGAAATTGGAAGCTGTCTCTACAAGCAAAGCATTTTGCCACTTGCGCAGACTAAACACACCACATGCAGACAGGAAAGTAGCTGCGTGGCCCCAAGACTTGCTGGAGAGAAGCCATATGACCCATTGGGCACAGATGATGCTCACATGGGAAGGGTCCCAGCACCAGGCACGAGCAGGAGGCAGGGAACAGCCCTGGGACGCTTACCAAGCCCTGCAGCACCCGGGTGTCAGTTGCTCACACCCCGACACCAGCAGGGCAGCGGGGCGCTGCGAGCTTCAACGCCGACCTCCCCCTGCACCCCTCTCCGGGGACGGCTCAGGCGCTGCCCCTGCCAGAGCCACGGCGTTGGCTGCCCTACAATCGCTGTCTCCTCCAAGCCCTGATCTTCCTGCAAACCTGCACATTCAGTGCCTTCGCAGCACCCTCCTGTGGGGATTCCGCGTCCGTACAGACACGGGGGCAGCTGGAAACGGGGCGCGACGGAATCCCTCCTCTTCCTCCTCCTCTGGCAAGGCTCGGGGGGGACAGGCGGCTCCGAGGCGCCCGGCCGTGCCGCCGGCACGCACCATGGCCCCGGCAGCAAGCGGGGCTGGGTGAGGAGGCGATGCCCGAAGCACCACGGCCCCTGGCACAGCCCGGACAGGACAGGCAATTGTGGGGGCAGCGGCACTGCCGGCACTGCTGCGCCGCTCCGCTCGGCGCGCAACCAGCCAGCGTGGTTGTCTATAACCTACTGACTCACAAAGCCGAGCAGTGACAGGTAATTGCAAAAAGAAGTAAAAATGAATAGATTTCTTTGCAGCAACCTTTGACATATACAAACTGCTCCTCAACTCCTTCCCTGAGGGGTGCAATTGCCCCCCACGGGGTATATCGCTGCTTAAAAACCTGCTCTCAAAAGCAGGAAAACCTTTATTTAGCAGCCCCTCGTTTGGAACCACTGTTGCATTAACAAATTTGTTTTCATGGTGATGCTGCATTTTCATTCAGACACTTGAAAGCATTTCTGTAACAAGTTGCAGTGATCTTACACAACATTTTGCACCTCAATGAAAACCAAACAGTACAATCATTTTTAAGAGAAAGAAAACTTGAGGAAGTTTGTAATTATGTTGCTAAACTTTTAAACTTAGAATAAATTTGTGTCACTCAATGTACAGCATTTAGACTGGTGCCAAGATAGAGAAATCCCAGATATTCCAAGAATACTGCAAAATTAGACTTGGATAAATCTCAAATCTTAATCACTGATTACCCTCCAGGTTACACAGTAATTTAACATCCTTCAGCATGTGACTTGCAGAGAGCCGACAAATCAGTTCACTTGTGCAATAAGAATATGGATATGGCATCATTCACTTTTGAAGCCTCTCACACCAAATAATTTCATCTTAACAGATTATGCTCCTGCAGGAACAAAACCAAACTTTTTGCTTCCCAAACGAAGGATTTTCAAACAAGTCTGGCAGATGAGCATTAGGTGAAGTGCAGACATGCTACAGGCACCCCTCTAGTATAGATGCTCTAACCAAGGCAAGAGCAAATCATGGGAGAGATGATAACACCTCATCCTTTTCCTTCACCTAACAAGAGAAGTTCTTTCTATACCCTCATTGCCTGGCAATGACCACTTTCACCTACCAGGAGTGGCAGGTTGCTTCCATCCCTGGAGCACTCAAGCATCCTGTCAAGGAGAAGAACGGGCCGTAGAATCAATCAGACAGAAGCCATCAGAGAAGAGCATCTAGTGTGGAAAATTCAGGTGCAAAACTGCAATTAAAGATTGCCTTTCCATTGCCAGGAAGCCTTTCCAGACCATCATCCCAGACAGGAACTAAAACCTTCTCTTGAAAGTTAAAAATTCATTGCACTTGTCAAACTCTGAGAAAGGAAGAGCGGCTCAACTACTAAATTCTGAAGACATAACTGAACCTTGCTCTTCCAGGGCAAAGAAAGACTGAAGCTGATGGGAAGCAGGTGTACGGAGGCTGGAGGCAAAGGCAGAAAATCCATCCAGCAGAACCCAGGAAGGCAGGGAATCAGATGTGGCAGAAGAGAGCAGGCAGAGCTACAGCAAGATGAACCAAGCACAGGATTTTTGTTGTTACTGTGCCATGAGGTCTGTGTCCAGGGAAGGCAGGGATTGGGTAGGAGAGGAAACTCTCATCATTACCGGATATACGACATGACTTATTACTACCATCAAAAACTACAGACCTGCCCAGTGGCAGCAGCAGGATTTTCTGGATGAGAACACTCCATTTCTACCTTGAAGAATATAAATTCTCCCTCCACTACCCAGCCCTGCTCAAGGGATAGTAGAGCTATTCCCAGCTACAAAGAAAATGTGTCCTGAATAAACGGAGAAGACAAAGGCAAATAAAACGTTTGATAATAAAGTCTTGCAAGCTGTAGGCTTTTACAGGAGAGAAATAATCTCCACAGCTGGAAGGACACCTCTCCTGGCATCAAGGTCAGAATTTCTTAAAGAATGGAGGCCACTAGGCAGCACAGACTGGCCCCAACCCAACTGGTATCTTGGGAGTACAGTTCCCTGGCTGCTGCCTTCCTCATAATCCCCAAGAGGAAAAGTGAAGCCACAACATAAACCCTGGCTATCAGATCGTATGTGGCTCCAGCTAGTGAATCAGTAATTCCTCAGCCTCTCCACAGCCCTGTAACACACGAGGGCAGAGGGGAACAAGAAATGAACAGAGGGACCTGGGTGACAGGGCAGCAGAGCTTCTCACTGGGAACACATCGCATGATGCAGCACCTTCCAGGCCCCTCACAAAGAATGGAGAAAAGCAACTTGTAGTATTTGTTTCATACGTTCATCACAACAGGAACATCAGCCAGATCTAGACTAGGTCCAACGGATAATCACTGTAATTAGCACTTCGTTCATATAATTACCAGCAGACCCTGTAACATTTTACAATGGAGGTAATTACCCACATTTTACAGCTGAAGAAACAGATACAGTGCAGGTGAGTAACTTAAAAGAAATCATCAGTGAAACTGTGGCACAGCCAGAGGCTGCAATTATCCTTATTCCCAGCCAAGGCTCTCCCCAATAATCCGTGCTGAATTCACTTCTGTCTTGTGGGAAGGAATCCAGAGAAAATAAACACAAACTGGTATTTCCAATGTCTAGAAGAGCTGAAAAGCAGACAAGCCAAACCTGAAGGAGAAATGAAAACACATGTTTATCACTGAGCATTTTCTGAGCTGAATGTGCAGCTACAAGCGGGGGACAGGCAGAGGACCCTGCTCTAGCAGACACAAAGCCAATGCAAGGTGTCAAGGTCTACAGTTCTACTTCTGAAGCAGAGGAAAAGCAGAAGCACAGGAGAAGGTCAGGGCTGGCTGCCCAATGGCGCCAGCTCAACCCTTCAGCCATCAGAGTCCTTAACACAAGTTGAGAAGTTAAGAGATTAAAGCAGGAGCAATAATTAAATTATTTAAGGAGTTTGCATACCAACACACACCCAGAGCAGCAAGCAGGGTGACAAGCCTGAGAAATTCACCCCCACCCTGAAGAGAACCTCCCTGCAGAGTGGCTGCCAAGGATCACACTCCTGCCCTGGCAGCCAGTGCCCCAGTGTGAGGCCAGAGCAGCATTCAGGCTCTGCTCTGAAACGGGGGAATTCCCTTCCCCTCTGAGCCCAAGAGCAGTGGGATCCATGCCTAGAACCCACCAGCCCTGAAAAGTGAGTATGGTTAGCTGGCACTTATTCAGTTTATTGCATAGGGTCAGGTGCTACATGGAAATGTGTTTTCCCAGGTACAGTCTTGGGCAGGGGATACAGACCTGTCCTGTACTTAATCCTGCACCTCTGGATGAGATTCAGTGTTAACAGAAAACAATGCGTTTGTGCTGACCAATATATCTGATTTTCAAAAGTAGTCAGACCAAAGTGAGCAATTTGCTGCTGCCTGTTTTATTAAATAAGCTGCACATGCAGACGACACACAGGTGTCTATTAGGTTGAATAAAGCAGATTAGGTTAATCCAACCCCAGCTGCATTACCTGAACTGCAAGATATGCAATGCTCTGAATCTTGTACCTTTGCCAAGGATTTCATTTCAGCCCTTGAGCCTTCTGTTAAGGTTAATACATAAAAGCCTCCAGCAGCAGAAGATACTGCATAGATTTCAAAATTAAGACTTGTTTCAGGAGTGGATGTTGTCAACATTCTGGCTTTGAGTAACAGAAAAACCTCATAAGCAGGAACAAATCTCTCAATAGAGTAATTCCCTCAATATCTAAATAGACAAATGTTTTGCTTTGCAAACATTTTGCAGCATTTGTGTAGTTCTTTGATTAAGTGTTTGACGAAAACATGTATTTGAGTTACTGCTCAGTGAAAAACAAGCTCAGTAAAGTGAATTAAGTTCCATCATCTCTTGCTATCCAAGGGTCAGCTGTTGCTGTTCCTGCTGTATCCAGCAGCACTGCAGCAAAAACTCAGGGACTGATTTTACATTGGGGCAAACAGCTGTGCTATGGCTGGGTCAACAATGCAGCTTTTCTTGCCAATATTTACCAATACTGCCAGTGTTTTAGAACGGAAATGAAGGACAATTCCTATCTCCTCTCTTCCCAAAGGCTGTACCTCCTCTTCCCTCAGCAGCTGTAGCATCCTGGAAGCCCATGCAATAGCTGAACAGGCATAACCCGTATTATTTACACTGACTTCTGCGAACAACCATCTGCATCTAACACAATACATGGAAATATCACAACAAAGCATGCATCACTGTTATCCCACCACCTTGGGAGCTACACCTGGAGAATGCCATGGGTCAGAGTGCTTACCTTATGAAAGAAGGCAGGATGGACATGGCAAAACATGAAATGACACACACACAAAAAATTAAAAATAATAAAAAAAAAACCAACAACACCAAAACCAAGACATTCTAACCATCTTTTAAGCTCTGTTTATTACTGACTCCAACTCCCAACATCAGGTATTTTTATTCCATTTCTTCCTTTTCCCTGCTATTTGTTCTAGTAGAGAGCAGCCAACGGCCAGCCCTCTGCACAGGGAAGCAGATTTCCTCCAGTTTCCAGACATTTAAATAAAGGTTTTTAAGAATTGCTGCCCTGGAAAGTCAAGGCATTCACATCTAACTGCTGCCAACATAAAATATGTGTTACGAGGAGAAAAAGAGTCTTCAAGGAGTTTTCTTGGGCAAAGCAAGTATTTTTCCCCACTGAGTTTTAAAAACCCTGTTCTGGAGACTGGAGAAATGGCTTAAGATGGTTTCTGGAGGATTCTTCTTCTCAGGTTGACAGGTAGTATTAAACCAAAGCCAAATCCCAGCTATCCCCGACAGGCTCGGTGAGAAGCAGCATTCTGTGTACCAGAACTGACAACTCCAGGTCTACAAAAACAATTACAGCTAAAATTTGGAACAAGAGGGGAAAGGAAAATCCACCTCAATGCCTCAAGCACTGATGGAGGCTGTGAAAGTCCAGCACAGTTCATAGCCACAGGGTCAGAGAAACTCACACAGCAACACAGAGGTGCTAGGGAATTCTGCGAATACTTATCTGCTGCTATTTTAATTCTGCCACATTAAAGGGCAGTTTAAAAACAGGGATCTTGCAGTTAAGCAGAGAGATCAGTGCTGGAAGTATCTTTCTCAAGCAGGGATGCCAATTCAAACCAGCTGTTTCATGAACCAGGTTCTGGTGTTGATGGTGCATCCCCACTGTCCAGGTAGAACCTGCTAGGGCTAAATCCCTCAAGACTCACACAGGACTCACAGGGGAAGGAGACAACTCAGGCTCAGCCCTGGAGGTCAGCAAGACTCCCAAACAGGCGAGCAGAGCCAAATGCAGTCCATTTTCCCTGGGGAAAGGGTCAGCAGGAAGTGTTCAGGTGAGCTTCAGGCTCCTCCAGAGGCCAGGCACCAGCAGAGCGCAGTGGCACTATGTGAACAGCCCACTACAATTTTAATCTGTAGTCCTAATGAATTATATAAAGTTTTATAAGCATCAACAAGGCTCTGAGAAGACCTAAATCCATTTCAGTGCTCATTTAGCAGCCTCATCTGTGTGCAATTAAAACTTCAGCATTAAATGTTAGAGAATAAAATAATGAGACACTTAAAAAGTAATCTGTACTTCAGTGGGCCATGCTCAGTGGATTTCATATGATCATTTACCAGATAAAAATAGAATCTGGCCAAAATCTGTCTTATCCACTGCTTCCCTTTCAACAGGAAAATGGAAAGAACCAACTAAGCTTTGGGGGCTTTGCCATCCCACGTACACACGACACTGCTTCCCTGAACACAGCCGTGCCTAAAGCACAGCTCCAAGCATTGATAACTTTCCTTTGGGCTCCAACGATACCAGAAAAATAAATGCAAATTGAGTTTCAAGTGAGATTTTCATTTTGGTCTGAAGCCTAATCTTTTATTAAAACAGCTACGAGTTTGGAGTTGATGGTTAGGACAGGGCAAAAATTTTAACAGCAAAGAATAGTTCTTACGAATAAGTGTATCTGAAATGCTCCCAAGGATACTTTAAGCTATGAAATTTGACTAGAGGGGGACACTGATTGGCCACAGACAGGCCACAAGGCTGGGTTTTACTGAACAAAAGAACTGTAGAAAAAATGTGAATTAAAAGCAAAGATGTACATAAATATCAAAATAGACCAAGTGGGAGAACACAGATCAAAAGAAGTAAAGTATTATACAGGCAACAAACACACAATTAAACTTAAAAGAAACAAAAACCAATGAAAAATGCTTATTTTATTAACAACTGAAATAACGTTTATTCAAGAAAAGCCAACATTGTGCATCCTCATAGAAAAGAAAAAAGACATCTGGGAAGGTCAAGGAATGCTACAGTTTAAAATGATGAAATGTTACAGCTTACACACCAAAATTAAAAATGAAATGAAATTAAAAAAATGAAATGGTTACCAAAGTAATGCAGGTCAAGGGATCAAAGGTGAAGGGTCACACACTATTAAAAAGAAATCCAAAAGGGCGTCTGCATCAAGATCTCTGCAAAACAAAGGAGCTTCAGTGAGTAAAACTAGAACCTTCTATGGAAGCACATCAAAGCTCTCGCACTCTACGCCCAGCCCACAGCAGCACACTCAGCTGCTCTCCTGTGCCGGTGGCCACGCTGCCCTGGCCACACTGGGTGACTGCTGTTTACTGCCACTTTGGCTTGTTATTATTAACCTCCCTGTAGACAGGCTCCTCAAAGTTTTCCCATTTCCATGTTGGAGCACTGGTTTCTTGTTTCACAAATTGTTTTCCGCGCCAAGGGTTCGAGGCAGCGCAGCCCAAGCCTCGGCTGCAGGTTCTGTATTGGCACTGACCGCTACCTGTACCGAGGAGGCTCTGCTTAGGCCAGAACACTCCTGGCTGTCAACACAACTGTTGGATCCCTGCTTTTCAAGGAAAGCTTGACATGCTTTTTCAACTATTTTCTTTATTCACTGTAACTGTGGGAATCTGGTAATTATTGACACACAGCATACTGAACCCCTCGCATCGTAACATATTGCTTTAACACTCCAATAAAAAAGTAATTCAAATGTGGTTTCCAAGACAAAGGCCTCTCCTTCTAGAATTTCAATTACACAGAAGCTATAAAACAACCTTTGGTACCCATTTCCAAGCAAGATGCAGTCAATTATCTATACTAAATTTATGCAGAGAACGTAATATTTACATCAGATAACTTTTGGAGAAAGACAACCACCAAGGGCATTGCATCCGTCTTCATTCCAGCATCCTCCCCCCTGCCTGGCAAGGCATTAAATTTTGGGACACTCTCATCTGGACCAAACCAGCCCTGTGCTTGAAGCCAAGAAACAAACTCCCTGCACAAACCCCTGCCTCTGTAAGGCAAAGAAGCCCCCAGTGTCAGAGAATCACTGTATGTAACACTGAGACATAGCATAAGGATCTAGTCTGCCTGGATGTTTTTCCAGAAAACATGTCTCATCTTTCTGTGACATTCCTGCTCCACGTGTGTCACAGTCAGGAGAATGCAAGAAGGTCCATATCCCCCCCCAGCAAGCAGGCAAACCCTCCTGCTAGAGCTACTGCTTGTTGATCTTAAAACTCAGTTCCTGCCATTATTTCCAGCATTTATTAATTCCAGTTTCTGTGAACCAAACCAGTAATTCCACGTTTCTGCTGTTCCCTCACTGCTGTGCTGGGCTGCCTTCTCTCACCATGCTCACACTGCAGATGTGCCAGACGACCTTGATACCAAAGAAAGCAGTTTGGAAACCCAGCAACTTTGCAATAACTCAACAGCACGGACACAGACTTGCAGTGACTCATCAGATAATTAAGTCTGTTGTAACATTTTCCTTGCATAATATGGAAGTACACCTTGTTTAACACCAGTGGGGTATTTTTCTCAGTGCTGGGCAAGCCAGAGACCCAGACACACAACGCAGTGGTACCTACCGCTACTGCTGGCATTCCTGCACATAAACAGGTAAACACTAACAGAATTAATCCATTCTCCCGACTCCCTCATGTTTCAAGGGTGTTCCGTAACTGGTAACTCCAACTTTTTATTCCTCCTGCACCAGATTTCACTTTCGCTTTTGATACTACACTTCAGGAAAATCACGTAGAATTAACAAGGATGAGCCACAACAGATGACACAGGTCAGGAAAAGCACACCAGATCCACTGACTGGAAGAAATAATACTCCACGTTATTTTCCCACAAGACAAAGGATTTGGAGCCACTATACAGCCACTGTCCAGGAGTCTGGACACACATCTGTTGCTGCTACTGTCATCAACAACAGCCACTCTGTGGAAGAACCTAGAAGTGTCGAACTGTAAAAAACCCTCATACCACTGACCAATATTCAGCGGTACTTTGACAGGATACTAATGACAGTCAGGCGGTTAAATACCATTAACAATTTATATATTGTGTACAATATGCTAAAACTAATTATGAAGATTTTTTTTTTTTAGGCTATCATTAAGTGTAAAAAAGTTAATTCGTTAATTTAATCAAAAGTGTTCACTTGGAGTAAAAAAAAAAAAAAAAAATTAAAAATCAGGAGGGAAGTGAATTACTCCCAACCCTTGATCTGTTTGCTCTGCTTTACAGGAGTCACTCCAGTTCCAGCATGCTGATATACTAACTGCCCAGGTCTTTTTCACTGACCTAAAATGAACCAAAGGGAAAGGAAAAAAGCTAGGTTTTCCTAAGAGGAAGATGAGAATCCCCTCAGGAACAGAATAGCATGAACAGGTATTACTGCCCTTGTTCAAAATCACCTGGACTGGTACATAACCTTCCAATTTTGCTCAATCTCCAGCCTGCTCACAGCAGCCACTAGGGCTGTAAACACAACCGAGGAACTGCAAACACAATGCCAGCACCACATTCCTGCTTTGCACATTAAGCAAAGCATAGAATTTCATTAATTTCACAAAATAAACCCACAATTAAGTGCTTCTGTTAGAGAAATTGCCGTCTTGTTCACTGATCAGCCTCAAACCCCAACCGCACGCGCAGCGGGAGGAGCCGCCCCCACGTGCCAGACAGCCCCAGTCAGGTGTATGAACACTTTGCTACAGCTCCGCTCTCCTCACACTACAAACACTGTTTCCCTTGCATTTCCCTTGCTGAGCTCTTTCTTTTTTTAAAGCAAGTGGGGTTCCTCACATTCCTGCTGGTGGCCTAGAGGAAGGGCAGGCTCTGGACACACGGTTCCACCGGCTGGCAGCGCAGGCACCCAGCTCGTTGGTGCCAATGCCAGGTGGGACGGGTCTCTCCGAGGCACAGGACCTCGCAGACCACCACCACTGAAATGAGGGGTGAGAATCAACACTGGCACTCTGGACTTTACGGGTACTCTGTCTGCTCCAGCACTTGGCAAACACTTTGCCCCCAACAAGGTGTCGCCTGCCATTCCCAAACCCTTGTCATAATGTGCCCTCAGTCCCCAGCTCAGCACCATGCAAAGGGCACCCCTAGGTGCCAGAGAAGTGGGGGCAGGAGGAGCCGCTATGTGGGAGTGCACATGAGCTGGTCTGCAACCACTTCCTTGCTGCTCCTCCAGCGGGAGATCATCACGCAGAACAGAAACCAACAGCACTTCTAGTAACAGCATTTGCCATTACCATCGGGGTATTTTATACTGGGATCACGTGGGCAGCAGGCAATTAGTCTAAATTCAATATTCTTATTGCTTTTGAGAAACCCCAGAGCTGACACAGACCACAAGGATGTCCCAGCCCTGGGAGTGCTCCTAAGCAGGCACAGGGCTCTGGCTTCGGAAACCCTGCACTCCAGCTGAACACATCTTAATGAATTGATGTAAAGCATTTAAAAAAATATGCTGGACTTCAGAGTCCACAGGGAACCGTACTAAGCACTGCTCCTTTTCCAGGGAGTTTTGCCACCTTGAGGGGACACGGTGACCTGGACCAACAACCCTTCCCTGCTCCAACTGTGCTGGTGACACAAACTGGTCCCGTACACTTGCTCAACACCACAAATTTGTAACACATTCAGCTACTTTGCTGAATAAGGAATGAACTGGAACATGCAGTGCTGGGTTACAATACACTGCACTGTCCCAGCCAGCCTTAAACCAAGGAGGTTTTTTAAGTTTTCTGATATGCGTTGATTCTAAAAGGCACTTAGAAACATTAAAAAAAAAAAACAAACACAGTTTCTACTGCAGAGAGGGGCTTGGATGAACAAACGTGGCGACAGGAGCCGTGTGGTGACCAGCCACCTGACACTCAGCTGCCAGCGGCCAAGGGAAGCTGGAGGAGCAGGCAGCAGGGATGTATTACTTTCACTTCCTCCCACCCAGCATTTCAGAGCATCACAGCCAGCCTGAAGGCTCCAGACTCTCTCCCCTTATCAGTCTGGGTCCCTCACGTCCCTCAGGCAATTCTTGAAACCTTCAAGATTTTCTCTGTACTTTAGAGAAAAGACGGCAAATAACTCGTCAAGCAAAAAGGAGAATGTCAGTGTCATGTGAACAAAGCAAGAACGCCAGAGCACATCGAGATGTCAGTGAACACGCGACTCAGGCCCCCAGGCAGCAGAGGCAGAGGGTTTCTTCCTATGCTAAATAATGCTCAAATACAGAGTTTCATAATTGCATTATTTGAATACTCTCCCAAGCAGTACCTGAGCCTGGAATCTGCCAAATGTGGATGTTGGCTGACTCTAGAGAGAAGGGCAGTGCTGCCATGCCCCTCCAGACAAGCCGAAACACATGGAGCAATTGCTGCTGGCTTTTTGTACCACGGAAGTTCTGGGCTTCTCCCAACAGACTGTAAATAGAGAATCCTGATGGAACCAAAGCCCAAGATAGCATTTTACATTTCCAATGTTTAACTTTTTCTTCTTTCTCGCACCATGTCATTAAGTGTTTACAAGGATGATTAATGACTGCGGCTGCCAACTGTTAACGAACGGCATCTCTGTTCAGAGCTGCAATCCAGTGCCTGGCAAGCGCTGTGCAGGGACAAGGTTACTTCAACATCCTTGAGCCCCAGTGCCTCAGGAAGCTCCTGCTTCCCAGACAGAAAGCAGTGGGATGCATCTCCTGCAGAAAACGCATCTCGCTGCCCAAAGGAAGTAGCGGGTGATGAGGCACCACCTTCACCACCTCTGCCAGGGGACACAGGAGTTCAGCTGGGGCACCTGGAGGGTGGCTCTGTGTAGCCCTGCTTTGGAAGCCCAGCCCCGCTCTCGTGGAAGGGAACCAAGATCCAGTGTTCCCAAAATTCTTGCTCAAGGCACACTGCCAGCATGCCATGCCAGAAGCCTTTGCTCCATCCACCCACTGAAACCAAACTGGATCTGCTCTTCACAAACCCTAAAATGGTTCATGCCGAACAACAACCAAACCCTTAGAGTGAAGAACTCCCTCACAAGCACTAAGCACTGCAGAACTTTCTGGCAACTAACTCATTTGTCTTAATGTGAGAAATCATATGAAAGCCCGATCTCTATCCTCTCACAGAGCCGGAGAAATAAGCACAATGCACCTTTACAGGCATTTAAAAAATGTAAATCTGTAATTAAATTGCTATGCTTAACTTAAGATTTTCTATCTCTGGTAAAAAAAAATTGAATTAGAAGGAACACTTCCTTCAGTAGGAAATATAAAACTGCTATAAACTTGATTTAAGACAAGATGACATCTTGGTATGGAAATGTATTTCTATCAAACATTTAAGCTGCAAATGCATGATCCGATGGAAAGCAAGCACCTCAATAACGTGTTTGAACCATTGTTAAGCACGCCATTTCTCTTGCTGCTCATCACGTGATTTTACTACATGTAAAGTCATCCACAGCCCACCCAGCTCCCAGGACACAGCTTCTCCATCCCAACTACCCAATGCAGAGTAACATTTGACCATTATTCTCAAGCTGCAGACATAAGAGCTCAGAAAAAGTTATTTGCTGTTCCCATGGCAATGCTCTACCCTTGCTGCTCCCTCACCTCTGCACCAGCAGCAGCGAGGACCTGGAGTCCAGGCACAGTGTCTGCATGTGCCCATCTTGCTGCCCCACAGCTGGGAACACCTGTGTGCTGAGCTTCAGGGCCTTAAGAGACAGACAAGAGCCATGTTCAAGTTTCCATGAACCATCCTCATGCAAAGGAGCAGAAAAGGGAATGCTTAAGGGTTTTGGAAAGGAGTTGGGTCGCAGCTGGGTTTGGCCCTCTACCCCTGGGGATGAATCCCACACCAATGCCTGCTCCACTCACACTCTGCAGCAAGACTCAACACCCATGACTGCCCAACACACACCATTTGAGGGAGGACAGCATTGTAACATGCACTCAGATCTGTAAGTTGTTTAGGTATTTCATTTCTTTTCCATCTTTTACTAAACCTCCCTGTCCAGGAGACACCTCACACTCAAGAACAGGGATTCTGAAATCAGTACAAAAATTCTGGAAATGTCACTGTATAAAACACATCTTTTTCTTCTCTACTTTACAACTTCTGTCTTCACTAGCACAGGCAGAACACCTGTGTACTCAGATGAAAAAAATTACTCCCTTAGAAATGCCTCAGGAATACAGTCCAACACTATTATTCAATTATACCTTAAGAAAAATTCAAGTTTTGTAACAGTGCACAGAATTAAACTTTCCGACTGGGGGTGGGGAAGGCAATAAAATCTGGAAGCTCAGCTCCTTCCTCCCCCATAATTAACACAAATTTCCAAGACTTCATCTAGGCATAAGACTCTAGCTTTTTCTATTTTTTCCCCCCCTCTGAGCTAATGGGGCCAAAAAATCTCTGGCCATGGGAAAAGCTCTTTCTTTTAAATCATGCAACAGGGATACTGCACCAGCCACACCATACAGGCTGGCAGAGTCAGCACGAGCTGTAACCCATGGACAGACCCACTCCACAGCCTCATGGCACAACAGCCTCAGTCAGAGATTTGTGAAGAGAGAGAGGAACCTGACACAAAGACAGACAGGGGATGGGTCTGGTTTTAATGTGCCAGCTGATGATCTATGTCTATCAGCAAACTATCCATCCAGAATTACAGCACCAGACAATCCCAACCCCGCAGCACACTGGCAAGCGCCAGCAGAGCCGCTCAGTCCCTGCACCCCAAAACACTGACACGACCCTTAGGAGAACAGCCACGCTGCCAAATTCTTCTCCCAACCTAATACACCACACCGAGCACCTGCACTTTCCTGTTTCTGCAGGAATAATAACATAATAACAGTTCTCAGCTGCATAATGAACTTTGCCACATCCTGTACCTTAGAAAGCTCCACAAACCAATCCTACCCAAAGCCCCGTGTGCACAAAGTTCTGCACTGGGGGCCGCAGCAATCTTAAAGTGACTTAACCCCACACCAAGCAACTCTTTCCAGTAAGAGGGAAGAGCATAATTTTTTCACAAACCTCTGCAGAGCTTGCTTTCCCCCAACTGTGTTTGCCCAAGCATCATCTGTCAGAGCTACTGGAACTGCCACTGCGCCATGCCCTGTCCCCATCAGTACAAACACTGTCACAGAATAAACCACAACCCGCATCTTCTACGATTTACGTTTCAATTCAAATGACCCAAGACAAAAACAACTACACAAAAAAGCCAAGGCCAGCAACTGCCTCAAAGACCTGATTCATTCTATCACAGTACTGGGTAAGTTAAAAATAGATGCCTGATTGTAACTTCCAGACACCAAAAAGAAGAGGGGTAAGGACTCCAATTTTGAAAAATACACACAGTCACTGCTCTGTGATTGATTCTGCACTCAGCAAACACACACACAGACGTGAGCCGTGTTTGATCCTGCACTCAGCTGCCACTTGCGGGGTGTTAAAACTCATGAGCACAGGTTCTGTTAACAAGTTTAGATCTACAAACGAGGGATCAGAGGAAGAGGACCAGTCAGCACCCAAGAATCAGACAGTAACTGGAGTTTTACAGTCATTTCTCCAAGTGGATTGCCTCTGTTATTAAGTGATTCCCATAAATATGGCAAAGCTACACTACAACAGAACTACTTACAACTACACACTGTGGGTATTCCCATGGGACACCAAGCATTGCTACACAGCAGGAATAAAGCCTAGGGATTGTAGAGTTACCTGGGTTGTTCTTTAACTTCACCTTGGCCCACAGAATTTTAAATACTACTTTTTTTTATTTAAATTACCCCAACCATAATGTAGTAACAGGTGATCTGTGAACCAGCATACTCAGGGTACCTGGATTCTAGTAAAAAAACACCCAGTTCTGTGTTTCCCTTGTTCTTAATGAGATTACTCAGACAGAGTTATTTCCCAGGACTCTGTGTGACAGGAAAGAACACACACCAATTTTTCGTTCGGAAGTCTTCAAGCACAGGAAAGTAACACTTTATTCAGCACAGTACGAACACACCTATCTAATTTTAAACCATTTTGAAACGGGTCATTAAGGTGATATAAGATTTGACTCTGTGACAAGTCACACACACATGAGCAATAGACTCCTACTGTACTAGCAATCAACTTCCACATTTGCCTTCAAGTCTCACTTAAAGCTCCCTTTCAGCATGTACCAGGACTTATTATTTATGGAACAGGTTCCAGAGCCAAGGAATTCATATCCTGTAATCTGAATGGCATGCTCTCACAAAACAATCCATAAGCATTAAGTAAGCTGGTACATTTAAGAGTAAGTAAGAGATTTAACTACCTCGTTAGTGTTCCAGCGGTGCCTCTCTTTCGGTAAACTTGAACATTTTGGTAGACATTCAAGCAACTTCTTCGGTAAAAAGATTTTTACATGACTGCCATTGCTGTTCCCATGATCATCTAGAAAAAAGAGGAGACACATGATGTATACACAGGAGAATGAGTGGTTGCAACCAGGAGACTCGAACGACGACAAGACTTGGAAACTCACCAGTTCCCCTGTCCAAAATGAGCAATTTGCCATGGCAATAAGACAAATAACACCTTTCTGTTGAAATTGTAACTTTATTTCAGAAATATAAATCCAGTTTAATTCTTTCTGGTTGCAAAGTTTTAGGAGAGCTTTGATGGATCTGGGCACAAGGTGTGTGCTTACCTGTGCCTATTTTAGCTCATTATTTCCTTCAGTGGCAAATTTTACAAGCAATAGCAACAAAACACTGTAGAAGCTGTGACCACAGCAGCATGATCTGCCAGGGAAGTCATAAATGAAGTTCACACTTGACAGGATTTGCAAGTAAATAAGCACAGAGCCCCAGCACTTGCTATAATTTTGTCAAGGTGCAGCAGAAATGTAACTCAAGATCTGTTAGTTCGTTTAAAACTAAAACATGCCATACGTGATCAAACCCAGGTTACTCCTATTTCTATTCACAGCTCAGAAAGCAAATGTAATTCCTCAACATGCGAGTGAGAAAGAGGGATGGAAATTTTCCTACCTCACCATGCCCAAGGGTCTCAAAAGCAGAAATACTAAATAATACAAAATTACTCTTTTCTATTGCTATTAAATATGTAGAAGGTGCGTCAATTCCCCTTAAAAGACCCAAGTCCCAAAAAGCCCTGCAATCCCACACCAGCCTGCAGCAATCCCAGCAGCAGCACCTTGAAGACGTATCTCTATCACCCTCTAACACCATTGAAAGAATAAGAGCACCCATGAAATGCATGTGTTTATCAACCAAATCAGTCCCCACAGGAAAGGGAACTGGAGCAGCAGCATAAGAGACCAGCCACAATGAAGTACTTTATCAGTTCTCCCTCCAAACACACCGCATCTCTGTTGTATTCCACCGGCCTCATGCATCCCATGACAGATCCTGGGTAATGCTACACAAGCAGTACAGTTACTCACTGGCATTTTATCCCACAAAATTAATTCATAGTCATTTCCTACTTAGAAATGTACAGAAAAAGGATATTAACTTCATTTTACACATCTAATCATTCTACGTCATAAAACACACGCCAGCACTATGATAGAACTCCGCTGCAATTCCATACGACACAGACATTCCCTGTGACCTGCAGTGAACCCCACAGAGCCTGGCCCACAATCATTCTTAGAAATTACTTAGGAATTGCAGAGACTTCACACCAGCAGCCAAACATCCCTGGTATTCTTAAAGCTTGATTAGACTCTTGGATGTGTCAAGTTCAACAATATACATGCTGTTAAATCAACTGCTCGTGCAAGCCCAGCAGATGAGTTTACAAGATAAGCAGCGATGTGTATGATAAACGTGAGCTGCTCTGTAATTTACGAGTCCTGCGCACTCTCTGAGTTACTGGGAACTTTAATGTCTGACTGTGTCGGACTAAATCAACAGGGCTGCCACTTCCCAACTTCTTCCTGGGCAAAGAGCAGCCAAGCAGAATAGACCTCTGCTGGACTGCTAAAGAAATCAGGGAGAGGGTGCCATTCCAGGATTTCTGTTTGGATATTGAGTATTTTGGATCATGGCTCTACAGGGCTTTTTGGCCACATCCTTTTCCCAGCCAATGCTCTGCACATTTGACTGCCACCACTATTTCCCTGCACTTGGGCCACCCAAAGCCTCACAGACACCCAAGTTGTGATACCTGGGGTTATCCACAAAAACACAACTTGCCCATGGCAAAGACCAGAGCCAGGCAGGCCTGTCATGCCAGCAGCCCCCAGCTGTTTCCAGATCCACCACCCAATACAGCCAATACTCAGTTCACACTCCCTGCATTCATTTTACACCATTTCCACTTCTCATTCAAAACACTGCATTGCTCTACATTCAATTCATTAAGGCGCAGAGTATTTTACAGCACACATTATTGCTTTTATCAGCCAAACTACATCCCAGTTACATCTCATCAGCTTATTTTCCATGGGCACATTTTAATTGACATTAATTGTATTACTTCCCCTTACCTCCGTATCAGTCAAGCCCTCTATCACTCATTCCATTATTTTCCAGGGCTGGCAGACCTCTAATTATTCAGCTCGTTTTATTAACTTTCTTCCATTGTCATCAATTATCAGTATTATTAATCCAGAAAGTGCCTATGGATAATAGAGCCCTTTAAAATGTTTTGGTAGAAGTTGTAAGAACTTGCTGACACTAAATCTTCCAACTCCTGTTGTTAGCATCTCCCACCTTCTGTTATTACCGCAATGGAAGGTCATTGTCACCATTCTGTAACACGACTACATCTCACGGGTGCCTCCCTTTTCTGCATTTAGCAATGGCATTTCCTCACTCCAAAAAATCCCCTGTGTGAAAAACAACTGCCTCCTGCCTCAGTCTAACTGGCTTTTCATTATGGACTCCTCGAACTGTGTGATCAGAACTCACAACCATCAAAGTACAGGATGCAAATCCTAAATCCAGTGACCTCTAAACCAGTTCTGACCTTGGGAAAAGATGAAATCAGCCAACCAGCTATGAGAGTGAAGAACCCCAAACAATGTACACACATTTGCCTTCAAACTTGTTTCTTAGCCCTCTGGAATCACACAGTGAATTCCTACAGGGCGGAAAAGTCCGGGGAAGGTGGGAACAGGAGAGGAGAGGATGATTGCTCACCCAGTGGCACTGAGAGTACTGGTGCAACTAGAGTTCCCATTCTTTCAAACAAACCATTGCTTTCCTGGTCCTGTTCCTCACAAATAACACCATGACATCTTTAGGGAGGTGGAGCACATCCCACACCCCCCCAGTGCTATCCCTTGGCTTGAATCAAATCTGCCATTGCTAGTGCAGCTGATGACCCCATCCAACACCACAGGGGCTCCTGGTGAAGGCAGAGAAACGAGGATCCACATTGCTCTGAGGCCCCGCTCATCCAACAGCACAGGCAGAGCACCCAACAGGCAAACTCCTCAATTTATCACAAACTAAAATTTCCTCGGTAGCTAAAAACAGGAGCTGCAACCTCCCAACACTGATTTGGTTTTATTGTGCAAATCCAGATTTTTACTTGAACTTTCTCCACATTTATTTTTCCACAGGTGCGACTAACAACACCGAGAACTGCAAATCCATCCAGTGTCAATAAGAAGTGCCTGTGCAAGCAAAGCCACACTGGCACGGGGAGGATTTGCCAGTAAAGCTCTATCAACACAGGGGTTTTTAGTGCAGAGCTGGCCACAGCTCAAAAATGTTTCCCAAGGCAGGCACAGCCACAGCTGAGAACTCAAGTAAGGAAGCTATAGACTAAAATATAGCAGCCTACAATGTGTCCTGTTATAATTCAGGATGAAAATGCAAAATTTAAGTTCCATTAGCAATTTTCAAGATTACTTATTAGGAAACCAGAAACTCATATAGAATTAAGAAAGTGTAAGTACTATAAAGTTCATGGAAAGTTCCACATTAATTATACCACATAAACCCTTCGTCATTTTATGGGTTTCTTCATGCTCCTTGCACTTTATCCTCCCAAGGGATGCACCATGGGCCATAAAACTTTAAAGTGCACAACAGCAAATCACAGAGAGTCTCTGCTCTACCCCCACTCTCCAAACAACCCCCTACCCCCTTTTCTTTTTCTTTAACTGGTTCTTAAATCTTTGGTGATCCAGGAGGTGAATTTAGACCTGCAGCCCCATTAACTACCACAGTTTGCCTATATAACATGTAATTGGAATATAAAGAAACGGCCAAAAGGATGTTGATAAGTGGCTGATCTGCAGACAGGTCTATACTGGAAATAAATAACACAAGTAAGCTATAAACTCACAAACACAAGTTTTATAAACCCATTATTATGAAATAATAACTTAGGGCTGGCCATCTCTTTAACTAGCTCAAGAGAGTGAAGAGATGTTTAAACACTACAAGTGGGTACTTTAGTACAAAACAAACAACTAAAATCCCAGTATCATCCTTATTTGGGAGAGGGGCAGGCATCCAGCTGATCCCACCACCACTGGGCAACCACCGAGGCGGCAGAGTTGCAGCTCTAGAGCACACAGGTGGCACCACAAAAACACAGTGCACAGAGGCCACCATAGTCACCTTGCCGACCTCCAGACACAGACAAATCCAACAAACTCCATCAGGAAGAAATAAATGCAAAGAATGACTCCAGATCCAAACAACTGCAAGACTGCTATGCTATTTCTCGGTTAAACTTCAATCCCGGCATCTTCCATCCCATAAACAAGCAGCAACAGAAGCAAATCCAACAGCTCTTGGTCTGTTTGCTAGAAATATTTGTATGATTACAGTAGTAAATCTCTTGGCAACAAAAGCAGGTTTCTAAATATCAATCAAGGGTGGCTAAGAGAAGATAACCAGGTCCAGCTCTGCAGTGCTGCTGTCTCAGCAGGGCTCTGCTGGATGCCAGCACTCGGTCAGACACTGGCTGAGCAAATGCATTCCCAGTCCTCCAGCATGGGATGCAGCTCAGGGCTGAGCAGAGGACACAAGGAAAGATTAAGCAGTTCAGTAAAAGGTAAAAAATGTATAAGAGCAAGAGGCTAACACAAATCAGCATGTGTATGGCTATGACTGCTGCCTGCATGGAATAGGTGAGGAAGGGAAAAAACCCTGAAAGAATGAGGATGGAATCACAGGAATGGTAGCAGTATGAAGGATGAGCAGCAAAACAGTTTTCCTCTAGAAGTTACTGAATCTGGTCTTAGTGTCTTGGAATATTTGTGATAACTACTTTGTTGCTATGACAAACTCTACAAACAATTCTAAAACCGTAAGAAACATAAATATAGCTAAAGCTGTGCTGTGCATCAATGGCCCAGTTCTCCCCACCAGTAATGTGCTACTCCCAAGTCCCTTTGTCCTTTTCACATAGCAGAAAATTTATTGACATTTTGTAACTAATTTCAGTGTGAACACCGGTTAGGTAAAATTCAAAAAGGTGCATTTTGGGGAAGTGATGAGAGCCAAATTTTTCCCTAATGCAGCTCCACACACTGGCTGAGGGATGGGTGACACAATCAGCTGTTTATTTCTCGTGCCATACACTTAGCGCCCTGTGCAACACTTCCGAGTCCACCTTCCCCTACAAGCAAAACAAGCTCCTCTTTCCCTCTCCCACCTGGGGAGGTTCCAAGCACTTGCTAATGGAGCAAGAGGAAAATTCCTTTACAGTCAGAAGGCGCACACAACGACCTATCCTAAAAGCAAACTTTGGGAGCGTTCAAACAGTGCAGTCGCTTCAGCCTCTCCTTGAAGTTCCTCATGTTCATGCCTGACCTTCACCGCTTGGCTGCTAAATCTGACAAGTGCACCAGAAACAATGAAACCATTGCTCACCACTACCAACTCCTCTTTGGTTGAGACATGTTATCAATTCCTTCCCCGCTTCATTTTCACTAATATTATATCATCAAATTCATTGGCAATGAAGCCAAGGAGTGGTGGATATTACTGACCAGGTCTAGCAAAAAATAAAGCATCTCTTTCTTCAGTTTCCCATACTACAGACATTCTCAACATTACAACACATTTCCCAGAAGTCCTGAAGTATTGGCTAAGGCAGTCACTTATTCTGACCATACATGCTGGCAGCCACCAACCACAGATATTTTCACCCCTTTCTTTTCATTCCAGAAAGAGTTTGAGTTTGGAAACCTACCTGGAGAGCTGACTGGAAAAACTCAGCCCCCTGAACCAAAGGGTGCGATGTGAGCAGAAGGACAGGGAGAGCCCCATGCCCAGTGAGAACACAGTTTGCTCTCACTCACCCAGTGCCACGACTGCTCCTCAGCACGGAGTGGCCCGTCAGCATTGCCCTGGGAATAGGGCAGGTACCCCAAAGGACTGTGGCTAAGACAGGCACCAGCACCCACATGCAAACCTGCCTTTCCAAACTCATGGGGTTTAACACAGCACTAACATAGGGCTGCCAGGAGCCAAGGAAGGTGAAAACAGGAAACAAAGTGAGGGGAGAAAACTACAAAGCGAAAACTCAGCAAGGTGTGGAAGCAGAAGCCAGGGGACACCAAAGCTACAGGAAGCTGCTGGAAGCATTGCATTTCAATTAACCAGTATTCTACAAGCACTCCACTCAGCCTGCTTCACTCCCTGGCAGTGTTTGGGTTTGTTAGTTGGGGTTTTTTTTCCCTTCAGACACATGTGGCTTATTAAAACAGAGAGACACTGAAAAAGAAAGGTCACATTCCATCTCCCTCATTCTGAAGGCTGTCTGGACAGAGGGAGGACAGCTACTGCCCCTGCCTCCAACAATATCCACCTTTGTAAGGAGGTCTTTACAAGAGCCATTTAAGACCACTAGTAATGTAAGGTCAGCACTGAGTCTTTAAATTCTAAATTTAAAGTTATCTGTTTTAACCATACTTCTACATCATCGTTTCACCACATCATTTTCTGATACAGAAAATGAAACCTGAGTTAATACATCTCCAGGAACATTTCCTACATATGTAGTTTTAACACTGACACAAATAAACCAAAAAACCTTTAAGCCAAAGTAATTGTGAAAATCATTAATAAGAAGAGATGCAGAACTAAATTTAAAAACCAGAGTTTTAAACAAGCGCTAAGCTTTACATCCGGAATAACACGATTATAATACCGAAAGTACTCAAAAAGTTGACCTCACAAACATATAGTTTCTACTGTCTGGAAAAAGGGAATGAAAGCCACTCCCTGAACCCGTCCTGCTGGCTGACAGCTCACAAAGGGGATCTAGAAACTTCACCAGGAGTCAGTTTGCTTTCAGTTCTGACAACAGAAATTTTGGTAAAATCCTAATGCTGAGATTCAGCAAAAATTCTGGGGCAAGGAGCGGACTGAGCCGAGCGTCAAATGCTGCATCCTCCCCGCAACAGTCCGATTCTGCAGCACACAACCCCGGCCATCAGCACACCGTAAGTTCAGGTTTGTTTAAGTAGTAAGACCTTAGGTAACACTTCTGCAGAGGGAAGAAAATATTTGCCGTTTAACAACCAAATCAGGACTGTTTCGTTTTCAAAGTCTGTTGCTCCCCAAATAGTCCCTCCAAAGCCAGTAACATCTCAGGCTCCACTTGCCCTCTTCAGTCAGCCCACACCACCAGCACCTTCAGCTCAGGAGCTGCAGGGAGAAACACCACCTCCTCCTGCCATCCCACCTATGACCCTGTCTCAACTAACACACAGAAAATTCAAAAAACCCGCATGTAACGGAACAACAAAAAGCGCGCAACAAAATTCCGGGCCCCTGAGCCAGCCACATGCAGAACACACGGGCACTACTCTCGGCAAAGCTCTTGGTTATAGAGGTACCTGGCTGTGAGAACACAAAATTAAAAAGGCTATCCATGTACATTCTTCCCCTTCTGAACTGTAAATCAGAAAAATGAAGTTTTTAAAAGGACATCTCCCCTTAGCACCCCCTGATCAAGTTCAGAGCTGTCACAGTTGCCAAGATGGCACCGCCAAGGGTCAGTCCTCCCGGCTCAGCTCAGATGCACAAAACACAGCAGGAACTACAAAACCCACAAACCCTCTGCTGTAGGATGGCAAGAGCCACTCGGTCACTGAACCAGCCTCATCCTGCCCAAGGAAACCGAAAAGAGGAAACTCACCAGAGTTCTCCAAGCCGTGGAACTCTCTCCTGCAGCCAGGGAAGAGCGGCGCCAGCCTCATTCCAAACCTCAACTCCCACCGGGGATCTCCTGCTGCTCGCGGGGGACAAGAAGCCCCAATGGCAGCTCGGCAGGGACCTACAAGGCCAGGCAGGTCTGCAGAGCTGTGTGCTGCTGGTCAGAGGCTCGTCCCTGCTGCACCGTGCTGGGGAGACAGAGCAGGCAGCTCCCGAATGAAAACAGCTCCGCTCCGCAGCCAGCCCGCGAGCTGCCATTTACATCCGCTTCTAACTCATCAAAGTAACTAAAATCTAAAGCAACTTGTGTTCTCTCCTCCAGCACCTGCACTACTGATGAAACAGTCTGCTTGAATCACGCCTTAAAAGCATTCCCATTTAAGTTTCTAACAGGTGGAGTTTTAGGTTTAAGGAATGAATGGTTTATATGTTGTCTCCTTGAAAATCCACCGCAAAAGTAGGTCAGCGGGGGAGCAGCTCTGTGACTTCGTAGGAGAACACCCCAGGCGCCGGTGCCGAGCCGGGGTTGCTCCGCTCCCACCTTCCCGACGCTGCCGGGCTCTGCACAGGCACCAAGCACAGAGAGCGCCGGTCCAGGCAGCGGAGGCGCCGGACGGCAGCGCCGGGCACAAACGGGCGTTTCGCTGGCAGCTCCTGCACAGCCTGACTCGAGAGAGCAAACACCACTGCCGACCCATCTCCTCAGCAAAGACACACCTCGCCCGCCCCCTGAAACCAATTACCGAGACCAAAGATGACGAAAGTTGCAGTAAATAACAATCGGAAAGGACAAGTTACCTTCCCAGTAAGGGAGAACTGACCTGCCTGGTCTGTAGAGCCGCAGCCTCACGGGGCTGAGCACACTGAAACCTCCGCTTTACACAGGAAAAATCCATCGTACCTTGGAACGGGAAGCCCGAAAAGTGAATCGAACCCGACTGTGCTTTGGTGACTATACTGTCACCCCCAAGAGAACCAAAACGTCACAATCAGAGCCAGGAAGTCCAGGTGAATGCTCGCTCTCTCCTCGCTAACAGCCCTGTTAGCCAGGTGGCATTTCACTACTTCAGCGCAGTTAATCATGTACTTAACGCAAGTGAGAAAAGAATGAAGCCAGACGTTTTTCTGACCAAAGGAAAGATCGAACTAATAGATTTGGGAGCATCAAAGAGATTAGCAAAAGATGAAGCCAACAACACTCAAAATCATCTCTGCTACTTACATTTTAAATTTTTGCACAGCTTTTGAATGTCACGGCGCTGGACACGGCGCAATCAAAACGCAAACCTATGCCCAGGGGGGCTCTACAGCCACCAAGAAACCACCCAAAAAAATATATTCCCAAAGCAATCTGAGAAAAAAAGCCAGACAAAAAGTGGGATAAAACCCCTCGTATTCTATGAAGGGGTTTATCCATAAATAATGCAAATAGGTTCCAGGCGAGGATGTACATCTGCTGTGGCAGATAAAGAAAAAAAAATTTCTATTACTTACTACTAAACACGGTTCCTTGAGGTGCCCAATTACAACCAGGCCAATCCCTAGGGTGTTGGCATGTTCAACCGGATTTAGGCAGGGGATGCGAACCCTCTCTCCTCCGCTCTCTCCTCCCGCCCCTGTAAGATGGAGGCGCCGACACCGGTACCGGCCGCGACCACACGGCCGGCGGGGTCCGGGGGAGCACCGCGGCCCGAAGCCCGCCGGGACAAACTTATCTCAAATAACGGGAAATATCTAACCCGCCTCCCGTCGAACCCGGGCCACGGCCCCGCTCCCGCCGGGCCGGGGGCAGGAGCGGCGGCGGAGCGGCGCTTCCCCCTTGCGGACGCGCCGGCCCCGCTCCCGCCGCGCCGGCAACTTTCGGCCTCAGTCGGGCGCCCGGGGCTCCCGGCGGGGCCGAGCCCGCCCCGCGCTCACCTTCGCGCCCGCCGCTCCGCTCAGCCTCCGGCCCGCCCGCGGCCGCGGAGGCCCGGTCTGGCGGGGCCGCGGCCAAAGGCCACACCAGCTTCCGACGGGCGCGCGCCCGCGAGGCCACGTGCCGCCGCCGCCGCCGACCGCCGCCGCTGGGGGGGTGGCGGGGGCGGGGCCCGGCCCGGACGGGCGAGCGGCGGCCCCGCTCCGGCCCGCGCCGCCGTGAGTCCCTCCATGTTTGCGGCGGGCGGGCACGTGCCGGCGGGCGGCGAGAGCGGGACCGTGCCCGGCCCGGCCCGGCCGCCGGCGGCCCCCCCGCGCCACGCGGCCTTCCCGCCGCACATGGCCCGCCCGCGGGCCCGACCCGGCCGTCCCCGCGGTTGGCGCGCGCCGCAGCAAACTTCGCGCCGCGCGGCTCGGCCTGTGCCGCCTCCACCGCCGCCGCGTCTGGCCGTGGGGGGGCGGGGGCGGCTCGGCGGGCAGGCCCGGCGCGGGGCGGGGGCGGCCCGGCCGCGTTCTCACCTTCCGGCTTGTTTTCGGCGGCCATTTCCCCTCCGCGCGCCACATCCTCCTCCGCCTCCTCGCGACCGGGACCAGGCGCGCGCCGCCTCCTCCCGCGCCGCCGCCGGCCCGGTCGCCCCGCGCGCACCGCGCACGCCCCGCACCGCCCATTGGTCAATCCGCCGCACTGACATCCACGGTGGCCAATCGTGGCAGGCCGAGGGCGGGTCCCCGGAGGGGATGGGCGCGATGGACACCGCGCCCCGCCAATGGCAGTGCGGCAGCGCTTCAGTGGCACGCGCCTCAGCCATTCAGCGAAGGCGCCGGGCGGGCGAGAGGGGGCGGGACGGAATGCGTGATCGACGACCGCAACAGCCACTGGAAGGCCGAGAGCGCGCAGCTGACGGCCACCGGGGCCAATCGCCCCGCGGAGGAGGCAGGACTACTCGGATGACGCACGGCACCGCGCACGCCGGCGGCCAACGAGCGGCGCCGTCCCCCGGAATGACGGCGCGTAGCACCAATGGAACGCGCGGCCCTGCCGGCCGGCCGCGGCCCCTGCCCCGCCCATTGGCTGCGTGCAGCCCCGCGGGCACCGCCCCCCCCGCGCCCGGTGACCCCAAACAAAGGCGGCGATTGGCGCGGCCGCCAGTCCCCGCCCGGCGGGGCCGCCCCGCCCCGTGCACCGGAGCCGAGGCTACACCGAGAGAGCGAAATTACCCCTGTCGGGACACCCCGGGGCCGTCTCGTGAGAGGCGCCACGTGCGACCCGCGTTTGTCACCGCCCTGCGTAACGCCGGTGCCGAACCGGCGTGTCCTGGTCAGAGGGTCTGCCCGGCCAGGCTGGTCCCAGCGCTTCCGGGAGGGACGGTGGTGCCGAGCCCCTAGCGCGGAGAAGGACCCTCCGGGCGGGGAGCAGCTCCCGGGCTCTACCCCCTTTCTAAGTGGCGGACGAAGCCCGGAGCTGTTACCCTGCCCTGACCGGCGGCCCCGAAGCTGCAAAGGTGATTTCCCCATTTTTCAGTACTGCTGAATACTCGGGGTGCTGTAGGCCCTGCAGCGTTCTGGGGTGCAGAGCATGGTGTTCGGATGAAAACAGGCGTTCTTGGCACTGTGCAGGGAGATGAGGATTTGTGATTTGCAGAGAGAACCAAGTACGGCGGTCAACGAGATATTACAGGTTTGAGAGAGTCCTGCCCATCCATCGGACACAGTTGGTGAGGCAGTGTCACAAACTCAGCATAAACTGCACAGGGCCGGGTGGTTGTGAAGGGCTCCCACGATGTCAAGGAAATGGCTCTGTCCTTCTCAAAACTGATGTGCCTCAAGAAGTGGCGTGTTCTAGCCTGGCTGAGTCTGCCCCATCTCCGTCAAAGCTTGTTGAACACAGGCACTTCAGCCTCCTCGAGCAGAGCCCTGCGGAACTGGACCACAGCTAATGCCTGCACAATGCAAACAAAGACTGCAACCGTTATTTCCTTTGACGTGTGTGACTAAACACACAAAAAGGATCTTTTCCCTTAGATCCTCCTAGCAGCAGAACTTCTTTAAAGAGACCTGTTGGTGCTTTGGCTTTGCTAAGGACCGAAGCTGTTTCCGAGCCCAGACGAAAGGAGGATGGTGTGATGGGCCTCTTCTAAGACAGAAGAAAGAAAAATTCCTTTTTCCTATTTTCAGCAGCTGCTAATCTCATGGAGCGTGAAAGGCACATTGATGAAGAGGCTCTGGAATGACAGGCTCGCTCCCGATGGTCAGAAAGCTCATCTGGTACAGTGTCCTACAAATACCCACAAATACTAATGCAGCCACAGCTAAGACAATTGTTTCCTTGAGCACTTCAAAATATCCTGGAAATGGAAACTTTTGTGGTTGCCACACTGGCAAAGAGATACCATTTTTGTGATGAATTCTAGAGAATTTATGTCTCTCCTTGGTTATTCTTCCAAGGCGATCCATTTGCTTAGCAGAGATGTGAGGTAGCCATACAGTTGTACTTCACAGCTTTCATTATAGCAAAATATAGTATCAAACTAACAGAGGCATCTCTTGGTGCTGAGGGATGCAAGTCATGGACCTTTGGCTGATGCCCCATGGAGAGATGTGGAGGGCCAGTCCATGCTGAATTCCTCCCCAGCACTCCACTCAGGGTGACAGGTGCTGGAGCCCCTATGGACAGACCTGCCTTGCCACCTCTTCTTCAGCAAGAAATGGGCACCTGGCTTAGCCAAGGGACACAGCCCACAGTGCTTCTGCCCTGAGCCAGCTCACCTCCAGTCCCTCTAACATCAGGCTGGTGTTCCCAGGCATCTTGCATTTCCATGTGGGTATCCAGGCAAGACCAAGTAATGAAAAGAAGTGAGAGAAATGATGGGTCCAACACAGCTCCTCCAATGAACACAGCTCCTCACTCTGATACCAAACACAGGGATGCTGGAGAGCTGTTGGGTGTGTTTTCGCAGTCCCCCCATGCTCATGGCAGGAACTCATGCTGCTCCCTGCGAACACTCAGCATCTGCTGCCACAAACGGCCTCCCTGTTCTTGCCAGGGAAACTGGCACAACCGTCCATTTCAGTCACAGCTCTCGCTGCAGTATTCACTGACACCCTTTGGACAGGTAACCATGGGGACTTTACATGGGTCACATCACCTTGACATCACCCACAAACTAAATGAAATGCCAAGTCAGCTCTGTGCACACACACGAGTGTACATCTGTCTCTTCCCTCCAAGGCATGAGCAGTTCCTTCTGCCCTTCTATGGCTCATTAAAGCAACAAGGTCCATGCTCTGAGGGACAAGGTTGTTCAGGGCACTGCCCGCCTTCTCCTGGCCTGCACAGCCTGGGAACACAGGAAGTGCTGCTGCATTAGTTGGGAACAACTCCGCTGCCAGGATTAACATGACCACCCTGACTCCATAGCATTGTGTACCCTGCTCTATCATGTGTCTTTGGGAGCACTGCCTGGCTTTCCAGATCCTTCCTGGTCTGTGAAGACAATGAGAATTTGTGTGGATGAGGATGAATAAAGCATTTTTAAGGGGTTACTGAAGCAGTGTTTGAAGTCTGCTCCATCTAGCTAATGAACTCCTTTCTCCTCCTTAACATGAGATTTTCTGCCAGGAGACACAAACCCTTGGTGAACTGAATCTCCCATACCTGAAATCACCTAATGTTAGGTGTGATTTCTGTACACACAGATTACTACAGCATTACATAGGTAATGTGTACACACAGGTTACTACAGCAGTGTGACCTGCATAATACCAGAGATACTAAATGGGGATTTTTTCATCCAGCATGCCAGCGAAGCCTGAAATATTTTCATTTAACTCCTGTGCAATAAAATGATAAGAAAGAAGCCATTTGAATTGAAGTGCTGCTGGTATCTTTGAAGTTTCCCAGCTCCCACTGTTTAAAACTCGGTCCAATTGCTATTAAGGCACAGAGTTACTGAACCACACAAGACTTTGTGCATGGATGGTGTGGGATAAACTTGCTCGCAGTTTCCTTTCCAGGGGCACATGAACAGAGCAACCTCCTGATAAGCAGCAAGAGAGATGTGCCAGGAGTTTGTGCAGTCTGAATCATGAATAATTTTTATCAGCACACTGATAGAAGCTGCTGCTGTGGTGGTGTTTGGTGTCTGGGTTGGTTTCATTAAAAGGGAGGTGAAATACCAAGTTCTTTTAAAATCCTTAATTGTCAGTCCATGGCAGATGTGGGTCTGGCTTGGTTAATTGGGTTAATGTGATGATTTGGCATACTGAGCTATATGCAGAAGTAAAACTGTTAAGAATATATTCAAATATCCTGTTATGGATATTCAGCAAATTACACATCACTGTTGCTATGGCAAGCAGCACAAAGGAAAACAGATCAGACAGGTTTAATAGCCATAATGACAATGTTGAAACCCCATTTCTTGTGAATTGTTTGCACAAAGTTACTTCATGATTTAGAAGCAAGGAATGCCAGGTGTTTTCACAAAAATACACTCAGAAGTATGAGAAGAGATGATTAGAAAAACCTCACATGATAGAAATGAAATGGTTTTGCCCTTTTTATTCTCTCCACATACAGAATCTAAAGGTGTTACTTCCAGGAGTAAACCCAAGACTTAACCAAGTCAATGTGTGTGGACAAACCCACTCTTAAAACATACCACTGCATTTGTGATGTTCAACTGCCAATTCCTAAGTTTAGCAAAACCAGGTAAATATTCCAAAACATGCACTTCTTTCAAAAGGTTCTCCAAAGAAGTATACTCCATATAATGCTCTGCCATCCAAGTAACTTGTCCAATATTATGTGGGGGAGTTGAAGAGAATATACATTAACAGGAACTAAGGATACTGGACTCAGAATGGACAAAAGCACATACTCCCCCTAGAAGGAGGTCGAGCTCAGTCACCTTCTACACTATGGGCTTTGGATCCATCGTTCTTGCTGTTCCTTCTGCAGTTCTGAGCCCATTTGTTTGCCTCAGAAATACAATGACTACACTCAAATGATCTCCACTTAAACTGCTGGCTACAGGAAATACATCCCAGGTTAAAATGAAGTACAACTCAAAGGTCCCAACCTCTTTAATGGACTCTTTGAGGAAAGATGGTTTTGCTGTGCAAAGCCCTATAAAGAGTTTCTGGGTAGTTAAACTAGTAACCTTAACACACACACAAAAAAATTACCTGTTTAGCCAAGAACAGGACCAACAATTCAGTTGCTCTACAGGAGCACCAGCTCCAGATGGGAGGGAGGTTGCAGTAATTCCAGAACAATGTCACACAGCTCCAGAAGGACTGACACGGGTGCCAAGGGCCAGCCTTTGCTGCAGGCAGCAGTGCCACGGAGCAGCTGTCCCACCATGCCCTACACACTTCCTCTGCAGCCCTTGGCCTTTGCTCCCTGTGAGATAGCCTGGGAATCTGCCTTCACTTTGCTCCCAGCACCCCAGTGGTACTAAGAAAGTAACAATCATTTTGCCCTAATATACACCCATAAGCCAGTTAGAGGAGAAAAAAAATGAAATATGAGGTAAATTAAAGCTTCCAACTAAGGGGATTTACCAGTAAGTCACCATAAAATTCAGATAATTTATTTTTTCAATTCTGCAGCAACTTTCTCCAATTCATTTGGATTAGCTATTAGAAATTATGTCTCAAAAATTAAAGAAAATGTCTATTGACCACTATATCAAATTCTAATTTTAGCCAGGGAAAAAAAAAAGAATAATTAGGCTGTGATTTACTCTGGTAGTCAACTTACATTAACAATTTTCCCCCATGTTTATGTAATTCTGGCAAAATCAAATAATATATACAGTACTCATAAATGCTGGGCTAGATTTAGTAAAGACAATTTCCTACACTACATCCAGGACATTTCTCTTTGCTTTCTATTCTAATAAGACAATTGAGTTGTTCTGTGTAAGGGTGTATGAAGAAAATATGATTGTCATGCGTGGTCTCCTTGGTTGGAATTTTAGTGCAGTCTTCAATGAGGGTCATGGAAAGATTAGTTTTTAAATTTTTATTTAGCTGTCATCCTCCTGTAACAAGCTGTATAGCGTGCCTGCTCTCTGGGAATGGTTTATCCCACATCCTAGCCCTTCTTCCCAGGGAGAAAGTGTAAATCCTGTAAACTCTCAGTGCCAGAAGCCATCATACAGTGTTGGCTCTGCAGTGGATGCACAGCTCCCAGCTCATCACGAGTGAACTTGGGATTGGATCTCTAGCCACAGCTGAAACAAATGGGGAAGAATGTTTAAGATCCCTAAAGTTATACTCCTAAAGTTGTGTTCTGGCTTTTAAATAAGTATCTTTTCCAACTCCTCTAGAATTGGACTGCTGTCTACATTAACTGACTAAATAGGGATCTGGGAGCCAAAGCAGTCACCAAGGTATGAAACTGTCAGCCTCAGGCACTGAGAACAGAAGAATGAGTAATGGAAGACCACAAAGGAAGAACAAGAGGAGAATCAAAGGAAGTAGAACTGGTGATGGTAACAGAGGCAGAAGGTGCTCAAAGTCATGTGGATTCCAAAACTAAAAGCCAATTCAAATTTACCTGAGTCAGTTTGCTCAGACAGGACCGCCCCAGCACTGCCCTTTGCCCAAAAACCCATCCTGGCACTTCTGAACCAAGTCTGTCCTGCGATTCCCCCAGGGAGCATCATTAACACACAGGGCACTCAAGCTTTCAATTAAAAAGCATCATTGCTGAAAGCATTATCCCAAATCTTTAAAGGGCTCCATCTCGATTGGGCTCTGCCATGTTATAAATTCACAATGAGTAGGAACTTCCCTGACTTTCCTATTATTATTTATGAATAGGTAAACCAAATGGAAGAGTAATCCCAGTGTTACAAAGTAGAGTCACTCCTGCTTTGCTCCCAGTGGCACCATGGCAGAGCAGCTGCTCCAGTTCTCTTGGGGTGGCCCAACAGTGCCTTATCACACAAACCCTTCTGCTCTGTCAGCAAGGGTACACAACACTTCTTATAAGCAAAAATGATTGGTTTAATATTTTCTCACTGGTTTTAGCCACAGAGCAGTTTCTTTCTAGATCTGCCTAAACCTCATCTAACCTTTAAGACTATTCTTTCCCATGTGACCCATGAGAGTTGCACAAAATGAGAAATACATCCAAACAGCAGCTGCAGAAAATACACAGAAATAACTCGTTTTCACTGAGATGGGTTCATTTGTGAGTTCTTACTTTCCCCTGAACTTCCTCCCTTGAAGGACTGGAACAGTAATACCAGTACAATAATAGTTTTTCTCCTGAAGTGGAGTAAATCAGTTCCTCATTCTCAGTAGTGAAGTGAAAATTAAGATGAAAAGGAGTACAGAATGCAGAAAACCCCTATTACTCCAGAATAATACAATTTGCTGCTGATCCCCAGTTGCTAAGGCAGTCACGTCAATTATTTATAGAACTCCAAGTGTGAAATATGAAGTATTTCAGCCTGGGACACCACGAAGGTAAAACCAGGAACACAATCCTGTCAGCACTGGCAGACAAGGACAGAATAGGCAAGCACAGAATATTTCTACACAGATTACCCTTTTTATTGAACTACAAATTGCAAAAGGTCTCTATGAAGTGCCACTTTCAGGGTTAAGTGAGCTGCATCCTCCTCTTGACAGTGTCAGTCTGTATTTAATGTTTATTTAACATTTATCTAAAGGGCCATTTCTGCCAGGGAAACAATGTACAGTAAGTTAGCATAACTTCACCTGAATATTTACAGGAAACCCAGGATCTTATCCGGAATCTCTGTTTATGTCCATCAACAGCCTGTCATATACACTGTAAAACCTGCTCCCCATGACCAAACTTTGCCAGTAATTTTTACAATCAAAATTCCAATTTATGTTCTCAGTAGTGGTTACCAAAATTTATCTGCACAAAAGCGCTTGAATGGTTTATAGCAAGTTGGTTGGGAGCAAGTATCTGGATTAAAACTGCCAGGGTTACAGTGAAAAGTTGTTCATAGCTTACCTGAGGAACTAACAGGTACTATTCAAAAACATCCACAACTTATTGAGGAAAAACCCAAAGCAAACCAAATAAAACCCCACAGATAAAATCAGAAAACCTTGGAGCCCCAGCTTCTAGTAACAGCCATTGATACATGACACAGCCTTGCTAAAACACTTTGGTGGGTCCATGGAATATTCTATCTCAAATGAAGTATTTCAAAGCTGGAATTTTCATTGCATCTCCTCCTCCTGCCTTGCCTCCAACTCTGAGGGCAAGAGCTTCAAATACAGTGACTAAGAAATTACAGAAAAGGACTAGCACTAAACTTTCAGATCAAAGGATATAGAGTGATTCACCTTCCTTTCCTGACTGCTTTTGAGATGTGGGCTAAACACCAACAGTCAGGTGCTCTGAAAAGTTCCACCTCAGTAAGAGAACTTGCATCAGCAGTGAGGCTACAGGACCCCAAACAATGTGACTCTCCCTTAGATAGGCTCCCTCACTCAAGAGCTCTGTCAGTCCATGTCACCAGAGGGGTGACACACACCACCTTCCACTGCTGCTGGTGCTCACTGATGCCAGTGTTTGCAGGAAAACCAGCAGATCAGAACATGTACTGCCCACTGCTCTCCTGCAACTGAAAACCCAAATGCTGACAGGACTGAGGGAAAAAACAAAAAACCACAAGCTAGCCCAGCAGGCTACTGTCTGTCCCCAGGGTCACACCAAATACCACGTGCTGAAAGGAAGCAGAAGCAGCGAGGACTTGGCAGCACCTAAAGCACAACGCCCGCAGAAGTGATTGTGCTGATGCCAAATCTGGTCCTTTCGGAGCTTTCCAGCCACTGCTGAGCGGACAGCACGTGTTGCAATGCTGGAGCTGGCAATGCCAGTGCTGAGCACAGCTAGTGGCCAGTTGGCCACCTTAAAGCACCAGCACCATGCAACTGCCCTGAGCCAATGTTTAGTGGCATGTGCAGTAAAACAACACACCTATCAAGCTCTCAAAACTGCAGCAAATATTGAAAAGCCTCCTTTTTCCACATTTCACCTCACCTTGTGGGTGCTGTAGCCATCACTGCTCTGTGCTGGCTGGGCACCAGGGCCCCAGCCAGGGACCAGGAGGAATAAGGAGTGGCTACATGACCTGGCTCTGGGGAACTAGCACTCCTGTAGGGACACAGGTCCTGCCAGCACTGGCTGTTCTCCAGTTTTAGATTCAAAGCTCTCCAGACTGATGGTGAAGAATTTTGAAACCCAAAGAGTATAACAGATTCACATGCAAGTTTATAGAAATAGGTGAAAAATACATCAACAGCCTTCGCATAAACATATGCAAAAAAACCCTAACAAAACTACAATATCTCCCAATATATGAATTGACAACAACAGAAACTTGCTAATTACTATTTTAAGTATCCTTAAATTCTCATCTCTGGTGCTATTAAACTAAAAATTATATAATCATGGATTTGAACTGTAGGGACAGCTTATACAAGTTAGGACCATTCCAAAAAAGTCAATCAGTATTTCAGAGTATATTTAGTGGATATTTTGAACACAGGCAGAGCAAAGAGCTCTGTCCATGACAGGCTCTTGTCATATAGGGCTGGAAGACTCCAAGCAGACCAAGAGCTCTGATTGGCCAAATGGCATGAACACTTGAACTACTGGGAATTCCTCCCTGATTGTTGTTTTGAAAACAACACAACCAGGGGAAACTATTATTTTTATATATATAATCCCATTACACAGTACTGACAAGATCCTCTGCTTGCCCCAGAAACATCCTGTGTCTCACACAGCTGCTGCTGGAGAGAGATGAGAGGCAGGGGCAACAGGCAGATCATCACTGCAAACCTGGAACACTTGCAAGGAGAACATTTGCTTTTGACTTTTGGGGGATTTAAGTCAGCCTGCACAAACAAGCATGAAAATAACCCAAGGAGAGCTACATGACTAATGAAGATTTTCTTGCTCCTCATCAGTTGCTTCAGCCACTTCTGCTGCCTGTGGAAGAGCACAACAAGGCCTTTCTAGTGCTTGGTACTCTGCAGGTATGACTAAATCTGCCTGTTACCTCCACAAGACCCCAGGTAGACTATCAAGCCTCGGTTACACAGAAAATTTTGCACAATGAGAGAGCCAATAAGAAGGGTTTCCTCTGGGCATCTCAACAGCATTATCACAAAATGCAGTAAAAGGCATCAGAGTAGCAGAGAGAGATTCAACCCTGTCAGAGGCCTCTGTTTGCAGAGCACTCCCAAAACTGTGGCCGTGTGCACCTGCCCGGGTGCATGGCTGCAGCAGGAACAGGCCGTGGCTGCCTGACTGACCCTCTGCAGCAAAACACTGGCTGCAAATGGACTGGTCCAGTGCAGCTCTCATTTCTGTTTTTGCCAGCAGAGCAGCAGAGGCGTGGAGTAACTGCTGGGCTGGTGGGGCAGGGAGAACTGCTGCTCCTGCCAGCGCACACATGCGGGGACAGGGTGGAATGCACAAGTCGCATGGGTTTTAGGTACAGAATGATGCAACTTTGGGGAAAACCCGAGCAAAGAGAGCAGGTCAGGCATGAGAGGCGGCACTGGGACTTCATGCAAAACGGAGGAGGAGGGAATTCAGAACACTGAGCTCCGGTTTGAGGGGGTGTGCCGTTTGCCTCGTGAGGAAAGGTACCCCACAAAGTCCCACAGGCTCTGAAATGCACTCAATTAGCTGTTCCTTTTACCTTTTTGTTCTACCCAGCATTTCTTCAAGAGCACTGTCATCTCTGGCTTTGGCATCCTACTCATCATCTATGAATTCATGTTGCCGTTTCCTCCCTGAAAGGAAAAATCCCATAGTCAGTCATTTGCTACACAGAGGAAAGGACAAATCTGACAGTATTTTTGCCACTGTTAAAGTTCAAAGACCACCCTGCTCCTTGAGCAGACAATACTGCAAGTTGTGCTCTTGGCTATGGTGTCATTCAGCCGTGATCAGTCAGTGTGTGCTCACTCCAGAAACTTACCCTGAATTTACCTGTAAGCAGCTGAAAAGCTGTCAGTGCCTCAGCCCTGGAGAGAAGGAGCAGGGCAATGACTCGCTTGGACTAAAAAAATTCCCCAAAACAAGAGAGACTTGCACCAGGCAAATATCTTTATTTTACTTTAAAGCATTCTGGAAGTGTTAATCTATATGAAAGAGAAGCAGTACAAGACTGAGAAACCATGTTTAGTGTTAGGGAAGCCTTCACATCACATGAACCAGATTAAAAATAAGACTAAACACAAGTGTACAAAGCAGAGACAAAAAAAATCAATTTTCTCAAAGACATAACATAAGGGACTCCCACAGGGGCCGGCAAATTCTGGAAGGGAGAAAGAGATTATATTTTATGGGAAGAGATTCAATAAGCATTCTTTTCCCATAAAGCTAGTGATGGAGGATTGTCACTGCTCCATAGACACCCGTGCACATTTCAGGACAACAGAAACAGGAAATCAATAACACCTTTTATACGTGCAAAGACATTATCTCTCTGGACTTCTAATACTAACAAATGGGGCCAAGAAAGACCTTTACTAGAATTTAGCAGTCAGCATTATTCTGGCTGAGAACAGAGGGCAGGATGCTGGTGTACTCCCTTAGACTTTTAGATTTTTTTTAAAAAACTAACTCTGCTCAGAGCATCACCCTTGAGTGGCACCCAGGAGCCCCCAATGACAGTACATCACAAGTGTAACAGTGCTGGGCCCTGGCACTGTCACCCCATCACAGACATCCCCTCCAGCTGATGCTGTACTCATTACAAGCAGGAGCTTTGTCGGGGGTAATTTGACAGCTTTGACAAGCTTGGCTGAATTTATGGCACTTTCTAGTTTTTCCCTCCATTGAGCTGCAATGGAACTAAAGCTAGCATTACCAAAACCACTCCGTGAGGGCACAGGCTCCCAGCACCAACACTGATCCCAGCCACTGAGAGAATCTGCTACACTGGGCCCCTCAGTGTCCCCTGCCACCCTCAGGGACAGGGAGGGCAGCTCCATCCAGCCCACTTGCAAGATGAGATTCCATGATGAAGGTCTCTGGTATCTCTGGCTCTACCACAGCAGAGGTGAATCACCACTAGTAAGCTACTCACAGCTTACTAGAGAGCACTGAAGCAGCAGCCACGGTGTCACAGGTCTGACAATGCAGCTAAACCCAGGACCTGAGTCCCGGGCACTGCTTCTCTTGCTGCAGGGACTGTGTCCCACCTGCAAGTATCAATGTGAGAAAAGGAATATTGCACCCCAAGCCAAACCTTGGCAAGTCAGTAAAGCACAAACAAGCAGTTTGCTTTTTTTCTTCCTTTTTCCCCATCATATTGCTTTTTTCAATAGATAGATGGATGTTAAATTTCCTCTGTTATAATGCAGGGTTTTAAAAGAGCTCTCTCCACATCCTTAGAAAGCACAGTTCATATTTAGCTCCCTAAACTCATATTTCTCTCTTCCTATATTTTCCTGCCAAGATGTGACACCTGTGGAACGTTCCCAGAAAATTCCCCTGAATCATCTGTGATGCAAGGGAACAGCAGCCAGCGTTGGCAACAAGCAGCTGGGTCTTTTAGGAAAGCGTTAGATCAATCTGGTGAGGGGAAGGATCCCCAGTAACTCTGGCACTAACATCCCCAAGGAACACAGAGCTCCCGAATCTGTTAGAAAAAGAGCATAATTACGACAGGACCAAAACCCATGGGAAACAGCGTTGCCATGGCAAGTAACATCCTCACAACTCGAATCTCCTTTGCATTCTTGCACAGACTCAATGACTTCTAAACCACGTGGAAAAAAAAAAAATCTGTCTAGCAGGTGGGTTCATTAAGGAAAAGCAGTGCTAGAAGGTGCTTCCCTGCAGAACAGACCCATTTCCACATGGTTTCTCAGAAAAGGAGCCTTTGTGCACCTCTTGTTCCAAGCATTGCATCTCGCTCACCAGGAGTGCAGAGGAACTGTTGTAACACAATCAATACTTCCTTGTTAACTACCCTTGTATCAGAAACAAAAACTTATTAAATATTAAAACATTCCTGTTTTCAAATAAAAGTTACTTGAAGATAAAATCCAAAGCAGACCAGCTGGGTTTTGAAATGGGAATGCGGTTCCAGCTTCACACAGGACTGCACCCGTGTTAATGAGCAGTCTTTCAAACATTCCTCCTTACAGACAGCAGTACCCAAAAACCACACCTGCATCCCCACACACATACCAGATCCAGCCACTGGGCAACATCCATACATGAGCAGGAAAGGCCTTAGTTTTCTTCCTGACAGCCTTATCACAGCACTAATACCCAGTCTGTCCACCAGCACGCTTTAAATGAGGTTCACGTTAACGGACCGGCTGGGCAGCCGTTTTACAAAACCTCTGAGCTCTGCGTGCTTTGGGGGCACTTCCATTTCGGTACTGGTGGGGCCTGGGGAATTAACCCACTATTAAGGGAGGGCAGCACAGCGTGAACCCCAAAGCAGCGCTATTGATCCAAGGGAAGCTGTTCCAGATATATATGGGTGACAAAACGCTCTGCCCACGGTGTGCCCCTGCCAGCCGTGCTGTGCCCGCGGGTCTGACATCGCTGAGCTCAGCTGTGCTCGCCTTTGGGTGCCGTGCAGGCAGACCTGCCCCGGGAGCCTCTGCTGTACCGGGCTGCCGGACTTCCCCGCTGTCCTTCGCCAGCCCCGCTGGAGCCAGGAATCGCTCAAGGAATACCGACTCGATAGTGACAGCGCGGTTTGGAAATCGCCCTCTTGTTACGGGGACACAGGCCTCGTGGCACCGCCTGCACTTACAGGTTCCGTAAATGACCTGTCGCTATCCGCCGGGAGCAGGGCTTCGGGAGGCCCTGAGCACCCACGGCAGTGCCACAGCCGCCGCTGGGGCACGGAGCGACCGCGCCGGCAAAGACGCGTCAGAGTGCCGGGGCTAAGAACGAGGGGAACGTGGCCGGAGCGGAGCGCGGCGGTGCCGGTCGGTGCCGGTCGGTGCCGGTCGGTGCCGGTCCGCGCTCCCTCCCTCGCTCGCTCGCTCGCTCCCTCAGTCCCTCCCTCACTCACCCCTCGCCGCCGCCGTCGCCGCCGCCTCCCGGCTCGCGCGCCGCGCACACGCACACGCGCACGCCCGGGCCGCGCGAGCGTGGCGGGGCGTGAAGGAGGGGGGGCGGTGCCCGCGCGCGTGCGCGGGCGGTCGGACCGCCGGGCCGGCGGGGGGCGCCGCAGCGCGCGGCGCGGGGTGAGAGGTCGGGACGATGGCGGCGGCCTTGGGCGAGGAGGCGCCGGACAACGAGGACTACTACGGGCTGCTCAACGTGCGCCGCGAGGTGCGGCCGCGGGGCCGCGCGGGGCCGGGCGGGGCCAGGCCGGGCGGCGCGGGAAGGGGAGAGACCCTCGTGCCCGCCGCGGCGGGAGCGGTGCCCCTGCGGCGTGTCCTCCGCCCGGCCCGGGCCGAGCTGCTGCTGCTGCCGGCGGCGGGGCGGGAGAGCTCGGGCCGGGCCGGAACGCAGGGCTCCCGGTTGAGTGCGGCGGGAGAGCGCCGGCTGAGGCCGAGAAATGCGTGGTTGGTTCGGAATTGCGGCGGTTTGGGCGCTCCCGGGCGCTCCTGATGCAACTCCGCGCACGCGGGGCGCACCCGCGTCCCCTCGGTCGCGGGCTCGGGCACGGCTGTGGAGACTTCCCGAACGTTTCTAATTTGGAAACAGCCGGGGCTTTTTGCAAAATATTTTTCCCGCCAAAAAAGAGAATCGAGGGTCCTTGATTTCAGTTTTAAGAATAGATGGATTTTAATTGAGGGGGTTTTGTTGCATTTTTGTTACCGGAACAATTTGGAACTTATTGGGAGGCAGCTGCTTTTTTTATAGTAATATTTAGGCAGATCTCCAAAGATCTGCATGTAGGAACTGTGCTGTAGCTTGATTCAGCACGTGCAACTGCAGTATAGGTCTGTTATATGTATCTGTGTGTATAAATATGTATAAACAGCCCATCAAGTCGATCAGCCTGGGTGTGGCCATTGTAGTCGGACAGGGCTCTTACAGAACCGCCACTACTGTGTGCAATAGGAGCTGCAGACTTGGACGCGGTTCAGCCTGAGAGCTTGGAAGAATTCCCTTTGGGACTCCTGTCAGTCCCTGAGCTGCGGGGACAGTCTCCTGTGCCTCATGTGTGGGAATCTGCTGGACTCCTGAAAGAACAGCATGTGATGGTCACGCTGTTTGCAGAACTCCCTGATGCTGAGCTCCTTTAAAAAAAAAATTTCGAGCCGTCAGTCTGGTTCAAAGCCGGTAGGGCCATGCTTGTACATTCCTGGGGAGCTTTCGTAATTCCCCTCCAAAACGTCAGCAGCGTGCAGAGGTTAAAACAGAGAGGTGGGAACCACACGAGGCTTGTAACTGCTGGGGAGAGTTTAATGGTTAACTGAGCCAGGCTTCCAGAGCAGGACATTCAGGTTTTGTGCAGCAGAGAGCTGACAACTAAATTAAAAGGGTCTGCAAGGGAGTCATTCCAACAGAGAAGAGTGGGTGCTTTGTTAATTGCCCCTTGCTAATTATCTTCAGCAGTACTGTCCTGTAGTGGATGTGAGCAGCATGCCTGGGTGCTGAGCACAGGGTGATGTGGCAGCTGAGCTTGGAACTGCAGTGACCCATGGAGGCAGGATCCTGTGAGCAGGAATTGCTCTGTGTATATCTGGATGGTTCATCTTTTAGACATGTTAGTCTGCTAAAAACGTGGTGCTGTGTTTTGAGACCTTAAATGAGGCCTTTTAATGTTGACCAGAGTTTTGGCAATAAAAATGTAACTTATATGCAATTATTTGTGACTGCATTTCCTGGCAGTCCAAAAACGATGTCAGGGTTTCTTTAGTGGTTTTGAAGAGGCTGTTGCTCTTGGAATATTAAACCAATGACCCAAACTACTCAGTGAGGATGAAATGCCCCATCAAACATTTTACTGAACATGGCATTTATGAAAAATGAACCTGTTCATTTCTATTATATAATCAATAGTACATTAAACCATTTATCATTAATTTGATTTTAAAATGCCATTTTGGGCCTATATGTTCCCCTGCCTTCCCAGTCAAGTTTAAATTTGATATCCGAGAAAGCACAAGGTGGTAAAAAGAAAAAAAGGTAATTGTAGCTGTCCTTACTGCTTTGGGACCAGCAAATTTGGTGGCTCCCCTTTTGCTGTATCATTTCAAAACATTAACAAGCAACAATACAAACTTGCGGAAAAAAGATTCAGAGCTGTCCTCAAATCCAAATGGATTCCTAGCATTGTGACACAAGTGAGTGTGTTTCTGTGATGGAAACTCTCCTTGCCACAAGTGGTAGAAAAGATGTTACTTTAAGAAATTACCTTGTAGGAACTTTATTTCCCCAGTGAAAGCTAGGAACCTGTGGCAGCTTTGCTTCTTGAAGGGTGTTAACAGTAAATGGAATTTGTGTCTGTAAATCCACTCTTGAGTGCCCCCGTCACTGCACAGGGTCCTGATTGTGGCAGCTTCTTGGGACACCCTGGACCATCAGGTTTTGGTTATTTTACTCTGGGCTTCCTGTGCCCAGAGCTGGTTCTTGCCTGGACAGTTTGGGAACTGGATGGTTGGGCTCTTTCAAGCTCTGCCTGGGGGAAGTTTGGGTTGATTTTAGCAACTGCACTTACAAAAAGTAGGTTATTAGGCAATCTCCAAGGAATGGGCAGGAGGTGCAATGCAAGGGATGAAGCAGGGTGAGGTGAGGTGAGAGAAGGGAGATTACCAGGACTCTCTAGAACCCAAAAATAACATTGCTGGGGGACAGCAAATGGGAGGGGCGAGGGTTTTTCTCTATTGATTCTGAAAGAGCCATCCACGTCCTTGGAACGAGGCCAGGTGCCATCTGAGATCCTGGAGTGGTTGCAGTAAAGGACAAGGCAGGTTCTTTCTTGATGCATTTGGCGGCACAGCGTTCCCATGGTTAGCTGTCTGTGGCTTTGTGGGCAGATGATGCACATTCCTCCTTTGCAGCACAACACAGACCCTGCTGGGCAGCAAAATGGGGTACTGGGGAAGGCAGGTGCTGGGATGAGTGTAGAACAGTGGGTTTACATTTCTTACCTTTACAGCTGTGGAAAGTCAGTGCTTTTGGATAGTTACAGTGTCCCCTTGAGGTTTAAGATTGAAATATGAGTAGAATTTGTTGTACATCTCTGGGTTTACATATTTTTATCTGAGGTGATGTTGCTTTTTCTTGCTCTTCTGATTTGGAGGGGGTAGTAGTTGCCTAATGCAACTAAAGTCTGAGCACGGATTGCTTGGGTGGTGGGGCTTTTACATAATATTTTATACCTGAGCTGTTGAGGTCCCTTGTTGCACTACAGATAATGTGGACGATCCTGGTGTGATAATTGAATATTTTATTAACTTATTTCATGAAGCAATAACCCATTCTTGATTTTGGGCCAAAGTGGTGCAATGTAACAGCTGACTGACTTCCCTTTCAGGGCTGATCTTGTGAGTGGCCTTTTGGAATTGGCATTAGCTATCCTTGAGTTCATTTTTGGTGGTTTCCACAGGCCTCCCAGGAGGAGCTGAAGGCCGCGTACCGCCGGCTGTGCATGCTGTACCACCCCGACAAGCACCGCGACCCCGAGCTCAAAACCCAGGCTGAGCGGCTCTTCAACCTTGTCCACCAAGCGTATGAAGGTCAGGGGGAGGCTGAGCTTTGCAGGGGGTTCCTGGGAGATCTCTGTCTTCATGCTTTTTGAAGCTATTTATAATTACAAAGTAATAATTAAATTTGCTGATACTTTCCAATGCTTCCTGCTTCTGTACCATAAGGCAGAGGAGAAATGCCTTATAAATGCTGCAGGGATTAAGATGTGGAGTGTCTGTCTTACCTCCTGCGTGTTGTAAAATATCTTCTCATCGCATCCCTTACTTCTGAAGATCTCTTCCATAGGAGAATATAGACTGAAAAGGTTCAAACAGAGAGACAATTTCATATTGTACTGATAAACTGCTGCATCCCCAGGTTCTGTTCCCTGCCACCTGGCTGTGGTCTCCATTTCCAGCAGGTTCTTTATGCTCAGACTGAGAGGAGGACAACTGATTGATAGCATTTTATTCTTCAAGTTCAAGTTTATTCTTGTGCCAAAGCCCTTTTCAAGTACTCTGAATTAAACTGAACTCTACTTAAATCCTGATGTGCAAGTTGCTCCTGGAGTGCAGGTGGATTAGAAACTGGTAGGAGTCATCCATGTTACAAACCTGGTGCACTCAGTCCTGGAGCCTAAAGAGAAACTAAAGCAAAATGCTGAATAAATATTCCCCCATTTAACCTCAAATATGAGTGAATTTTTTTTTTCCAGCCCTGCTTTTGACTGTTAAGCATTTGTTCCTTCCAGTTGTCCTTGAGCATGTGTGGAGTCTTTCCTGTTGTCCCTAGGTTAGGTGTTAGGACATGTGGAAGCTTTTGCTGGGAGAGCAGGGAAAGTCTTACCTTGGTGACACGTGGAACAAAAACTTATAATGCTTCAGTAATTTCATTTTAGTGTGGTGAGTGGCCTTCCATTAGAGACAGCAGCTTCCCTTTGAATTTTCTGGCTGCTCTTGGCTCTGCCTTGCAATGAACTTGGAAATTGGTGCTCATTTAGTAACAAATGTGAGTATAGTATGTTACAGGCAAAGATTTTGCTATCTTGCCACTCCACCTCCTGTCTATTTTCTCTTTCTCCTCTTCCATCTCCTAGTCTCACACAACAAAAGATTCATTTTATCAGAATTCATAAAAAGCAATGTCTGCCTGTGACATTTAGCAAGTCCAATAATATTCCACTAGCCCAGACCAAAACTCAATTATCAGTATAATTCTCTTTTTGCCTTACTATACTCCCCCAGCTCCCTGGGGACACATCAGTTTTCCCACAGCCTCAGGAATACATGATAATGATAAAGCTGGTCTTGGAACCCTGGAGGAGGAAATAGCGATGATTTTTTGATTTATTTTTTTTCTTACAGAAAGGTGTGCTATAGGAGCTTATGCATTTAAATGTGCCTTACCCTTTAGAGACTCTTCCTAATTCTGTGCCCAGTCTTTTTTTAAAGTGATTGGT